>NC_072466.1:12378362-12695862 GCF_027596085.1 Anoplopoma fimbria
TTAAACAAAACTCAGAGGTCACTGACTGCAAGTACAACAACTCAGTTTTATTCCATTTTTATCTTAACAATCTAGGACTCATTCATTCTCTGCTCAGGTAGACATTTCTCTTACTTGTAGATTTACATAGCATATAGTTGTTTAATGCTCTAATTATTGTATAGAGAACCTTTATTCTGAAAATGGGGCTAAATTCTATTGAGACTAAAGTGACAAAACATCACTGCATTGTGAAAAACTTACGTACTGTTTCTCCAAAAACTTTTTTTTAATGGTTTATTTTTTTTAAGATGTAGGACAAATTTTAACCCATAAAGCAAACCTCTTTCTATCGTACAAAAATTGAGAATGAGAGAAAAGGATCGATACGACTTGTGTCTGTATGGTAAGTGTGAAGCTAGGGCCAGTTAGCTTAGCTTAGCATAAAGACTGAAAACAGGGGGAAACAGCTAGCATGGCTCTATCCAAAGGTAACAAAACTTCTAACAACTCTTAAGCTCAATAAATATTATGTTGTATCTCACGACCCTTTAGGTTTTTCAAAGACCACCATATGAGTATTTTCCAGAAAAATGTTTGCTTAATTTGGTAACTACATTAAATTGGTGACACATGAAAGGGAACATGCAGGAGATAAGCCTCATCAGGATGCCTCTTTTTGGGGTTTTGTGTGTACAAATGCAGTGTTGGCAAAGGTGAATCCATTTAAAAACAGTGACCTCTCACCCTCAAGTCCAGTGTTCACCCCCGCCCCTGTTCTCTCCCCCCTTAAACTCAGCCTCATGTCCTGCTCACGACATTTGAAAATCCCAGGGACAAAGCCAGAGAGACAGATGGCCTGATGTGACCACAAACACACGCACACACAAACACACAGTAGGGTCAGACCAGTACATCAGCTTGGTTCAGGACCTAAAATATCCACCATTAGTCATGTGGTCTTTTACTGTAATGGAGTTTCCTGCCATCTGCAAACTGACACTTGTCAACATTTTACTGATACATTCCAATTCAACAATTTTGCAACTTGAAAAATATGTTATTAAATTACTTAACCGTTATGTCAAGAAAAAACATAACTGGAATGGCATTATGTTTCCTTCAAAACACATCCACTGTTACAAATTAGGTGAAATATAATTTTTAGGAGGCGTGGGGTCAACAAAACAGACTGGGTTCAGCAGTGGATGCATACAGACCAACTCGACTGTCTGCATACAATAGGGTGCAGAAAAGGTGCAAAGAACACATGACGTCAGCAAAAGAGCACAAAAAGAGAGCTGCCCCATGCACGAACCTCTTTCTGTCCACATGAAAAAGCCCGGCAGCAGTGAGGAATGCTGGGTAGAGCCCCGTGCTTGTTGTCTTTGGAATGCCCCGGGGCCTCTTACATAAGTCCCATCAGGCTGCTCCGTAAGCCACACATTCACATTGAGCAGCCACTGAAACTCCAACACATATTCAAACCAGTAACCGCTTCTTTTACACATCAGAGCAGAGTTGTGAGATGCTGTAATTATGGACTAGATGTAATTGCAGCATGACACTCCACAACTCACCCTATAGATTAACTTGTGACCATTATTACTGTTTAGATTTAGTCTGAGGTTCTGTAGCTGGACAGAAGACATGAGCCACTCACTTCCTGTTGGCCTTAAGGATCAACATGTGTGTAGCTTTACATACAATAGGTTTGTTCATGTGGTTTTTAGAGACGGTTAGGGTTAAACTCTGGCCCTGTTGATGATATCAGTTATTAAAACACAGTAAAAAAAGAAAACTGTTATTTATTCTATAGGCTATGGTCTCTTATTGTCATTATATTAACTTTCTTAACCTCAATCAATTTGTTGTATTAACGTTCTAACCTGAAAGTAAAAACACTTTATTTTATTTACTCAAGTAGCCCGATGTAAGTCAAATACTTACTTGTTTCAAGACACAGGTACTTATTTGAATATTTTAAAAACCAGTTGGTTTGAATGAATAACAGGTTACAATAGTGTTACTACCCTGAAAATGAGGCTTTTAGAACTCCTTTATTGAAAGAAATGTATTTTTAAAGATCAATGTTTTTTGTAGATTAAACAGTGCAAGGTTTTTTAGATTATAACAAAAGTACAACACAAATACAGCTCACACATTAATGCAAAAGTGATATAATATATATAGCACTAAAAAAGTGACTATTACTTTGTCTCTTACTTAAGTGAGGTTTCTAATACAGGACTTTTACATTGAAGAATTATTACTTTTACTGGCATTAGGGATCTGAACAAATTCTACCTTTACAGTATGTTGGGATTCCTCCTGTTTGTGTATTCAGTGAGTTCTCATAGTTGTGTGCTCACAAGATGTGTTTTACAAAGCAATGTACACTGCAGCAAAGTAAAACATGCGTATTTATTTCAGTTGGACTTTTACAAGAAACTGGAATGTTGGCGTAGTGTAATAAATGATGCCGGCCTGTGCACAATCCCTGCTTCTTTAAACCTAAACCTCCTCTTTAATCTCCTTTCTTTGGCTAAAGTAGTATTAAATAGGCAAAAGTCAACTACAGTCAAGTTTGGTTCAGTAAAAAGTCATTAAAGATGTTAAAGCAAAATCAAGTTACACCAGTTTTCACTTTTAGTGATTGATATCAAAATATTACTCTTAACATATAAGGCATCACATGGTGTTATCATGTGTTAAGACTCTTATTTAAAGCCCTGGTTCTTGACAATAAAGAACTGCATAGTTGGAGTATTTATTCAATGTAATAAATGAACGCCAAATAAACGTAAAGTATCACAACATGAAACTATATCAAATAGCCTACAGCCATGAACAGATTATGAGACAACAGGCCCCTGGATACAGACCACATTTTGAATATATCTTTTGCCTCTTTGTGGTCATTTCTTACTGAAAAGATTAGAGAAAGTAAAAAATAAGGCAAAAGACAAATTTGGGTTCATCAACTGTACCAAACAGACATTTTTTTTTATTTCACAATGACACATTGGACAGGTACTGTAGATATATAGTATATCAAAAACACATCAGTTGACATGTCATATCTAAAATTAAAAAATACTTGTTTTCAATTTGCACATAGAGCTCAAGTCTTAAAAACAACAGAATAAAAGTGACCAAACATGTAAGAATGCGTCATAATACATTTCTATATTGCATACACATTTACTCAGGAGTGGAAATCTGAACAACATCGATGGACCACCTAAAAATGATATCTGTGGTGATGAGGGAATACTCATCAGTTTCAAAAGGCCACCATACGGACTTCAATTCAGCAAAAACAGCCTGCTCAGCCGTCCAAAGCAGAACACAGAAAAGCTTTCAGATGAGTAATTCCCTACACAGTTTATGAGTTATGTTGGAGGATACCAGTAGGTACTGGTAAGCAGCAACTGGAGCTCTTAGTGGAGCTCCTGAAAAGTCGAACACCAGGTCTCAGTTTGGTCATGCAAACCTAGAAGAACGTCCTAGAAATATAAAAAAAACTCCCTCAGCATGGATTGTGACATGGTGCCGAACACATTCATGAGGATTTGAAATGAAAATCAACAGCTATTACCAGAAAGCTTTCCAGTACAGATTCATACAGAGAATAGTTTCATAATAGCATACAGTGCTCATTTCTTCACCACACACCCAACCTTCAGGCTTGTGACTGGTGACTGTGCCAATACAAGAGGTTCAGTTACACTATGTCACCTACTTGGTGCTATACCGGCAGCAGGTTTTTTTGTATTGTAAAAGGCAAGGTGAGAGAGGTGTTGATTCAGCTTCTGTATCCAGCCAATGACTGCAAGTAAAACTGAGTCAAGGGCAGAGAAAAGTCTTGAGAAACAAAAATCATTGTAAAAATGTCACATTTGAAAAAACTGACTACAGCATAGATGGTCTGTCCAAAAAATTGAGACAGAAAAATTGCAAAAATGTTGCCATCATCCAAACTAAATATAACAAACAGCATTGAAAGAGAGACCTATAACCTTTCTAATAACTTAAAATACTTAAATTATTATACAATACTCTTCCATTTTGGGGCCAGAGGGTAAGAAAATAGATCTGCTGAAAGCCTATACGCTAAAAACAAAGATAAACTCTTTGCCAACAGGCCCAAAGGCTAAACAACATAACCGAGTGAATTGTGCTCCGATTTGCATGTGTTGCGTGTCATTTGAGAGGAGAGGATGTCTTTTAGATCCCTTCAGTCTTGCAGTGAGAAGCTTTGGCACAGGAAACACCATGGGACGAGATGACGCATCACAACACAGCGCTAAAGAGGAACACTCATGCAGGCCTCGCTCCAGTCCTGGAGGAAATAAGGTATGTGAACCCCCAACATGCATCGCCACCATACTGCCAGGGCAACAACAAGAGAGGGGCCGAGTGACAGAGGAGAGTCTGGGAGAGAGAGAATGAAAATAGGTGTACAGAAAGGAAAGATGACAAGAATGACTCAAATGCAGGGACACAGGGGGGTCTTCGGGGGTATTTTTCAGTCATAACAGAGGGGGGGGAATGAAAGCTATGGAAAATAATTTCTTGTTAGGGCCACGACAGAGCCACAGGTCAAAAAGATAACAGCGTCCATGACAATGATTTCAGTCCAGTGTGGTGGTTTTCCAGCTTCTCCTCTGTTACTCTCCATCCCCTCCATCTCACAGAGACGACTCTACCTCTCTGGCGACAGTGATCTCAGCCTCTGTACGAGGGTTCACCTGAACGCCTGCAGCTTGCTCCGGGGTCTCAATGATCACCTCCAGGGCTGAAGCAGCGGCGGCGGCGGCAGCCTGGCAGTCACCGCTGGCTTTCTTATCAGAGCCTGTGTTCGGTTTGTCTGCAGAGCCGCAGCACAGCTTGGGAGCACACTGAGTCCGACAGGAGAGTTCACAGAGGGAGTCTCGAGACTCTGAGTTGAACGTGACAAACTCGGGCTGGATGGTGGTGGCATGGATGCCCTCGTCGTGGAAGAAGTCCTTGATGCGCTTTGCCACCTCCATGTAAGATGTGGGGTCGTGGCACTTGATGTGGGCCGTTGCGATGATGCGACTGCCGGCCAGCTGCCAGATGTGCAGCTCGTGGATGGCCAGGACGCCCTCCAGACCTAGCAGACGCTCGTTGAGTCGGTGCATGTTGATCTGCTTAGGCACGGTCTGCAGCAGGATGAGGGCGGACTCTTTGAGCAGCGGGTAGGTAGTATACAGCAGGATGCACACCATGATGATGCAGAGTGTGGGATCCAGGTAGAGAACCCAGCAAGGGCCGGCAAACTTCACGGCCGACATAGTTGGACCTTCCAGCAGGTCGACCAGCGTGTGATTGACATGCTGGTGGTCGGTGCTGTGGCTGTTGATGCACGGGTTCACACATGTTTCACCTTCTATGCAGGGCTGCCACACAAAGGTAAATATTAAAGAGTTGACCACCACGATCACAGAGCCAAGGGCGTCACCCAACACATGCAGGAAAACCCCACGCATGTTGAGCTGCGACGCAGCGTCGTGTTCCATCTCCTCAAAGTGGGGGTTGCCATTCATCTGCACATCTGTGTTGTCTTTACAGCTGATTTCTGAAGATAAAAACAGAGGTTAGGTTAGTTTACCAGAACTTGAAGTGAACTTTTAATAATCAACTGCACTTCAACACTGATTTACTACTACAGCATTCAATACAACAAGGCAATACAGAAACAACAAATTGGGAAATTTCTGGAAAAAATACAAGCTCATTGTAGTTCCAAAAACAAATTTGCAAGTTAGTTACAAGATGCCAATAAGATCAGTGGAAGTCAGTTGTTTATTTGCCGAGTTACATTACTTGGGGTCAAAGCACAAGCCCATTTGAAACAAAAAAGCCAAACTCAGCCCGCGGTGTTATCAGGTGACACGTGTTGGAGCTGCTTCATCAAAAAGTCAAGAGGATGACGACTAAGGGCGATTTACTAAGACACTCAGTCCATTGAGATGACATAGTGGTGATATTTTTCTTGCCAACAATGCTCTAGCTTTGACCTTGGTAGACAATGAGTGACTGAGTCATTACTTTAACCGGTCAGGCTACAAACAAGACAACCATACCAGAAAGACATGCTGGAATATATGAAAGAAAGACTTGTGGGATCCTAAACGCTGGGAAACACTCTGCAGTTATTCACATCAAGCAGATTCAATTAGTAATTGCAGGCAGTGTGGTAGCGTTCACGGCTCTGAGGGAATAGCACCTGAGCAATGGCTGCCCTCTTCCTTCTCGGGACGCCACCGGGTCATTCATCAGCGGTTAATGGTGGGGCTGGGGCTGTCGACTCCACCGGTTACACTGATGTATGACCAAGTAACAGCCATCAGTGCAATGGGAGGGGGGAATACTCTCCACTTAGTGAAACCGGCAGGGCCTAACAGTGTGGGGGGAGAAACGGTTTTCTGTATGTGTTTAACCCTTCTGTGGACAAGGACCAGCTTTTTGAGGTTGGTCGGGTGCTTTGTAGGTTCAGTTTATAACTATTGTGTGAATCAAAAAGTACATTTTCTCAGAAATTGTGAGCAGTAAGAATTCTTCACGAGAGCTTAAGGAATTTTGATTGACGAGACACTTAACTTTTAAAGTTTTAACTTGTTAAAAACAGGATGTTACTTGGCCGAGTCTGATAGAAGCTTCTATATATCTTTAATTATGAGCCATCTGATAGTGGACATTGTTTCAAAGCCTGAAAGCCGAGGCCGTCAGTGGAGGTGGCCACGTTTCCAAGGATAGAATAACCCACAAATAAATATCTGATAACAAACAGGTTTGTCTAAATGCCACCACCATAGGAGAAACAACTAGGATTAGTCACTCAGACAGGGTGTCCTCATGACACACTGAAGAAATATATATACTGTTATGCAACCAGGACTGCTCACAATGGAGACAAAGTCTGGAACATGCAGCTTCGATGTGGGACACAATAATATACTGACATGCACTGTACACTTTAACATTAAATAGCATAATGTAACATAGGGAAGATAAATAATCCTCTTAACACACAATGGATACAGTTACATACCATTTCTCGGTCTCCCATCTCCCGGGCTGTTGTGATTCCCCACCAAGTTGTTGGTCTCCTCTCCTGAAGATCCATTGCCGGCCTTCTGGGATTTGCCGGTTTTCCCCCTTTTGTTCTTGTTCCCGTGAGAGTGACCACCGTGGGAGTGCCCGTGGCCTCCGCCCGCGTGCCCGTGGAACAAGCAGAGCCCGAGCAGGTTGACCAGGAGCCCCGCGGCGCCGACCCCGGCCACCACCAGCGGGCTGTCGATCTCCTGGGGCTCGGTGAAGCGCTCCACCGCCTCCAGGACGATGGTGAAGCACAGCGCCGTGAGGAAGACGGCGTTGACGAGAGCACCCATCACCTCCGCGCGGATCCACCCGAAGGTGTTCTTGTTGGTCGCGTGGGTTTTCTCTGCGAACCGCACCGCGACCAAAGCCACGACCAGCGCGATGACGTCCGACAACATGTGGAAGGAGTCCGACAGCATCGACAGGGAAGAGGTCATCCGACTGACCACCACCTCCACGATGAAAAACCCAAAAGTCAATGAGAGCATGCACAGCAGCCGCACGCGATTTGGCTCGCAAGCCATTTTCCTTTGCTCTCGAGTCAAGTGTCGAGTTAACGTTAAATCACGTTTTAGTGAGTCTCCTAACGAGCTCACTGGGGCATCAGCTATCGGTAGCTAGCTCTCCGTGTTAACACGAGCTAACGTGAAGCTAGCGGAGACAATACGGTCGATGCTAACAGCGTCTCTACACACCTCTGTTATCCGGCGACGGCAGCATCACGCGGCTATATCTGAAGACGAACAAATGTCAAATATATCCGGAAGATTAATCTAGTTTACCGTATACATAAACCGTGGTCGACACCAGCTTATTCCAGATACGTTTGCCGACGAGCTCTGGTTTGCAGACGGCTGAAACTTTGCACCCGAGCCGGTAAACTTTCCACACGGAACACGGCACCGTAATGACACGCCCCCGGAGGATTCTCATTGGTGGAGAGGACACGAGAATGAATCTGATTGGTGCAACTGTGCGGCTCTCCCAAGTAGGCGGAGCTAAAAAGGCAGACAACGGTGGTTGCTAAGCACGCTAACCGCGCCTGTATTCTCGCGATGACTGACGTATGTGTAAATCTATTAAGTATTGATATCTCGTTTAGAAAACCTCATTATTAATTAACAGACAAATGTAAAAAAATAAAAATAAAGGGGACAAGCGCATGCCCGTTTGTCGTATTTACATTTTTTTAATTGATGAGTTTAGTGTGATTCTCATCACTGAACATGATGCAATCAAAAACAAAGTTTGAATATGTCCTCATTTAAATATCTGTCTGTTAAATATTGTTTTGTCTTTGGTTTCATTTTGATTTTGGTCTGCACTAATTAGACCTTTATTCTGGTTGTACTGTTGAGAGTATGTTTTACTGGTGACAATGTGTTGTATTCCCCTATGTGTACTGGTGTTTAAACAAAAAAGTTATCCAGTTGTTTGTAATGGTGTTAAACCGAAGATAGTTATATCTTTGTCAAAACAAATATTTGGAAATAATTAGACCTATATCTCTTTGTTTGAAACCTAATTGTTTGTCTTTTTATTCAATCAACTACATTATGGATGCTTATTATTGAACAAAAGCATACTATAATACAAATGTCCCTTTTAATTATGCCCTTTAATCTGCTATTAATCAAGAACAAACGACTTTGAGGTGTGAATGCTTATTGTTGTGTTGACTGCCATCATTCGAACAAGTCTCAATCGAGTGGCTGACTTTTCATGGGTAACTGATGACCCCTTGTGGGAGTAAACAATTTAGTTAAGAGTAGTTGGTTTGACAGTCTTTTTATGAACTATATTTCATTTTCCTTTACATGTATAAACAGTACACATATATTTTACTTTGCATACTGAGCATCTTTGGCAAAGGAAGTAATTCAGGATGATTAATGTTCTCATTGTATTGTAATCATTTATAATTACAATAAGTAGGTTGAGTCAAGAAATGCTTTTTAAAAACTTTCACCTTCACAATCATTCATTCAGCACCGTTCAGGAGTTGTTCTTCATATGTTATCATCTTTGTCCAAACCACCATTGTTTTCATATTTTGTTTTAGATACAAGTCACAATAAATCAGTCCTTTTATGTCTATTGCTAAGAAGATTATGAGAAAACTTTACATAGACCTATATTTAGCAAGAATAAACAGTACATTCACAATCACCAGCTATAAAACAAACACATCCACACATCAAACGTTCTAACTAAATAGATTTCTGAATTACAAAGTTTTCATTAACATATACATGACAATACACAGGATTGAATCATTTGGCTTCACTACCATCACAGCTACTGGATTACCATAAATTAAACTTAAATACGATCCAGTTATTATGACTACAGCTTTCAGAAGCTTTCACATATCAGTCACAAGTCAGACAGGGATATCTGCATGATCAGCGGATGCCCAGTATCTGCCTGCTCTTGAACTGGCAGGTCTTCTCCACTTCATTCAGTTTTTGAGCGCGCAGATTGGCCGCCTGCAGCCTCCTCAAAATTAGCTCCTGGGATGCCACACTCTGACGGGCGTCAGGCCTCTGGTTCTCTTTGCTTTCACCAGAAAAGTGGACCTTCTTCTTGCCAGGGGAGAGGTTCTCCACATCTAGGACCAAACAGTAAGGAGTCACTGATTAACAAGGATCAACTTTATAGATCATCAGGTAGCCCTTATAACAGTCTTCTCCATCTATCATGACAGCTAGATTTCAGTTTGTCAGGTGTGTAATAATTCTTTATTGATGTATATAAACACAATTTACATGATTTTAAAAGTAATAAATTATCTCGATATATGCATAAACATTCCAAACAGAAGCATGAACCCAAACATTGCTCAGGTCTGGTCTCGGTTCAGTAAGTCCAGAGGTCTTCGTCTTATTCCCATACCTATGTCTTTGCCATAGAACGGTGCCAGATCCCTCTGCTGGTGTAGACGGCCGTAATTCTTCAGTAAGCCCTCTGCTCTGTAACAGTAGATTGGGATAAAGAGTTTACACCAATCAGTTTGTAAGCATGACAGTGTAGAATGATCGAAAAAGGAGAAATTACAAAAGTATCGATTGTTTAATTTCAAGCCTTAAAATAAACTTTTTACCTCTCAAGCCTCTCGTTTGACAGTCGCTCACGAACACAAAGCTCCTGCTCTCTTTCTGCGATGGAGGGACGAAATAAAAGCCTTTATTTTTCAAAACTTGTAGCACTAACTTGCCATTGCCAGGAAACATTTCTGTATTTGCACATACTTTTAAAACACATTTTTAAAAAAACAAACATTCAGTTGCAACACTTCTGTCAGAAGCAACACAAACACTTGTCCCAGTTATAAGTTTACCTGTAGAAAATTCAGTGCAAGAGGATAGTTTTAATGTCATACCCACATGACCTAACTTGTATATCCCCCAGTCACTTTAGAAAGATACCATTTCAATACTATTTTACACATTAACTATGATATTGCAAATTTCCCCGCTGCGGGACTAATAAAGGATTATCTTATCTTATCTTATTAACAAATGCTTTTCACAAAAGGATCATTTTCTCATTTTGTGAAAGTCCCAGCAGCATGTGAGCAGGAGCCATAATGTCTCCTTTGTGTCACACAGGTCTGCGTGGCACAAAGGGGAGTAAAAATAAACAGCCTTACGCTCCAGCCTCTCCTCCCGTTCCTTCAGTGCCTTTTCTCGGTCTCGCAGTGCCTGTTCCCTGAGTCTGAACTCTGCAGCAGAGGGGGGCATCGGTTCAGACGGCCTGTTAGGGGGACAGTCGGAGTCTGCCGACTTCCTTCGGAGTCGCACTTGTGCCCTCCTCTGCTCTTCAGCAACAGCACCAGCCAACAGGCTGCTCTGGAGAATAGACTCCACAGAAGGCCTCAGATAGTCCTGTAAACAAAGAAACATTACTGAACCCCCTACCTACATGAAACCACGATCTGTATAGCTGGTAGCACAAGTAAAGTTTCTGACAAAATAAGTAATTTCTAACCTTCAGGTTAAGCATTTTGCAGAGTAACGTGTTCAATGCCTCAGTGTATCGGTATGGGATTCTTCTGAACTTGCCCTCTCTGATCTTCTCTGCCAGCTCTTTTTGGTTGTAAGCTGTAAACGGAGGGCTAAACCGGAGGAATCCAGGGAAAATGTCAGAATCACAGTCAGCAAACCGCATAGTGGGGTAAATCAGCTCAAGGAAAGGTGTTAAAAAACTTACGATAATGCACACAGTTCATACAGCAAACATCCCAGTGACCAAATATCTGATTTCTCATTGTATGACATCCGGTCTATTTGTTCCTGAAAGAAAAACATGTTGAAAGATAGTTGCAATTGTGGCTACCATCAGGAAACCAAAGGATCAGGTTCCACTTCCAAATATTCTCGAAAAAAAAAGTAGTCTGGTAAGAAAAAATGCTGACACAGCAGGATTAAAGAACTCACTGGAGACATGTAGTAAGGCGTCCCTACAAATGTCTTTGCAAAACTGGTGTCATGGTTCAGGATCCTAGCAAGGCCAAAGTCTCCGAGCTTCACATTTTGTCTGACGTCGAGGAAGATGTTGGCAGGTTTCAGGTCTCGATGAAGAACCGTTGCCCTGCCATCACTGCGTCTGTGGCACTCCTTCAGGGCTAACGTGAGCTGTGCCATGACACGCAGGACAAACTCCTCCTCCAAATAACGCCTGCCATGGTAAAAAAAACAGACTCTTAATTCTGCAAATATTGTTAGGAAGCGCAGATGTAGAAAGAAAGGAAGTGACCGATATGTTGTTTTTCTACTGTTTCTTATTGCTTATGTATAATACTTTTATTTCATTTTTATCTTGTCTTTCTTTTACTATGTCTCTTGTGTGCACAAATTTGTAAGCCCCCCACTGCGGGACTAATAAAGGATTATCTATCTCTCTTATACTTTTTATAATGCACATAAACACACAACCTGCAATACATTGTGTTTTTCAAGACGAAGGCTCATAGTCACCTTTCCTTGATGCACTTGGTGATGAGGCTGGACAGGTCCCCACCTTCACAGTACTCCATGACAATGTATAACTTTGCGTTAGTCCG
Organism: Anoplopoma fimbria; assembly: GCF_027596085.1. Lineage (NCBI taxonomy): Eukaryota > Metazoa > Chordata > Actinopteri > Perciformes > Anoplopomatidae > Anoplopoma > Anoplopoma fimbria. Next base: position 12,390,538 of record NC_072466.1, read on the forward strand.
GTCTATGATGCGGTCGTAGTACCTCACTATGTTTGGGTGCTTGAGCTCCCTCAGGAGGTTCACCTCTGACACCAGCATCTGCTTTTCACTCTCTGCCATGGTGCCATAGTCCAGCTCCTTCCACACCAGGATCTAGAGACACGAGAGGTTTAATTATTCAAAGAGAGCTTAAAAATGTAGTGTAAAACAAGCAGAGCCAAAGATCAAGTAACAGACTCAATGAAGGCAGCTACATAAGAATATCTATATTATGTTCACCACCATAGTCTCCAGGTCATACCAGAAGTAGTAAGTACCAGTGTGTGTAATTATCGTTTCAAAATGTACACAGTCTTGCTTTAAACATACCACTGTTGCCCTTCAGAAGCTACGTTTTTACTCATCAGACACAGAAGTATCTAAATGTAATCCCCCCTAGCCCATTAGACTAACATTTCCAGCTGTAAATGGTGGCATTATATTCAGGTGTCCACTATCTCTTGAATACCTATGTTGAATACACTTCCTGTAAGTCGCTTTGGGTCTGCTAAATGACTGTAATGTAATGTAATGTAACACCTGAATGGAAAGAAGCCGCCATGAAATTTGAATCAATTGACTTAACTATGAACACCTGGGATCTTTTCTGCCTAACAAACAGGATAGACCTTTCTCATGGGTTTTAAGTAAAAAAAACAAACAAACATGCCATCCATTTATAATTTCGTTTCAGCACCTATTACGCCTAAAATATCGACTTTCAGTGCCATAAATATGTAACACAATCGTTCAGTTACTGGACACATATCAGCTACTTCATGTCTGAAGTACCTGAGACATCAAAACAATCAATGACATCACAGCCGGAAGTTCAACTATAACTAATGTTACTAATGTTCACGTTTTAACAATAACAAACGGACTCGTGGGCAGTGGCTTTGTGCAAACAAAACGTGTGAACTTTACTCACTTTCCCATCAAGTTTCCGTCTTATTTTCTGGCATCTTCCATAGGACCCTGAGCCTATAGTGAACACCACCTCGTAGTCCTCAACACGGGATGGCATCTTACTATTTAGTTAGACTGGGTTGTAGTTTAACATGAAGTTAAACCAGCGACTTCCGGATTAGCCACTAACTTTACTTGTCTGCTGGGGATGTCTTTGTTCCCGATAAAGGTGCTAAAATAGACCTTTGGCTCTTGGTTTCTTTGGTCGATCACTCGTGTGTATTGCAGTTAACAAAACAGGAAGCGTTTGCCCTCGATTTAAATTGGTGCCCAAATCCTCAATCGTGATTGGTTTGCGCTCTCCTCCCGGTGGCTCCTGATTGGACGGGTGAAGATACAAGTTAGGCGGTTGCTAAGCGCCTGAAACCCGCGAGAGTAGAGCGGGTAGATGACGCGTGCGCACCTCTCCACGGGATGGCGCCAAAAACACGGTCAAGTGCTTCCAGGAAATAGAGTTAAGATCATTCAATGCATTCAATTATTTAGGGCAATTGAAAAATAATATTTTTTCATTAATGTTTTCATTAATGTTTAACAGAATTCTCATGTGTTTTCTATTACACTGAATTCATATTTAATTTTATTTTTGTATAAAGATACTGTACAAATCGGCAGTATACTCACATACGGTGTAATACAATTGTTTGGGAGGCCTACTGGGGTGCTTCTGGTTGCTTTAATTACTGACTGTGTTCCACCCCTTTTGTATTTTATAACAAGGCTTCCATTAGTTGGCCTATGCCTCACAGTTCTCCATTCAGCACTTAAACAATAAAATTGCATAAATGTGTGTTGTGTATTAAAAACATATGTTATGCAAAAGTAAATACAGCCCTTGTTTTATCAACGTTTGCAATGAAAAAAAGATGCATGTTATGCACGCAATATTTAAAGTCAAAAAGTCATCAAAAAACATTAAAGAGGTTATTTTTCAAAACAGGCCTACAAAATAAACAAGTGTAAATACTAAAAGATGTATTCTTTCACTTTCTTAGCAGTATGGATGTACAAATGTAGCCTATTTATTTAAGTTTACTGTTGTTGTTAAAACATATGTTTGGTTTGGTTTAGGGTATATTGGAAATATTACATGTTTTCATTGAAGAGTTAACCTTTGGTGATAATACTCTTAAAATGGAGCAGTTGTTGGAAAGACAAAACAATAAACATGTAATAATAAACAATATAAACAGCATGACTAACCATTTAATCTAAAAAACAAAAGGTATATGCTTTCATGTTTTGAAGAGTTATCACTATTTGAAATATCCCTGCTTTTTTCCCAATTCACAATAGCATTATGTTTTGAATGTGATGTTCACCTATGGCTGACTTTGAGGTCCAACAACAGATCTAGTCTTACCTTTAAAGCTGGAGAGCCCTTTAAGTGAGAACATCTTCTTCCAGCTGCAGCACTGGGACTTTTTCTCAAGGCAGAGAAAAGTAGCTGTCTAGAAAATTAATCAAGCAAAGGTAAGAATAGCTCACTAAAAATATCCAAAGACCAAGTAACATTTGAGCATATACAGATATGTGTAACCCCTAAAACCATCTCAACTGAATGAACAGACTAACTGTCATTTCATGATGAATACGTTTGTAAATAGCAGCAGTAAATACTCTTTTTATTACAATACAAAAGTCTGCGACACTGACTGATGTGATTTTCAGGGTTTTGTTCTCCTCACTGTGTAAGTTCAGAGCAGTTTCTATGCCTGCATATGAGAAACGCAGGGGAGGCTGATGGGCATCTATTCGTCAGTTGTCATTTGATTTTACCATCAATCATTTAGTCAATTGACAGACAATTAATCACCCAAATTGTTCATAATCGATTCATTGTTTGTGTCATATATTAGGTAAGAATGTCAAACATATGTTGGTTTCAGCTACTCCAATGATAGGATATTATGGATCCCTGTGTTGTGTGTTTCTGTAAATTGATCATCTTTGGGTTTTCGACTGTTAGTTGGAGAAAATAAGCTATTTTTAAGATGTTACCTTTTGCTAGAGAGAGGGGCAATTTTCATTAATATCTGACATGTTACAAACCAAACTAATAATTGTAGTAACTGACAGATTATTTAATAACAAAATAATGTATTATATGTATTGTTATGTTATTTTATTTAAACAGCCCTTTTTCATTTTTTAAATATATTATTATCCAAAAAATGTAAATGTAACATCCAGATATCTATTTACAGTTTTACAAGGAACAATTTCCGTCTAATCTGCACTGAGTTTATCTCTGTGGCCTTTTGGGGGTTTCACAAGGAATACATTTGATCAATAATAAGTCTAAGTTGCAAATAAAAAAAAAGGATCATCTTGTTGAAACATAATAAGATCAAAATGTTTAGATCTGGTTATTGGCTTGAGTAATATCATAATTTCTTTTTATTACATTTCAGATTTCTTACATGAGACAGATAAAATATTATTTTCTCATCACAGGTACATTTTGATGTGCGATTCTTCTCTCAGCAACGTCTCTGTCAGTGGGGAAGCCCCAGTAACGGTTGTGTTTAAATGATCCTCTCTCTGCTCTCTGCTGCCGGTACCACACACTGACAAAAACTCACACCACCCAGAGAGAGCGAGCGCCAGAGGCCGTCTGTCAGTCTGCCTCTGCAAAGGTCACTCCTACAAAGAGCTGGAGGAGTTTGGACATCAGCCAGGAACAGTGCAGTGAGGGGGGGGGAACTGACAGCTAAAAACAACAGAGACAGTCAGGTGCCTGAGGACGCTCTAACGTCAGCTGCCCCTGTTAAAGGCCAAGAGTTGAGGAAGAGCGACAGACAGCGACATCACAGGATGACCTCTTAACCTTTGCTGGGGTCACTGTGATGCTGTAATGGAGGTTTATGGTACTCTTATTTTTTTATTTTTCTTTTTGGGTGCAGTTTCCCTCAAAGAGCTTTCTCAAGACAAGATAACACACAAAAAGGTGGCATACATATTTTTATTACACTCACCTGGATGCTTTCTTTTCTTCTGACTTTCAGACTCCAGAATGATATGCTAATAATAAGGCTATTAACAAATATATTCAAGGAATAGTTTATTTTTTCCGCAAATACTGTTATTTGCTTAATCACCAAGAGTTAGATGAAAAGATTGATACCACTCCTGTCTGGTAAATGGAGGCTACAGCCAGCAGCCAGTTAGCTTAGCTTAGCATTAAGAAAAACAGGTGGAAACAGCTATCCTTGATCTGTCTGAATGTAACAAAATCCTCCTACCAGCACCTCTAAAGCTCACACATTAACACTATAATATGATTGTTCATCATCATTTGTGTAAAACAAAGTGCAGGAACAACAATTATAGCAATAAAAGTAGTTTGCTTGTTCATGTGAAGAGGTTTTTACTGAGAGATCATGACTCTGGTAAGTCATTTTCCAAATTAAATTCTGTTTACGTCCATTGTATTGGGGTGGAAACATAAAAGTGAAACCATCTGCATGTTTTGACACTACTATGAGCAAAAGAGACAATATATTTTATTATATTGTGATTTTGACGTGAGGATCCTAACAACACCGAGGGTCCGACCAGCCGTCATCGCTCTCTCCTGTGACAGCAGGAGGGGCCAGGGACTCTGTGACGCCGGCAGCTGCTGCAGTGACATTCAGCCCGGCCCTCCTCTTCACAGCTGGATGCTTTACTGCTTGCTGACTCAAGGGACGCCACCGCCGCCACCACCGCAGCATTCATGTGGGAGCAGGCATCAAAGCGTGACATTAAAAGACCTTGGGGTGCAGTAGCCGTGAAATAGTTAATTGCAGGTGTCCGTGGAGGAACACTACTTCTGCAGAGGACACCAAAGTTCCTCTGGAGACTGATTTGTCTGTGTACTGTGGGTGACCTTAAGTGGAGCTGTAGTGAGGAGGAGTCGTCTCAATGCAGGGTGATACTACTACATCTGGACACCACGCTGAGCAACAGCCAAGGTGGTCCTGAGTGTTAGCCCTTTGGTTGTTGAAGCTTTGTGCATATTTAATCCCATTTTCCAGGTCACATCCTGCTGTTCCAAACCTCAGTTGCCATCGGTCGCCTTGAGCGTGTTGCTTTCCTGCAGACCTTCCACATATCTCAAACTGTTGGTGCTGATGGAAACTCATAGTGTCAGCCATGGAACATAACTAAATACATTTACTCAAGTACTGTAAAGAAATTGTTCCATATTTTGGCACATTCTCTTTTTTGGCCTTCTTGTCAAGTCAAGACAAAAAGGTCGATACCAGGCTCATGTCTGTACGACAGATATGAAGCTAAAACAGGTGGCCGTTAGCTTAGCTTAGCACAAAGACAGAAAAGTGTTAAGTTGGTTATGAAACAATTTCTTGTCTTGGACTAGTAGCTTCCTGAAGTCTTTATCTGGTTGCCTGAGATCTGGTCACAGTCAAGAAATACTTCTATACATCTTAATTAATGAGCTTTAAAGTGCTGCTAGATAAATATTTGGACAGTGTAAGGCTAGCTGTTTCCAGTCTTTGTGCTAAGCTAAGCTAACTGGCTGCCTTCTTTAGCTTCATATCTATCGTACAGACATGAGACTGGTATCAAACTTATCAACGCTTGAGATGAAGATAAAATAATTCCAAACATGTCAAACTATTCCTTTTTGTCCAATTTTGCTTTCCATGTACTTTACTCACCATTTTATGCCTCGTTTTTTTTTTTTACCACATATCAACATTAATTCAGAGGGAAATATTATCTTTTTACTTAACTACTTCAGACATCTGTAGTTACTACTTTGCAGATTATTTTTCATACAGAACCTTGCCATCATAAAAAAAATAAAAATCTTTGCAGTAACCAACTACAACAAAAACTAATATTAATGCATAGGTGATAGTAAATTCTGTAACATACTGTATATAACACTAACAAGTACTTTCCCTTTTGTTACTTGAAATTCATTTTGCTGAGAATACTGTACGCTTTTGAATGAAGGCCTCAGTACATCGAGGTATTACTACCTACCTGAATACTACCTAGAACTGCATACCTCTTTATTTCTCTGACTGGGCCTTTGAGAGTGCTTCCTTCTGCCCAACCTCTAACCACACCTCAATATATATCTTTTATCCCTACAGTACTACACAGATGCACAGTAGGTTTGTTCCAGGCATGAAACAATGATAATCTTTTTGTGGTTGATGCAGCAGTAAACCGTCTGCCAGGGTAAGGAGAGCTCTGCAGTCCCGTGCTGAGAGTTCACACTGACACCATCCCAATGCCAAGAGACTGGGCGTCACGGCTGAAATCAGAACACTGTAATATAAACCAGTGTTTTACAACAGCAGGTGACGGACACCACAGTTAAACAACGGGCACAGGACCGAGAAAACACAGGCTTCGGTTAACTGGAAACCATTAACAGACAGTGACTGAGGGAAGAAAAAAATGTGAAAGATGGCATTAACATTTGCAGACAAAGAGAACACCTTGAACAAGAGTGTAATTTAAAATCAGTTACAAAGGATGCTTTCCTTTTTAAATTCTCTATAGGAACCTCAGCATTCCTACATACTGTTGAAAAATAATTAAATAGTTTGACATATAGGGAAACATGCTTGTTGGTTTTTGCAGAGTTCATGTTAGATGATAAGATGATTGATACAACTTCCTGTATGTTAAACACAAAGCTAACTTGATAAAATATGTGACAGGAAGCAGGGAGAAACATTCAGCCTGGATCTGTCCATAAGTGAATATTAATAAATGTCCAAGTTAGAACCTCTGATGTCAATTAACATGATAAATACAAGTATAAGTATATAGGAGATTATGGACTGAACTATTTCTTGGCTGGTACATAACCCCCCATAATATGGAGTCAAAATGAAGTAAAAGTTATCAGACAAGTCACAAATATAACAGAATAAGTCAATAGATATTAGATAATCAAAATGAAATGTAATTCGTATTAGTTTGTTTCTGCACTGTACTTTTGCTCTGGTTTATGCTTTTAGATGCTTGTTTAAGAAGGGAGATGCACTTATGACTTCTGGTGACTAGTAGTTCTCTTGAATACCTATGTTGAATACACTTATTGTAAGTCGCTTTGGATAAAAGCGTCTGCTAAATGACTGTAATGTAATGTAATGTAAAAAAAAATAAAATAAAGCATTATACGTTTTCCTTTATCCTCGAAACAGTTAAATAAAACAAAGTGTTATTTTCACTTTACAACCAATTGATATAATACATTTGAACATAAAATATATTATTCCCCTATTTATATTTTTAAAAAATGGCATTTTATTTATCAGCTCCATCCAGTTTTTCCCTTTACCTCTTTCCTATTAATCAATATTTACTCTTCCTTACCATATTTAAACAATAAAGATGATTTGGCTAACGTTCCCCCACTGCTTGCAGTCTTTATGCCAAGCTGAGCTGCAGCTACAGATTTAACAAACAGGTATGACACTTGTATCGATTTTCTCATCAAATTCTCTGCAAGAAAGTGATTATGAATAATCCCAATTTTTTTTAAATGATCCTTTAAGCTTCCATTCAAATGTCCAACGCATTTATACCTGAAAACCTTTGACTACAGAGGAACTGAACAGCAAGGGTATACATTATTTATGTGCATAAAAACGTATTAAAAGAAAAGCATAACACTCTTCGGCTTCTTTATGATGTTTTATTCCAGCACAAGTCTTTTGTGTTGTAAAATGTCTGTGTAGCTAGGAATTAAAGGAGAAGTACAAAATGGAAAATTACAGACAGCTCTAGTATAATTTGTTTAAATCCCTATTGTGTTTATTTCCTAAAACCACATCTAGGAAAACATTATTTCCCTGCCTTCTTTGGAAACATGGTCAGAAAATAAATAAAAAAAAGAAGTGAAAAGGTGAAGAAAAAGAAAGATGAAGCTTCATTTCACGTCACTCTCACGGTGGAGGGGAATCTGAAAGGGCCGCTGGATGACTTTACAGCCTGATTTAAAAGGTTTTTACCTACCCAGTCGGGTAGCCCTTTTTTTTTATTTCACACACAGTTTCTACCGACACAGGTAGGGCAGTAAACTACTAAAATGCACATTTTATGCATTTGTTTATGACGATGAAAATTGCTGCTCCTCTATAATTTTCCTAATTTAAGCAGGCTAAGCAAATTACATATAATGGACCTCGAAACCGCAACACAAGTGTGTTTGAGAGAGAACAGCTGCATCATTGCAGGGCCCTGCCAGAGTTTCCCTCGTAAGTGAAGAGCGATCCCTTCCTCACTGGCCCAGTTTTAGCTCGAAACCAAGAAACAATCTTTAAAACAAATGTTTGCCAAGAGGGAGTGTGTGGAAACAGCATTATTTGGGATTTTGGTCCACCAGGACATCAGGTAAGGCTTGATATTCAAGGTTTTCCACTAAATCCTGATGACTTAAAAATGTACAGTGGTACAAGTTTGAAACTGGGCCTCACACGTGTCAGCCAGCACAAGGACGTACAGGAGCTCTCATGCCTTGAAGCACATGACAACTTCCTGGTCAGGAACTCAACAAAAACAAACAAACAAATAAAAAATAAAAAAAGGTCAACACTGAGAAATGAAGGGAAATCCTTGCTTTCTTCTCTTTTTAAAAACATTGATTTTTTTAAAAACTAAAATTCTCTGAAATTATCACAGAACAAAAGAGAGAGAAACGCTGCCGTCATTTCCAACAATGAAAACTCTTCCTCAGCTTTGTTATGTACAAGATTTAAACATACCGTGACATGAGGACGACAGTTTCATGTAATTTAAAATGAAATCATATTTGACCACTCGTAGTGAAATTGCCGCCCCACTCTGACGTCACAGAGCAACACGACATGAATTATAAATATCAAAATGGGGGGGAAAGGACAACCACACACACTCACTTAGGCAGGTTATGCTGTAAATTTACAGTAATGACACCTATAGTTCTGTAAGCCAAAATCTCTATTTTAGAATGCTGAACATTAGGGTAGCTTTCTATAAAAAAAATCATATTTTTTCCCCATGTCTTTTTCCCACCCGACGACACTAAGCATATGGCTTAAATATTTGTAAAACTATGTAGTCCAATGGGGGAACAAGAGTCTCTGCCTTCTCAGTCTGGCTTGCTGAGATGATTCCTTTGAGACAGATGTCTGCTCTGCTGTGTGTAGCTGCACATGGCTGTGTGTGCACATGTTTGTGTAAGTGTGTGTATGAATGTTGGAGAGCAGAGGGCGAAAAGAGGAATCCACAACGAGGGAGTTACTCTTTAGGTGATCAGACTGCAATTCCTGCTCTATGTGCCACCATCTTTTTTTTTTTTTTTTTCCTTTTTTTTTTTTTTTTTTAAATAAGCATTTCGGCACAGTCTCCTCTTCCTCGCTTCAATGCCTGACACAATCCTTAAATCAAGAGCCGCATCATAGCCACCATCCCTTTAGGCGTTCAGCAGGGCTGCCAGTGTAAACATGATCCCCCCTTCCTCAGTGAGCTCAGAATACCTCAACAGACAGGGGGGAGGGGGAGAACGGGAAATAAATTCGACAAAAAGACGTCAACAACAAATACAATGGCCGTTGTTGTGGAGATATGCAGGTTAAGGGAAGAAAACAAAAGAAATTAAAAACATTGACAGCTACCAGACAGGAATATTTCCTGGGACAGGGAGCAGTTAGGGCAGTATGGATCCTTAGTGCAATGAAGGCCAGAGGAGCAGCGGGCTGCGCAGCCTCATCGTTCATACGGCCGCTCGCTCTGGAAGGTGTGGCCGGCCGGCTAGTCAGCACGGCTGAAAGAGAGGTCCAGTGGGCTTCATCAACTCTCGCCAGGAAGAAGAATAAGGGCAGACATTATGCTTCTAGTCACATATATTCACTCACACACACGCGTCCATACACACTTTATACTCTGTAAAACTACTACGGCTAAAGCCTAGGAGGGGAACAGAGAGAGTCCGGGTCCAGAGCGTCCTCTGGAGGAGTCCTGAGCCTCATTTCGTTCACTTCGAATAAAAAGTTATGTACCTGTGAGCGTCTACGTGTATGAGGACGTGTAAACATCGAAATGTGTGTGTCGTGACGAGTGCGAGAGATTATTCTGCGAGGCCGTTGGGAGCGAGTGTGTGGTGTTAGGGCTGTGTGCAAGTTAACTATGCCTGTGACCAGTTTTCCTATTGTATTGGTATTTGTTTCCTTTGTGTTCTTCATATGTTTTTTTTATATTTTTATTCCTGTTAAGTCTCTCCACTGTTGTAAATGTACATTCATCCATCGTATGGGGGGGGCAAGTATGACGCTTGGCCACACACCAACTGATCCTGAGGCTTTTCCAGTGGTCCGATAAAGACTCCCGCCTCATCAGCGCACTCAAAATAAACAGCAGTAGAGGTACTGGAGGACGCTGTACCAAACGTAGCCGGAGATGAACGCAAACGACTGGATAACGCACAGCCACACAGGGTCGAGGGTCATCTGCCGGGAAACTAACTCCTTCTGTCCGTCTTGAGAGGGGAATGATCCTGATGAGGAAGAGAGAGAAATACAGAGGAGTCAGAATTTTGCTCTTATGAATTCTCTTTTTCTCAGAATCTCTAAAAACATACATAAAGCTATAGCCAAATAGACAAGCTACTTTGAGAACTTTGAAAAACTCTCTATAAATAAAATGTATTAAGTCAAACTGAAATTTAAGTACATCTTTCTTAAAAAATAGTATTAACGTCCTTTGTGTGTTGAAACGATATGATGTGAACGTAGCATTACTCCATGTTGTGATCCATACTAGTAACTGTAAAGGATTAAATAAATATTTTGTGCATGTAAACATAGTCAGTGTCTCCTAGCAACAGTGGCCCTAAAATGTCAGTCAACTGTTGTAATAGGAAATGCTGTAAGAGGGTTGGAGCTCAGACAAAAACGATTTTATCAAACACTTCTTTTTTTAGCCTCTTTTGGAAGATATAAAACATATGCACCATAGCTGCTGTTTCATTATAGTATATATGTCTTTACATAAAATTGAGGAGAATTCAGATTTCAGTTCAACTTTAACAAACAGATATGGTGAGACAGACCTGTGTCGTAGAAGTGGGTCAGCAGCTCTTCTTTCTCCACAAACCTCTGATAGAGCCAGTCGGTCAGGGCCTCCGCCTCCACGGGAACCTCTTTTATTGGGTACATCCTGGAGGGAAAGGAGAGACAGACAGGGAGAGAGATGAAACACAAAAAATGAATTACTGAAGTCTCACTCAGCACAAACTGTCTGCATCGATCGGCCGTGGATGCTGCAGGTCCAAGCTCAGGGTGTTAGCTGGGCTCCCTGAGCAGAGCCGTCGGTTTCTAGCTGAAATCTATTAGAGCAGTCTGTGTGTTTACTGAAGCTTCAGCTTTTTTGGTGGATTCATTAGCTGGCAAACTCATCAGAGAGACAGAAGCGCTGAGGGGAGCCTGACAGGAGACAGACAAGTCGTGCAGCTGTGTGGGAAGAAAAAGTAAAAAAAAAAGAAAAAAGGTTTCCTTTTGCCCGAGCAAAAGAAAAAAGGAGTTTAAAAAAATGTATTTGCTAGAAAATATTATGTTTTGTTTCTCTGTTCATTTTCATTTACTGAATTAATTGGGGTTTTTTTTTTTATCAACAATGAGAAATTATATTACGTAAAACATTTTTTTTAAACAAAAGTGGGATGATAATGTTTTTTTTACTTGGTATCCATGGTGATTTAACAGTGACATGATCAATTAATGAACTGGGTACATAAGGAAAGCAGAAACAGCCTCAGGCATTGCCTTTATGGATAACACTTGGTGGATAAAGCAGAGTGTACTGGAGAATAGATGTTTTTTTTAATCTGATCTATTTAACTCACACTAGTTTGCACCTCACATTTATTCATTCTAAAAGTTAAGAGATAGTTCATTCAACATCCCAAAACCCCTAAAACATTCACTTTACTATCATAAAGAATGGAGAAAAAAAGCAAATCCTTACAATCAATCAAAAAATTTCCCGTAGACTGAATAATTGTTTGAACTCTTTTCATTGGCCTGGCTGACATCTAATTGTCGACCACGACTAGCAGTTTGATTCTCAAATGAATCATCTCCAGCAGACTAAAACACATAAAAAAACAAAACTAAAAAAACCAATGACTGCTGCACTGTTTGACATTGTGAAAATAATGAAAAGTCCCCTTTACAAGCCATGACCAGAGTGCTGATACTAGTCTCTAGCCAGAAGGGGTCCCTAGTAGGCTGCACTCCCACACTGAGCAGCTCCTGGTCACCTTCAAATAGAGGTTACAGTCTCCTCCCTCAGACTAGCATTTCCTCTGCACTCAACATTTGCTCAATATTCCCGACTGGATAATATCAACCATAAAAGTACATCTGTGTCTATGAGGAGAGCTTCTGTAAGAGGGAAGTAATACATGTTCCAGTATTGATTACTGAAGTGATCGATATATATTTAAAAAGCAATCTAAGGAAAATGTTACAGCACTCCTGTCAGGATAATGTATTCTGGTTTAAGAACACAGATATGTTTCCCCACTCTGTTGCAGGTACGAACATATCAATACATGAGCCACCATACTTTAAATTAAACATCAATATTACAAAAATAGATTATGATCAGGAGGATATCTTTTGAAAGTGTCAGAAATTAGACATTTTTGCTCCAAATTAATCTCTATTCTGATAATCAGTGGTCTAAAATTGAGCTGATAAAGATAATTAATGAGCAATTTATTTTATAAATGATTGATCCATCAACATGTTACTGTTCCAGGAAAAAAAACGCCCAATGGTTTTTGATCTTTGGAATTTGGACACATCGTCAGATGAAACACGCAACTTGAAGACATCAACATTGGTTCTAGGAAATTTTAACCACTTTCTGACATTTAATCGACAACATAATTAGGTCAATTGATAATAAAAATAATTGTCAGTTGCAGCCCTATATTCCACAAAAGTATTACGATGATCCCCTGAATAAAATTATAAATCTAATGAAATTACAAAGGGGTGTCCAAATAACAAATTTATTGACATAATGACACAAACCAACAAGTTAAACATATTTAAAAAAAAAAGTTTGATCCCATACTCTGAATATTATTGGTGTAAAAAAGCTGAGGACGTCAGTGCAGTAAAAACGTGGTCTTTGTACTGAAGCAGACTGTACGACCAAACCAGGAAAAAGGCTTGGCATCCTCGTTCCACAGATCAGAAGGGCAGGGGCCGACGATTCAACACAGACTTCCGTCTGGATAGCGTATTTTAAGTTCATATCTACAGACCCTTCTACTCATTATCCGGGAGTTCACGGTGTGGGGTGTTGCTCTGTGGCAAGTCTAAACAACATTCTGTTTGAGTAGAGCAACTTTTACGTCCCTAGCGGAATTAACTCTTATTAAAATCAAGATAAAACCGACTAAAATCCACCACTTTTATCTATAAAAGTTTTAGTAAAGTTGACTTTTTGAAGATTTAACAGGTTTTTTTTTTTACCCAACATCAACACCAGGCCCTCTGAATGAATCTGGCTTCCCCCAAAACCTGGAGCTAAGCTGCTGAGGCCACCTGATCAAGAGGTTAAAGCAAGACATTCCACAATGTTTCTCCCACTGAGTCTGTGGATATCGGGTGTCTTTCATGTTACTGGTGGGCCGTAGGAACCAACCAGTAGCACTGATGTATCCTCACAGCACCAGAAAGGAATCAAAACGCATTCAGAAAGCGACTGAGAATAAAAGTCACACCAGTGCCCCTTAGAAATAACACTGATACAATAATATGTGGACACGAAGTAGCAAATAAAGCAAAGTATAAATCAAGCAAGCGACCACTAGAACCATAAAAGCTGTGTTTTCCTGTTCTGCTTCGAAGTTATGGTGATAGGTGGTCATTTGTTGGTTTTGGCTGCACATGTAGTTCCCATTAAGTCTGTTTTTGGAGTGGAAATTCCGCTTTTTTCCACAGCAGATTGGTGAAGGTTTTGTTTTTGTCATTTAATATAAGTAATTAAATAAATGAAAGAATTAAATGTAACACATGCAAGCCTAGAGAGTGTTGCACACCAGCTCCAGCAGAGGATGCCTGCCAAAGTCCCTCTTCTTTATTCTTAAATGTAAACAGATAGCTCCGTAATCCCGTCAGAGGTAAATTAGGAGCCAGTTTGGGCAATTTATTTGGAGGTTTTTGAGCAATTAGCGCTTTTTCTGCAGCTGAAATATTCATGCAGAAATCAGGATATTTTGGCGTCTAGCTGAGGTGCTGCCGATTCAGTTCAAGAGCAAATAAACATGCTTAAGATCATTGGCTTATCAACCAAGTGTGTTTGGAGGACAAACGTCTGAAGCCCCCGGCGCCAAAATCAAACCGCTCGTTGAAGTTCACAGGACTAATTTCCTGCTCTGAGTCTTCCTGACTCATTTCTTGCTTCAGTCATATGGGTTATTTTCAGATTAGGGTGACAAGTAACTGTAATCAAATCCTCCCATTTGAGAAGCTGGAATGAGCACAAGTTTGGCAGTAGTGGTGGTGGAGGGATCTGGTGGCGGTGTGTTGGCGTAGGGCCATGGCACCACTCTCATTTCCACCATAACCCACTTGGCAGCGGTCTGCTTGTTAACCCAACACCCTGGCGGAAGCACAGACAGCTGCGAGAGAGCTGCAGTTTCTCCTGTAAATAAGCATTAACCTTACTTTTACCATGTGTGTGCTAGGGCTGGGCGATAGGTACAGCACATCACATGACAAAGTTAAGCCACGTTTGAGACAAATCATTGAATATAAATTCAACAATAAAATGCTGTCATTTTCAACAATTTGTTGTTCTGGATCACTCATGTAAAGTGAAGTAAAGAAAGTTACTTTGTTAAAAAGACAAGACCATGTTTGCGTCCCATGACAATTATGAACATGCCCACAGCCTAACATGTTGGTCTTGGGGTACGGCAGTCTTCAGTCATGTACAAACTGAAAGCTAAACTGTACATATACTACCACAAATCAATTTCCCCTCCGCTCCAACCAGCCAACTCCTGTCTGCTCTGAGTGCATCCACCTCAGTTTTAGTTGCTTGACCACACAGCTATGCACATAGGCTGCTCTTATTATAACATATGCATCAAACTGTGTCAAAACCCTACAACTCCATGATTTGACCAAGTGTGAACCACATTTAGAAGAGGACACACCTTTTATAGGCCTAGAGAAAAAAATCATCCGCTTATATATCAAAGAAGTGGATCAGCTGATTGATCTCAAGAGGCGACGTTACCAGCAATCGCACCTAAACGGGTTATGAAACACAACATAAAACTTTATTGATATAAATGTTATTGTCTCATCCTATATCTCGTTTGAAAACATACCAATATAGCATCAATGTTGCTGTACCGTCCAGCCCCGGAGAGTATCTGCACTACATTTTCTGGAACATATATAGAGTTGGCTGGACAGATGACAACCAATAAATATAGTTCCTCGGACAAGTGATATAACCTGTGTTATTTCTGAACTTCTGTGAAATTCAGTGTTTATAAATAGAAATTCTGGTTATGAAGAGTGCAAATCAGACACTTTTGATCCTCCATACTTACTGCCTTGTTTGAACCATTTAGCTTCTGTAAAGCTCTTTTTCTTAATATATTGTTTCCTCTTCTGGCCTGGGAATCGAATTTAATTTGGACTCTTGCTGGTAGAGTCTGGTCATTGTTTGGGGACTCTATACGTCCCTAAATCTCTCTTGCTGTAAAATCTTGAGAAACAAAGAGGTGCCCTGGGAGGCCTGCTCTCGGGCAAAATGTTGCAAAAGGTGAATATTGAAATTAGCAGACAATGTTGCTTGGGGAGTAAAAAAAGTCTCCTATCCTGCTCTCTGTCTCTTTCTAGTTAAAATAAAAGTTGTCGTCTATGTGCAATGAAGCTCCAAACCCCAATCTGCTGCCTTTGGGTTATTTCTCTCAATCCTCCTGTGGCACGAGGGACTTTTACCAGCTAAAGAAATGATTAGACAACGTATAAATAAAAGTATGATAAAGAATACATAAGGTTTTATTTATTTGTGCAACACTGAAATCAATTCTGATGGTGATTTCCTTGTATGATTTAAATGTTGAGGTCCCCATGTAAACCACTCTTAAGGGCTCTTGTTTGCAGACTGCCAAAACCTTTATCTACAATCACAGAAAAGTTGAGGGAGCCCACTTGTTAATTGCTCCATTTAGTCTTCTATCTACTTCCTTTCTCGCTCAAGGCCGTTTATGTTCCAGTTTGGACATGACAAAGTCTTCCCAGACGGACATTTATATAAAAACAAATGTCAACATATTGATTATGTGAACATAAGACTTTTCACATAAAAACCTATTCAGAATACTAAGATTTAAGCACTAGGACTTTACTAAATTTTTTTATAGCAGAAACAAATAGACCAACTGATGCCTTCTCTTCTCCAGACACTTCCACATGCAACATTCTGACTTCAAATAACACCAGATATTCTTGCATCAGTGATTCTTCTTCTAATGAGCTGTTGCATTATCGCTCAGTTTTTTTGGTGACTGTTTTTTATTATGTTCTACAATTAGAAACAACTGATAGCAGCCTCAGTTCACACAAATGATGTCAGATGGGCACCAAGTTGTCATCTGGTGTTTAAGAGTATTTAAATATCACATCCTGGTTTCAGAAACAACAATTTATTAAAAGAAATACAATCTACTCGTGTGTGCACTAATGCCTCTGTGATGACGCAGGAACCAAGTGGATAAAACTGAAGTCTTGAATAGCCGTTTACTTTAAGAGAGTAAATCAAGCAGATGTAGACGGAGAGCCAATCATTAAGTAAACAACTGAAGGGGAAATCCCATCTCCAACCTTTACGTGTTTGCACTGACTCATATGTAGAAAATTCATCACGTCAATAAGCTTCGGAATGCTTCTAGCTTATGTAGGAAGTTGATGTTATGTTTTGACCATTATTGATCATCTATGAGGTGTCAGTAATGCAAGAAGGTTTGCTGTGAAAGCCGACAACCCACAAGATATTAAACTCCAAATCTTAACTAATACTAAATCCATCTCCTGATCTTGAACTGCTAAGAAACTGATCTCCTGATCCGTATAAACAGCGTATAGCCTATATTTACACAAGCTGCTTTTGTAACCGTGGTAACACATGTTCACTTCACAATGTGAGCGTGGGGATTTTACAAGTTAAAGAAGATATGTGTTGAGCTCGAGTCCTGTTCCTCTGGAAACGGTTAGTAAAATGAGTGAAACAGCGACCACTGCTCATCCCATAATATCACGGTGCAAAACGCCTCTTTACTGTCCAGTTTATTTACGTTAGTCACCATTTATGATACTTAATAATGCTCATAAACGGTCATTTCTTTGTGACCTTTTCTCCTCTTGGTCTGCCCCAACTGAACTGAAGCTTTAACTAAAATCTGTTTTGGATTTGAACTCGAGTGACCAGCAGACACTACCAAATTTTTGCTCTCCATCATCATCATTTCAATCTCTGAGTCTACGTGGCAGCAGCACACGTTGACCTGGTCACTGACTGTGTCACACAACTGTTGTCATTTCAGGACACTGGAGAGCGATGGAGCGTTTGGGAGGAGCAGTGTGGAAGTTATCAACAGTTTAGCAATGGGAGCATCGACCTCTTATCAGTGCAGAGGTCAGCCGCATGAGGCCATAAAACCACCGTCACAGGTGGACATGGACTACATGACCTGAGCTGACGCTACAGTCACACAGATGTCAGCACACCCTGATCTTTATGAGGGGGCATGTTTGAAGTCAGTTGAAGTGTAAAGAAATAGGGCACTCCTTTAAAAGATAAACTGAATTCCTTTGGTGAATCAGAAAGTTACACAATAAACAACAAAAAACTAACCGACCTAAGCGTTTCTTTTTTGGAAAAAATATGTTTTTGCTCTTCTCCCAACCTGCATATGCAGGAGTTTGATTGAAAGATGGTTCATCCAATAACCCGTCTTCCACTGAACTATCGAACAAAGTGAATATGGGTGGGGGATGACTCCTTTAATGTGTTTCTATGGCAACAGATGTCTTTGGAAGACCCTAAGCTTTGAAAAAAGAACCCATCTACTCATCTATTATCCCAAGATACCATCTCTAACAATCAAGGTGCTCATTACACTCACAGGTAAAACACAAGTGTAAGAGATATTGATCCTAGGTGAGGAGTTGAATGAACCTCGTGAAATAAAAAAAGAAATTGGGAAAAAAATAGGAAATGTAGTGTCTGATTTACATCTAGTAACGACTAACCTGCAACCTTTTTACAAAGTGCCTAGAGAAAAAAAAATCTGCCTCAGATATATTAACGCGGTAACGGCTGCAAGCTCAACAATTCTGTGCGAGTGCCTCGTCTGGGAGAGAAAACCAGGTGTGCAGCTAGAAAGCATCCATGTGATGACCAGGCAGACTCAGACACCATAAATCATGTCACCTTTCAGATATTTTCAAACAGCAGCATTCAGAAACGCACACAGCAGCACAAAAAAAAGAAAGAAAGAGGGGAGGTGGTGCATTTAAAAGAAAAGGATTTCAACGTATTTAACTCCCACTGCTGCCCTCGCTCTGCCTCTGTACACCCACCTAGCTCTCCCATCTGCCATTCACAGAGGGCTTATGATGCCGCAATCTGGAAGACCGAGATTATATGGAGAGAGGGGCAGGAGACACTGAGAGAGAGAGAGAGAGAGAGAGAGAGAGAGAGAGGGAGGGTGGGTCTGAGGGGTGAGGTGTGGAGGCAGCGAGAGAAAAGAGGTGGAAGGATTAAAAAAAGAAAGTGCTTGACGTGGATTCATCTTGAATATTGATAAATTCTCAGCTGGCTGTTTGAAGTGGAGCGCAGTAGTGATCTATACAGTCCAGTTAAACTTTAACACAGCAGGAGGACGGCAGGCTTTTATCAGGGTAAGTTCACATAAAACTATCAGGCTGAGGCAGTCGGATTTAGGGGCCCTGACACACAAACACTTCTGCTCAAACGATAATGTCTTCTGTTATTGTGTTGGACTTGAACGCACCACAGAGAATACAGTTGACTCCTGTACGTCTACATTCAGGGCCTACGAGGGAGGAAATAATTAGTCAGTAGTCTGTACTAATAACCCCAAAGGTGAAAAACTAAAAAGACCAGGCATTTAACAAAGATAAAACTAAATACAAAACAAGCCAACTATTTTCACGATATTGTGAATCTGGTGAAAAGATCTTCTTCTACTGCTTGTAGAACGACAACAAAAGAGGCGAATGCAAAAAAATAAGACACCTCACTAAACGGGTGAAATCACTGGTTTGCAAAGCTGAACATCCAATCAGGGAGCTCTAAAACACACAGTATGCCAGCTGCAGATTCAACATGCTGAATCACCAATAAGAGCTTACACTGTATGAGGTCTGAGGTTTCCCTTTTCTGCATGTTTTCTGACAACACCATGAATTCTGAGGTTATCATAATATAATAAACAACAATATAAGAGGATCCGGAGGCTTGACACACCCTGAAACACACACTCAAACAGGGAATCCTCGTTTTTTTCCAGTAGAAGACACATCGTTGGAAGCTTTTAACTTCTTCGGAGTAATAACAATGTTTACGTTATTCTTGTTATGTTGGGCGGCGTTCCTGTCTGGCAGAGTCTCCTATCTGCATCAGCAAAGTGCATCACATTGCTCACTCCCCCACAGTGTTCCCTTGATCGGCAGGCGGATTAATCCTCTTGTTGACTCTGCACCTCTGCATGGGCCTAACTTCTGGCTGATCAGCGTCAGCTACAGGACTTGAACACAGTGTGCACACTTGTAACAGGAACAGCTGTGCCGCCCCTCTGCCTGAAGAGCTGCTGACCAAGCGAGGGGAAGCTGATTTTGTCAATGGCTGATTAGAGAGTCTCAAAGGTGGGGTGGGACTAGTGCATCCTCTGCTCTTCTAATTAGACGTAATGAGTGCTTAGCTTTAGCCCAAATTGGGAAGAGAAGCCTCAAGAGAGCAGCCGGTAAGCCAGGGTTCATAAATCATCTTTAACTTTGCCCTTTCACACCCCCCACACAGAGGTGAACACACACACAAGCTTTAGTCAGGAGGCTGTTCAGGGGTGAAAGACACCAGTAAGGGTCGAGATGACTTCTACCTGATGACTGCTGCTTGAGTTCGGTTACATTGCTTATGATCTACCCTGTCAAGACAATGCACAGAGGGCCATGTTATATACTGAGCAGAGCCTACAGAAAATCTAATCCTGCCCCACCGTCATCATACCCTCGAGTGGGTAGATTAGCAACAGAGGGGAACCTGAAGGACACTGACGGCAGGACAATCCGGAGGAGCGAATGCATTTGATAAGAGAAGTGATATACTCTTGGGAATAGAATGCAGTTTTTGTCTGACGCACAATAATCAATCAAATTGCGTCTTGTACACTGACCGTAGAACAACATAGTCAAATCTGCCAAAACACTGGTTCATAACAAAAAATAAAAACATAATAAGTTTGGAACCAGGAATAATATTCATTATTGATTAATCAGCTTATCATTTACTTGAATTGCTTTGTCCAGAAAAAAAAAGGATATTATAATCTCCCAAAGATCTTCAAATTACTTGTTTCATAACAACAGTCAGAAACACCAAATACTATAATATGTGAGTAAATCAGCAAATCCTCACATTAGCTGGCTGAGAAAAAGAAAAAAAGAAATGTTGCCGCTTATTTGATTAATCCACAAATTGTTTCAACTCTTAAACAATATATTTTTTTATGTATTAATGGAACTTATTCTGTGTAAATGCTTAGAAATGTCACCTCAAGTGCAGTACATAAACAAAACAGTCATAGAAAGTAGCTTCATAGCGCTACTAGAGGTCTAAACTCCACAGGGAACCTTTAATGTCAGGTGTGTTCTGCTGACTCACCAGGTATGAAAGGTGGGTTTTTCTGTAGGGAACCTTCGTTATCAGTGGGTGAATAAACATCAAGTTCTCCAACGAAATAAGTGAACGCTGCTTAAGTGAGTCACACTGACATTCTCCCAGTCTCTGTGTACCCAACCTAAGTAACTTGTAGCTCTATAATACACCTGTGGTGTGACTCTCTGCTTATATAGAGTCCTGATATAATGAAATGTATATTTTCCTCTGGCTTGTTGTGTAGACACAGATATGACGAGGACAGGAGCAAACAGCAACCATTTTGTCACAAAAACTATACAGTATATTAGCAATAATGACCTGAGAATATCAATACTAGTCTAAAAATGTTAATGCATTAACAATACAAATCTGCTAGGATTAAGTTGCACTTATTTCATGATGTAATGTGGTGCTTTTTCATGAGATGCAGTTCCTTTACATGTTGGCAGGTGAATGTAATGACCCTTATTGTATTCTTACCTGTAGTGTACATGTGTGGCTGTAGGAGGTCTGTAGCCAAAGATCCAGGTCTGGATGTCCATGGGTCTTGCTTTGGGGTAAGCTATGGTCACATCTACTACCCACTGCAGGCCTTTACGTTTATAACCTGCCGTGAAAGGAAACACAAACGCAGGAACTTATGACACATTTGAAAGGCAGGGATCTATGCTAGAAGTTCACCCACTATTTTAAGCATGTCATGATCAAATAAACCACACTGTAAAAGACTTCTTGTTTGCCCACAACCAACAAGGCTCTGAGGTCAAGGACACACGGCTAATAGAGATTAAATGAAACTTCAATGAACCCTGGTCATCCAGCTTAAGAACAGTGGGTGGCAGCTACAATTAGGAGTCACAGAAAAACAGTTTTCACCTCAAAAGCTCATCCTTTATGTTATTTAATTTAACCAATAAACAACCAAAAAAAGCAAAGGAAAAAATAATAATCAAATGAAAGCTTAGTGGAACCTCCATTTATGTCAGGGTAAGAAAGAAAAGACGACAGGTAGTAAAGAAAGAAGACAGAAGGTCAAAGGTGGACAGCATTGAATGCTAAACATGTGATGAATGTCTGTCAGCAGCATGGTGCATGCGTGTGCGTATTTATATACATTATGCAGGGTCAGCTCTGTGGTCACCTGCATGTAACAGCAAATAAGATGCTGTATTTTCTCTCCATTAGACATCGTGCCGGTTACTGATTACAGGACTAAGGTTGACATTACTAACTATAGTATGTTAATGTGTGTGACTATTAGGAGTGGTGAGAAACAAACAAGAGCTGATCCACTAAAATAACAATATGGTGTTTCACTTTTGGCAGAAGCTACATGTTTCCCCTTGCATGAAGCATTAGGGCTGAGCTATTCTAAACACATCCCAGATCTGTCGTTGTACTGAATGTGCAGATCTGAAACAACCTTAACACCTGACTGTGGGTTTTGACAGCAAACAAGTGTGTCAACTAAACGCTGGCGTGTTCCTTTAAGCTGAACAAGCTTGTCAGATGTAAAAGGGGAAAACAGCAGTGGCCTTAGTCAGCATGGACAGATGTAAAATGAGGTTGATGTGAAGCAGTGCATATTCGACTACTTGACTAATGTCACAGGCTGCTGTCACGAGTTACATTTTTATAACTGATTAGCCAAGTTAACATACCAACCTATAAGTCAACAGCAGTAAAACTGGAATTATAAAGTGTAAACATTTTCACACGCATTCAAATATAGAAAAATGGGAGATAGCCTGTTAAAGAGCTGACTGGGGTTGCTGCTGTTTTCCCCTTTACATCTGACAAGCGACAAAATACATTACCAAATTAGTGCAGAACAGACATTATATTTTAAAATCGCTTCATGGCATTTTGAGTGCTCACTACAGGAATGTTTAAATATTGAGTGAGACGATGAGAGAATATATGCTGTTTATACTGTGATAGCCATGCCTTTCATTACTCTGGCTGCTCTAAGACAATATTGGATGTTTACACATGTTTTGTATCAGGTATCTAAAGCAGATATTGCCGTTTTCATTCCATTTACAGTTTTCTAAATGATCTTCCGGAAAATCTGCTATATCACAATACAATGCTAACCAAGCTAGCTGTCTAAGGCTGATGTGTTCCTACATTATAAGTAATTGTTAATTACTATTAGCTACGTGTATGTATGTATTTTTACCAGCCGCAACAGCAACGCTGGTTTTGTTTTCAACCTTGTGAGTCTGTGTTTTTGTCATCATGGCCAATGTGGTCCTGCAGACACCTACTGTAGCACAGAAGCTGTTTGGAGTACCTTGCCAGGTGTTTTTATATCCGTTTGTTTTGTTGAAGATTGAGTTCAAAGATGTGTATCAAGCAAGGTTGCCAGAAGGAGATTGGTGGGAATTGGGGAACAACCACATCACGCCGCTGGTCCAATTTGGCATTGTGGCTGGTGTGATCCCATCTCAAGGTGTTCTCTACTACTTCTTATACTTTTACTCTTGTGAATTCCATGTGTATCACTGAAAATTCATTTTTACAATACCATTAATACAATATCGCAACCTTTTCTGATATGTAACCAATGTCATTGAATTTGATGTCTTTCACTTATTCTCAATGGCTTCTGGTAAAAACTCAGGGGCCAACTTGTCCACAATATTTTTTTGGAAGTGTGTTTAACTCACGTCGCTGCACAGCTGAGCCCCAACATGCAAAGTTAGGGCATGAATGACACAAGTCCTTTGAATGAATGCACACCTTGGTTTACTTAGTATTATATTGGTTACACAGTTCCAACCCCAGATAAAGCAACAAAAAAACAACAACAACAGCTTAGGAACAGCCTGCTGACTCATTTATATCAATGTTACAGTGACTTGATAGGCATCCTTGGTATTGAAGGGAATGGCTAACACCACAGCCATCCCTGTGTGGGTAATTGGATCTAGAGGTCTGCCCAAGTGTGTTGAAAGGCAGCCATCGTCTCTTGTGAGTGGACGGCCAAAGAGCGGGGCCCCGAGCCAAGGTATCGCTGGTGCCCTGTGTGCTGTGACAAACAATACTGTAATAACAGCAGCCGTGGTGGTAATTTAAAATGGCATCGGAGAGGCCCTGTCCTTCTGTAAACAGTTAGAGGAAGGAAACACACTGGCAGATATCTGCCTCTCCATCACGCCATCCTGCAGGCCAATTACAACACTTGAAACCCACACATGTCCCTTCCCACTGACTAAAATGTGGACAGAAACTGCCTCCGATTGGTTGGAACCATCAAACACATTTACCTTTAGGTCACATGGAGCTCTATTCCCACCCTAAATGACTCACAGCTATGAACTCTGCAAACCTGCCAGCTGTAAACACAGTTTTATAACGCACATAAACCCCATCAGTCTTCGCTGCACTCTGAGCCTTTCTGCAGGCTGCGAACTACACTGGTGACCAGTGACCCATGTGCCTTGAATCTGCACCGAGCAGTGTGTTTAGCCCAGTTGACATTGCATGGCTGATACACAGCGACACACACATGTACATCAAATCCTATTTTCTCCAAGTGGCCCATTTGTCTCTGAGTGAGTCAGCAAGCTCTGGGCACCTCTGCAGAGCATCAGGGAGGGTCAGAGGCAGACAGAGCTGTGTCTTTGATCAGCCAGACACGCACACGCACGCACACACAATATAGTCAGGGACATTGGCTCATCTGAGTGTGTGTGTGTATTTTTTCTTGCCCTAGGTTTTAATGCCATTAGCTAGATTCAAGTGGAAGGACAAGCTCTACTGCAGCAACCAGCTTCCTGTCCTCCTGAGCTGCTGGAACAGACCAAAGGACACAGGGATACAAAAGGAAGAACAGGGATATGAACTGAAACTACACTACACAAAAGCAGGTGATAATATAATGTGACATGAAAAGGATTGACACTTCTAAAAACCCTAAAATGTTTTTTTAAAACCCACTTCGTGCCCGAGGTTATAAACAAACCTTCTGCGGTCGTCAGTATTTGTTGACTTTGTAAAGACTTTGTGCTAAATTTGCAGGAAAAGCCGAAACAAAAACCTGCAAACACAGCATAAAATTTAGCACATAAATGAAGCAGTTCTTGTCTTTAGCTTTATTTTACGACAGCTGATTAAGAAACACTCCTCCTTCGGTTTGACAGTCCGTCCTGCAGAGGGATGAACAGACAGCCTCTTGCTGTTAGTGCTGAGGCTGTTGGACTCAGAGCTGCGTTAGCAAACTTGTAGAAAAGTCCCTGAGCCACATTCTCAATAATGCTGGCCCAAAGTCTCTCCAAATTACTATTAACACAGCACACCCTTAAAATGGATTTTGAACCAAAGCCAGGAGAGTCTGCTGGGTAAATCTGAGTGTGCACAGGCATGAGGAACTCATTGCATCTGTATGTTTATGGCCGTTTTAACGCTGTGCTTTTTGCTGGGGATGGTTCCAAAAAGTTGGTTTACTGTGTTATCTGGATCATTTTGCTTAGTTAAACCATGAGCGTTTGTGGTGGAAAAAGCATGTTCCTCCCAAGGAATAAAATGAAGTCCTTTCTCGGAAAATTAGTCACCTTCACTACAAAGGAAGACCATGGTATAATATCTAGATTTAAAAGACAATATGGACAGTAGCGTAAGTAACGTACACCCCAGTTTGTTCCCATGCTGTTGATGTTCGTTTTCTCCTTTTCTTTTGCATACAATTTAAAAAATGTTGCAAATAAAACCAAGTGTCAAAAAAAGAAATTTCCCTATATAACTTTTGCCAAACCTCCATAGGAACAGCATTCTATCAAAATGGAAAAAAAGTCCTGCAACTTCAAAGAACACCTCCAAATACAATCCCATCCTCTATTGCGTTTAGTGAATCAAGTGTCGTCACACAAGGCCTCATACAAAATACTCAAAATCCATTTAACATTTCAGACCCATGGCTGTCAAAAACACCAATAAAATCAGTCGGATATTGCAGATTCATGACATTTTTTTAAATAAAAATCACCTCACAGCGAGGCGATCAGCAGATCTCCCTCTGTAAAGTGCTAGGATGCAGTTCTTGCTCATTTTAAGATGTGATGAGCCGCTGAGATGAA
Organism: Anoplopoma fimbria; assembly: GCF_027596085.1. NCBI lineage: Eukaryota > Metazoa > Chordata > Actinopteri > Perciformes > Anoplopomatidae > Anoplopoma > Anoplopoma fimbria. Next base: position 12,416,556 of record NC_072466.1, read on the forward strand.
CACGAGACTGAAAACCCAAGAGGTATTCTCTGCTTCCTACTTACAATTCATTTTTATTTCAGAAATGAAGGAATCTATTTATAGCTTTTCAAAACCCGAGTAAAACTTTAATGAGGGTTCATTTGGAGGGAAGAGGGGCACCCAGGTGGCCTTGGAGTTTAAGGAACAGACGATACAATAAAAATGAAGTACAGCTCAGGACATGTGTTGCATGTTATACCCCACCTGTATATCAGGGCCAAGAACTATACTTAAAAAACAAACGAAGGTGATAAAACCCAGTACTAATTAGAACAAACTTCATAGATCCAACATCTCCCACAAATATTCAACTGAAAAAAACAGAAGAGTATCAGAAAAGGTTTAATGTGCGTTGGTTACCTGTCTTGTTAGGGCTCCCAGTCTCGCTGCCCACGCTGCCGTTCTCCTGCTGGGCTGACAGGGTTTTCAGGATAACCTGGGTGGCCCCGAGACGAGGCAACGTGACGTGGTTCAAGTGGGGGAGAGAACGCTTCTTGGCAAACAGCTGGCTTGTTTCCCGCCGCTTGCGCAGGAAGCCACCTTCCGGGAAAAGTACTATCCACTTCCTGTCGCGGCTGTGGTAGTATTTCTCTAGGTGATCCTTCAGGTAAACCAGCTGCTTGTCTCGGTGAGCTTTACCCTTTGGGAACAATAGAAATAAGTTAAGACTTAAAATGCACAATGCAAGCATTTTGATTTAATCCCTTGAAGTCCTGAACAGGTGAAAAAGTTATGACACCAGTGTTTTTAGTGCATTTTTTGTTGGTTCAGACCACCAGCTCTCTAAAAAGGGGCTTTTTTAATTTTTTTATATTGTGACTACATTCAAATCAAGTGCATTCATCTCAAACAGTTAGTAGCTTTTTTTATTTTCCCCAATGAAACAAAATGATTGAGGCTAAATGTTAAATTCATTAACTTAACAGGATGGATGTTTGTTTTCCAGCACACAAACAACCAAACAAATTAAAACCAGCTATCAAAAATCACAAGTTCAATGCAGAAACACTGTGGAGCACTTAAAGCAGCATTAATAGCATGACTGAAATGGATGCAAAACATGGTGGCCTTGACAACATTAAGAGCATCAGCAGTAACGGTACGAAGAGGAGCGGGATTGATTTTTAGTTAGGCCCGGTCAGAAACAATGTTAAATGCATTAGCAGATCCTGGCCGGACTCTGGGTTTGTCATGTGAGCACACATGCAGCTTTCAACACAAGTGCTTTCAACCCAATGAAACAGGCTACATGAAATATGGATTACTTTGTCAAAACAAAAGTGAAGTAAAAAATGTCGTAGTAGCAGAACCTCCCCTGCTATGCCAACGTCTAAACTAAGGCTGACCCAAAAGCTTCCGAAGCTTTGTCCAGTGCCAAGATAATCAACGTCCAAATCACTATTCAAATACATAGTGTGCATTTTTTTTGTATATATGCATTACCCCAAACATCCTAACTCGTATACCAACGTTATTCATTATGCATCAACATTAATTGTTATTCTCAGACTGATAGCACTGTGTGTTGTGTGTCAATGCGGTACTGAAACAAGAAGATTGATAGGTATGTCTCAACAAATGCAGGTCTTTGTAGGCAACAGTCTATTTATCGTTTCTATTGTTTGTAGCAAATTTGTTCTTATGGGCTGTGACTTGATGTATTTGATGCGAGTATTGCACAATTTGTAACCGTTTTCGTTTCAATAAAAAGGAAATTCCTTGAAGTTGTTTCACACGAGAACTGTTTTTATGCACAAACATGGGTGTTTTTAACTGAACACAACAGTTATTTGACACCTATTTATCATATGTGTAAATATGCAGTCACACTTAGTATTACCTTACTTTACGAGTTTTACTTGACTCCAGTGAGGATTCTGTCTAACTAGGTGGCTGAAATGTAACCAGAAAATGTCAACAGCTGCTGGTGACTATGATGTCCATTATTTGAGTTTATTCAGAATATAAATATTGCACTGGCTTTGTACATCCTACTTTGAGGTATGCGTCTAATTTGAAGTTGAGGTTTGCAACGTTTGCAGTCCAATTGCAGCCCTCTGCAACAAGTACGTGTGCTACGGCCATCAAAGCCTGCTGCGTTGTGCCGTGCATAACGATGTTAGAGACGTGTTCGCCAGCCGGAGTGGACGGCAGATGCTTGGAAGGCTGGGGCAGATGCTGGCCGTGCTGTGTGGATGACAAGTAGTCTGGGGAATGATATCAAGAATGTACCCACAAGAAAGCCAGAGGGGATCAGAGAGAGAGGAGATGGCAAAAATGGCCGGGCCCACTCAGGCCGTCTCACTACAGCCCGTCTGTCTGTCTGTCTGTCTGTCTGTCTGTCTGTCTGCGGGCTCAGGGTGCTTCACCCTCGGCACAGTGCCCGATGTGAAATTCCACGGCAAAGCATTTCCATGACCTAAAAATGTAAATCTCCCTCGCCATGGCTGCGCCGTTGTTTACAGCTCAACAAGTGTGAGAGGAATGTGTGGGCACAAACAAAATCAGCAGTGCAGTTATTTAAATCTATTATTATAAATGTTTTTATCTTTGTCCTATTTCAGCTGTTGCCAACAAGTCCTGTTTAGCCCCACAGAAAAATGACCAACATCTAAGTCATCAAATATACATAAACTGACGTATTCTGACATATAGTAGTAGGGCTGAGCGATATCAGAATTTATTTGATAAATTCAATATATTTTTATGCGTGACGAGTTAAATGCCTTCATTGTTCGCTCTGGTTGTCTCGTAGTGACACAGTTGCATTGAACTTTAATAGAGGGACAAGCTGACAAATAGACTGCACACTAATCTGTGCTCACAGTTTGTTTGTTTGCTGACAAGATATTATCTCTGGTTATGAGATAAATTATCTCTGGTTTTGAGATATATAATCTGTGTACAGGTTCAAATGAATTCAGTCCTTCTTGATTTGCTGGGTAGCTAATGCTACCTAGCCAGCTGCCTGCAGATATCAGACGAATGTCAAGAAAAACAAACAACAATAGTGACTTTCTGCTCCATCTGTGGTAAAACTGATTATCAAAAGTGGATGTCCATATTTCAATTAGTTGAAGGACCTTATACTGAGAGTCTATAGCTGAATGGTATTTTTTTTTCAATTTGCATAACAATGTCAGCCTTGCAGGCGGTTTATTATTGTTGTATAGCTCTCTCGTGCATTAAGTCCTACAAAATGTTATGTTAAAATCGTGTTATAGTTCTCCTGGATTTTGCAGGAATGAAAATGTATTTAAATTGTGAATGAACCACAAGTCCTATGCAGACAATCCCTGTTCCCTGTGTGGGCGAAACCCCCCAAACTTGCATGATATTCCAGGAATACCCTGAACAAAAGGAGCCCTGTCGGCTACATGTGAAGAGCAGGCTGCTCTGTTCCAGCTGACCCTACAACAAGGGGTCAGTCTGACCCAGAGGGGCTCAACAGGCCTCCCACACTACTGTCCACTGCAGTTATCCTTCTCAAAAGGACGCCATGGCCGTAGGAATCCCACTAACATGTCTACTGTCCAGCTGGGACAAGCAGATGGGTAGTGACTCCGCTTTGCAGAGCGCAGTAAACACAGGCTTGTAGTAGCCGGGGGTGGGGGGTGGGGGGGAGAGTCATGGCCAAAAGGTCTATGATGTTATCATGAAACACAAGGTGTTGACATGGGAGGGAAAATAGTCTCCCTTGTACCAGCGACAATTGACAATGTAGCCTTGAGGCTAATTTACAAACTAAAAAAAATCCCTGCCTCACAGCTGGATCTTAACATGTGTAGTGTAAACAATGTGATGCAGAGCGCGTTAATGTTCAACTTCTTATGGCAAAATAACAGACGTGGCAATAAAAACAGACACTGCAACATTTCACACAATCTTAAAAAGTACTACGACCTTTGGGGCCAGTTGTGGGGTCTCTTACCTGTCTGATGAAGAAGTCCCCATGGATCAGGGACACTAGGCCAAAGTTGGTGTATTTGAACACATGGTCCATCAACCACATCATTTTTTGTACCACCTAAAAAAAAAAAAAAGGAGAAGAAATAAAATGAAAATCTTAAACAAAAAAATGCACCTTTAATCAAAAAAGCACAGGACTTTGGCTTTGGTGCCAGCGCCTAAAAACTGATACTGCCCCTCTGAGCACTACACCCTCATGACCTGCAGCCACGCAGCTTTGGCTTACTGTCCTTTCAGTGCTAAGAGGATAAACTGGGCCAGGGATGCAGTTGTTGAGGCGGATCATGTCATCATGTTTGTGCAGCGTAGCTAGGCAGAACCAGTGCGGTGCCAACCTCAGCCAAACAAAAACACACAACACAGCTGCCAACCTGTCCCAGAATTCACAGCCAATCTGCAGCATGATTTGAATGGCAGGACAGGGAGCTGCAGGTTGTGAAAATCGGGTTAAATAGTCGATTCGTAGAGTGAAAAGTGAGCAGATAATTAAGACTTTTCAAACTCACTTCTGCTGCTGAAACGTACTGATTGTGCATCGGGTTAACAACAAAGTGTAGTGGCTACACGTCAACTTTTGCAATTAAGCAAGCAGCTGAAAATAAAGCAAGCAGCTGAGATCCTAACAATGTCTGATTAACACTGAGGGGAAAAGCTAATCAGTCAGCACAGCTATAAAGTGATAAACAACAGTATGGAGTTGTGCAATTTGTTCTAATCTGACATTCCTGCCTGAAGAGGAGTATGCTCTGCTGTAGGTTTGACCCTGCTATGCCCCAGTCAGACTTCCTGTTTAAATGAACACAGCCACATTTCAATGAAAAGTTTATTTCTCTCTGTTGATGTCTTATGACTAAATAAGGAAATTGTTTCTCAGCTCGAATTCTCTGTAACAGCTAACTTTGTGTGTTGATAAATTCAATTACACAATACAGATGTTATTGTTAAACTATAATTCCAGACATGAACTTTGTAGGTGTAAAAACTTGTTCTTTTAAAAGGAAATGTGTTGAGTAAAATCAACAAGTATCCCACTGTAACAGAGAAAGAAGTATGCGTGTGTCCGTGTAAGTGTGTGCGCTTATGTTTGGACACATTTCACTTCCTTGCCATGGTGAAAATGATCAGTGTGAAAGAATGCAAAGCAGCCAACCATCAAACTTTTGCACATCTGTTGTCGGCTGCCCGAGAGGCTCTGCTGAATGCTCAAACTCGAGTTTTGTCATTTGAATGCAGCAAACCACAGCACTGCTTTGCGAGGCCGTCTGTCTCTCCTGTTTTGCCTTGAAAAAACGCATCATCCTGTCACTACGGCTCTAAATGGTTCTACAAAAAGTACTCCTTTCTGCCATATTGACTGTCAATATGTTAAACAGAAAAAGACGCATAGTACAATAAAAGGTTAATTACAACCTAAACAACTTTAGATATTTCAAAAATGACCTTTCATTTAATTTGAACAAAACTTGTTCTTATACACGACTAGCTTTTAGCTGAACAAATAGGCAATTGAGTCATTGGCTAACCTTTGACAACCGTCCTTAAAACAAACATAATTAGCTTCAGCTCACGCCTCAGGTGAGGCAGGGCGGCCTGTCAGCTGTGTCTCTTCTCGACAATAGAGGTCTTGCCTTTTTAACGAGTGACGTGCACGGTTGAAAACAAAAATAGACAGTGAAAATTATCTTCTATTGTATGTTGACATAATTCTGCAACAATACTACAGTTCTGATGTCTACTTCTGAAGAGTAAAAATAACTTAACTTTTAACTCAACACTTCCCGTTTCCTTTTAGAAATAAAAGTCCTCGAGCACTTTTCTGTGGACAGCATCCTTTCATTTGTTAACACAAAGCTTTTATTCTGAAGTATTTGCTGGACAGTTTTGTGGGAAATGCAGTGCCTTGCAACAGCCGCATAAGTTAATAGAGCACCGGCTTTAAATTATGGATTATTATTTACAAATGAGCACACACACTTCCAAAGCCTTTTCTGTCTAAAATAAATATAAACATTTATAATGAAATGAACCTTTCTGACCATATGAAAGGCAGTCACAGCGCTGCTCAGGGCAGGCAGTGTTAGTGTTTTTAGAGCAATGTGTGCAATTCTTCAGGAACTCCTTATTTGCAGTGACAAAGACATACAAACACGCCCAGGCAGCAGCCTGTTCAGCAAAATACAGAAGATGCCAAGATGCCTGCAGGTTCAAACATCTGCATGGCTTTAATTTACTCCCATGTGACTGTGTTCAGTCTTGATGTTGTATTCCTGAATTTCCTAAAAGGGGTTTATTGAGGTAACACATTTCTCTCTCTGTTCTTACCATGCCCTTGTCTTGCAAGCACATCATGAGGGTGCATACATCTCCTGTGGATTGGTGGTTGACGATGACCATGGCTTCTTCTTCAGAGATGGGCCGTACGTCGTCACCCCACTCTGTTACTGCAAGGTAAAATAAAAAGATATTTATGGTTAAACAAGGTTGTAAATATTAGCTTTTAAAACATGCTCCATGAGTTGTAAACAAAACAGTTTACATTCAGTGTTTGTCACTAAAACTCATTGTGTGCATCTTTGAGGTCTAACAAACAGTCTGAATGTCCCTCCTCATTAAACAAACCCAATTTCTTTTTTTTTCATATTTTGAAATCATGCATTGTTAAATCAATGTTTGCTAGATAGCAGTCTTCTTTACAGCCTGTATTGGTGCATTGCTACTTCTCTTGGAACTTTATTGCCACAAACTGTAAATCTGTGGAAAAAAAAGGGTGAAAACATTGGCAGAAATCTGTCTGCAAACAACTCCACAAATAACCTTCAAAGAGAGAAATCTCAAAGTGTGTACCTCTGCCAGAAATGCACTCTCCAGAATTTTTAGAAACAGAGTGTCTTGCAATGTTTAGAAATAATTTTGAAATCAATGATCTGGATCTGAATTTACCAAATTTTACAAAAAAATGTTTAACAGGTAATAATACCTTTAAACAAGGTTTTAAAAGTTATTATGCAAAGTAATTAACACACAATGGAGCCACAAACAAACTCTTTAGTGTTAGCAACACGTTTGCTTTAAACACCTTGGAATATCAGCCAGTTGTGGTTAATTGCGTCAAAACAATTAAAATAGAGTGAAGTAAGATATCTCTGGTATGCATTTAAACACTGAAATCCAATTTGTATATCAACGGTGAATGTCACACCCTTTAAAATGTACTGACTCTCATTGTTTGTTGTTCTTAAAACCAAAAGTGTCCTGACAATCCCTCACTACAAATTGCCTGCTGTCTGATCTGCATATCCTCCCTGCAAAGATCAGAGAGCAAACATTTATTTCCATGCTTTCAAAAAAAGTTTACACTTTGCTGCTATTGTCACTTAATGAGTCTCAGATATTACACAATACAAAAGGAACATTAAAAAAAAGCTAGATTTTTAGGAGTTTCCTCTGTATTAGATTGGTCGTAATGTGTATTAATCAGTGTTGAAAGGGAATGACAAAATGTTTTCTATGTGGTTGGAAATGAGAAAGGAGAAGTGAGTTTCAGGAAATGGTACCACAATCACTCTCACTATTGACCACTCTGAGCCAAGCAGAGGAAACAGTCAACGAAAAAAAGGGATTGTGTGTAATTTCATTTCATAGTACCAAACTTTGAACCTTCATCTGCACGTTGTTCTGTCATATGTGGTTTCTGATGCGGCCGTAAGATTGTCAAGTTGTTAATAGATCCCGGGTGGCGCTGTTCTCTTGGACGGATACAATTTCTAAAAAATAAAATAGAATCTCTCGTTTGAATGCCTGTACCAACCAGTTTACATCTGTGTCTGTCCAAAATGTCAACTCTTCATAATTTCATCCCATTAGACATTTGTCTGAAATTGTCTTAATCAGCTTTTGAATTATTGAGTTAGGTCTAAAAGCATGTTTTGTGAGGTCACAGTAACCTTTGACCACCAAATTCTAATTAGTTCAAGGGGACATTTGTGCCAAGTTTGAAGAAATTCCCTCAAGGAGTTCCTGAGATATCACAAGAACGGTACGGACAGAGATTCAACCTGAATACGCAGAAATAAAAAAATAAGTGTATGTTTTGGAAACACTGAACATGCTGTAAAAAGAGGGTGTAAAGAAACTACGGGCTGAATAGCAAACAATATATAAGAATAACAAAAGATCTGGTAACTTGAATTATCATATGGTCTATCAAAATGAGTCATGGTGATGCATGCTGTCTGCATTTCTACATTGTTTTAATACCTTTAATAATGGCCACTGGTAAATTATATAAGCTGCCATTTCATTATCAGTATCTAGAGTCACAGATCACATTTCCCATGTACTGAACTATCTATAAGAATCCAAAAATTAACATCAGAAGTTACACTTGTGTACCCATTTCTATTTTAGTTGGGATTCATGTATTTTGAGTAGAGATCATAGTAGCTATTTGTAAAGATCACACCATCAGTGTGAAACTTAATTATCGGGTTTTGTGTCAACATCATCAGTGGACTTGTTGGTCCGGGTGCTCCTTTCCTAAAATAACACTTTTCATTTGGATACGCAGTAGTTCAGGTGTACACTCTGCTGCAACAGGAGATCAGGCTTATTTGCATGTCTACGATCCATAAATAATGCTTCCCTCTTCAGTGAAACCACACACAGCACCAACGTAAAGCTGAGAACAGAACCACGGCTTTGTTTGCTGTCAAAGTGATAAAAATAATACACTGCAAAATATATCTGTGAGCTACAGTTCTTTGGGCCACGTACAGGCACATCAAGCAGGCTACACTGCTAAAAAAGGTACACCGATGTCTCATCTATCCACAGAACCACAACAGAACAACAACAACAACGACTTTGTTCATGATCAGAAAAGAGGGAGGTATGACTCATTTCCTGTTTTCGTGACTTTACTGTCGGCTCCATTCAAATGTCAAAGCCAAATGGTTGGGATTTACACGATCAAGCGGAATTAGTGATGTAGACATCAAATCAATGATCGGGCAGGTGTTGTTGATTCACGTCAATCAAAGCTTAAGATCGCGTGTCCACGGCATGCAGCAGGAATATTGTAAATTGATTGAAATGACGGTGATGCAGCAACAACAAGCAAACTACAAGAAATGGGGTATAAAAAGGTGCGGGATCTGACTTTAGGTCAATGACCTACAGGCATTGTAAAAATATATGTGTAATTGTTTTCTATCAAAATCACATCAAACCTTTTGTAAAATTAACTTGAGTAACATTACCTTGATTGGCAGCACCAACACAATAAAAAGTATATCCTTTGTCAAAATACATTTTTAGTTGGATGTACAAGATAAAATAATTCAAATGTCTAAGATACAGTACAAATACACAGATATGCCACCACACACAACCAACATTCACTCTGTGAAGTTAAGAAAAGGGTGGGGGTAAGCAAAAGTACCCAGAGTAAAATAAACAGTTTAGATGTAATATTCATTTTTTTTAAATAGTTATAGTAAAAACTAACTTCTCACACTTTCTGAGAGACTTGCCCATCACTGGTCCTAACTGGCCCTGAGTAATGCAGTGTGCCTGTTTCTTTATATTCCTGTCGCTCGCTTTAGGTTGGCTAAGTTGAAATGAGGAGTTATCTATCCGATAACTCTTCATAGTTTCACGTCATCTACAATACAGTCTATTCTTCCAAAGCACACTAGTTCTGAACTCCTCCCAGTTGAAAGCATTATTTAAAGCCATAAGCTGTTTTATTTCAAATGTACATACATCTATAAAGCAATGTTGAATATATAGAAGATTTAACAAAAACCAATGTCACAACATCCAGGCCTCAGCAAAAAGCCAAAAGTCACCACAGCTCATCTTATCCATTATTGGCTTCAGCACTTGAAATCAAATAATAAACTTTAATTTAAGAATTCTGAACTGAATCAATGTGAAATCATATCAAAAGGCTTTGAATGTCAGAGTATCGTATCAATATAAATGTACTGTTACTGTTTTTTATATCAGCTTGTGAACCCTTCAAATCATTTGAGAGGGAGAGACACATCATTAATGTTTAATGAAGATTACTAATGGCTTGGTCTTCAATAGGCGTCTACTATTTGTTAAACCAGTGAACCCTTCTGGTTATTTTCAGCGACGTAGTTCTTCTACTTGACGAAGGCTTTCAAGCAGACAACGACCAGCGTCTCCATCAGCACCTTCCGGAGTGGATCTCCAACAGCCCTCTGCTCTCTCTTCCATGATTTACATTGTCACGCCTCAGAGAATGAAGGCTACTTTACTAATCATTCATCTGCGTCTTATTGTTGCCGGGATACACAGAGGAGCTGCAACAAAGCAAGAAACACGGCTCAGAGAGGAGGGGGGACAACAATGGCCCTCCTTTAGACCACATGAGCTGCCTTTGCAATTTAAACGCACTTCAACAGCTCTGCATATTAACAGAGAACCCCGGAGGTGAAAAGCTTCAGCCCGGGCTGCAATTGTTTGCCGGGAATCCCCACAGTTCTGGGCCGGTCCGACCGACTAATGCAAATGTGGATCAGTCAGGCCTTAAGTTAAGTTTAAACTTGTTTTAGTAAAGCCAGCGCGAGGCACGCACACCAGATAATGACGTAATTACGGCCTGCTTGTTCGTTCACCTCTGAATTTTCTTAACTTGAGGTGGGGCGATCATGTGACTGTCACAAATAGTGGACAACTGATAAAAGCACTATTTACATGTTTAAGGATTATGCAAAGAAGGCTGATTCGCTTTTAAGTGCTTTAGAAACAGGTGGTCTTCAAAACTTTCATTAGAGTATTTATTTTGTAGCCATATCAAATGGTTTACTGGATATTCAACCTTCGTTTCCTTATAATGCATTTAATACTTGACTTCTTTCTATTCAGGGCTTGTACAAAGGCAATAAAAGAATCCATGAATATGAGATTACAGATAATTACAATCCTTACTCGTCATAGTGAAGGTTGGTTTATGGCTTTTTGCCGGTTACACCCACAGTATTTGGGCATTCTATGGGTTACACTTGTTGTCTTCTTGATTCTTAACAGTTCTCTTTGTTTGTTCGCCCTCTGCCGTTTTGGAGAATAATGCAGCGCGCAGCGCTTTGAGCATAAACGCCACCGTATGTACTCGCCACTCGCTCGCCGTCTGCGGAGGCTCCAGCTACGGCGCCAATTGCGAGTATACAAAGCTTTAGGGTGCAAGAACGTTTCCCCTAGATAGTCAGGGTAACTGCAAGATAACTGGATAATCAGAACTGTTTTTGATGGCATAAGTTTAACATTAAATTAAGCAAGAGCAAGACACCAACACAAAACCAGACAGCTGCAAGAAAAACAACTGACTAATGCATTACAAAATGTTTTTCTATTAAAAGGTTCTACCTCGACATATTTTGTTATTGCGTCTTGTAGTTTTCTTTTATTTGACGGATGACTATTCTGCTGTGCAAAACATGACGCCACATTGTGGATGAAGATAATAAATATACGTTTTTAGTGTCCTTCCCTCAGACTCAAAGAAAAGTCACACAAACCAAGGGTAATACAGAAGAAGAAAAAAATAGGTTTTAGTTAGCTCACAGCTTTTCTTTACTGTAAAAACTCTCTTTCTCGCTCAAACTATGGCACCGTCTTTGTACACAAAAGGCCATTCACACTCTCCGGGGTCGTCAAAAGCTATTCTGTGAAATGAAGGAAGGCATTTCCCAAACTATGAGTACAAAAAGGCAGCTGTGTGTCTTTTTTCTTCAGGAGCAGCAGTCTTTGTACAGTTGGTATCAGTAGTGAAAGGTATGCGAGTAGTAGTCCTGCGTGGCAAAGGATCCGTCAGTGCAGCCACACAAAACAACTGTGATCTAAGAACAATACACGTTATAGCTTGGTTGCATAGCTCGATTGTGAAGACATTGCTGTAGGCGATATGGCCTTAACATACAACGCTGTATGGTACTTTTGCGTTAACAAAATGTATATCTGGAGAGGTTTTCCTCACACGTCGCCTCCTAAGTAAGACAGACCGAGCTATTTGACTCTTCTTTTCCATACTAGCTAAGCTAACACCAGATAACTGAGACTGTTGCTAAGAGATGTGACATCTGAAGTGCATTTTCAAGGAATCCTTTTATTGATCGTTCCACTCTCTGAGAAAATCATCAACAGGAAATGATAACCTTCTTAATTACCAAGTTATCTGAGGCCTACAATTCCAGCATCAATCCATTCCAAATAAAACAACACAGATCTGTTCATTGTGTCAACTATAGCAGGCATTTTATGTTAAAAACTGTGCAATTACGAGCAAGTGAAGAATCTCAAGGAATGAGATATAAGATCAGCTGTCATAACCCCAGGAGGAAAGGCATATCAAGCAACCCGTCAGCTTAACCATTTCTTCATGACTCACAGTATAAAGGCCAACTCACTTCCCTGACAGGATAGTTTTTGATGGCAAAAAGGTTGAAAGCTGGTCTCATTCCACCTGGAAATTCAACCCACTGTACCTGCTGCTTGCTATTCAGCATGTTCAAACTGAGATGTAGTCATGTATCGCTAATGCACAACTTAAGTCATTCAACAGCTCATTAGCAGATATTACAGTACACACACTCCATGGCTGCATTTACATTTGAGGTTATGCATGAATACAGGATATAAGCGACAACATGTTAATCATTGTTCATTCGAGGGTCTCTAATGCATTTTGACATCTGTGCTGGAGCCTGGCAACACAGCGATCTTATGAATCTTCCAACAGGAGATCTCGTTGAGGTTAAAGAAAGTGATTTAAAGTAAGAGTAGGATGGAGGGAGACTTGTTGGCATGTTCAATTTAGGCCTTTGTTTCACCTCCTGTCCTCTGGAGAATAAGCTCGACTCTCTGAGAACAGGAATCAGGAGCATACCTCTGGAAAAGTGACATGTCTGTGACACCTGACAGCGGTGTGTTGGGGTGTACGTACCCTGAAGGCGATGTCATTTCATACGGAGCATGTGCTCATACGCGCTGAACTCCCCATTGTTGAGGGAGACAGGCGTAAATTATATCAGAGAGATGGGTCATCTGTCAGATGGAATACATTCGGGAAATTGTCTTTGAGAGATGACACAGTTAGCGCAGCAGGATGACAGCCAGGCTGCAGGCACACTGTCTAATCCGGTATCGGTGGTCAGCTAAACGGTGTACCGCTGACCTTGCCCCCCCCTCACTTCTTTCTCCCGCTCTGGAGGAGGAGAGGACTGTGGCAGGACAATCTCAAAAAGGTGGAGGAAACAGTCCTGTGCTGCCAACCAGAGTAGAAATGCAGACATTTTCATTGATGGTTTAAACTCCCTGGTTACTGGGTCAACTGGGTCAGATTGGTCAACTTGGTCAAGAGCGACAATTCACAGAGTGAAATTTTGTCTCTTGCTTTACAATAACCCTGATCTTCAGTAACCAGATGTTTAGAAATAGTAGCAGTACTCAAGATTACAGCTTGGCTTGTATTAGTTTACTGCAGATAGTTTATTATTGCTGTATATGTTGGCTGATGAGTAACAAGAAATTACAGTACAGAAAAGTCAAAGACTGTCGCAATCAGAGAGCTTTTCAACTGCAAAACGTTCCTCTATGTACACACTTGGGCTGCACGATTAATCAAAATTGTATTCAAATTGCAACGTGTCCTACTTCAATTTTCAAGTCCCAGGAGGTGTCATATTTGTTAAAGGCAACATTTTATACCATTTGAAACTAAATAATGTCTTGCTGCTGCAATCTACACAGCAGATTTGTTTTTTTTTTTAATTGTCTGGGTGGTTAATAAGAACATTTTCTGGGGTGTGACAAACTTAAAACATATTTATTTTTGCTTCTCCCAGACTTTAATGTTGATATGGCACACTGATGAACAAGAAAAACAAAATAGCTTTTCATATCAAAAAGGTTGCCTACCCCTGGTCTAAACTAAATCTTAACAGGTTGAGAGATTTTAGGATTAAATTAAATTGGGTCAACGGGAGAAGACATTTGCTAGAAATGTAACACAATTGTCACAGCAGTGGTTCAACAGCACAGGAAGAGGTCAATAGTAGTAGTCCTGTAGTCCCCATGTTGGTTCAATGGGTCTCTTGAATTGCCTGTAATTTCTTGCCCTCATTAAAAGCTAAAAGCTAATTAGACCCCATCCGTTGCTTCAAACTGTGTATCATTTACATCCAAACACATCAACATTAAAATATGGATTCACCACATAATGTGCTGTTCATCCATATCAATGGTGCAGCCTCTCTGTTCACCGGGGAATAAAAACATCAGCCTCCACTTATGCAAACATGTTTCAGGGCTTCAGAACAAAAGTGATGTTAATTCCCTTTCATGCCATCGCCCTCTCAGCCCCACACTGCAGTGCCATTATTCTATACTGGGATGCCATTTCAACAACAGGATTGAACGTGCGTCTTGACCTGCAGTGTGTTTTCATGTGCTACACACACACATTAAACTTTTACCAAAGGCTGTAAGCAAGACAAAAGTATCCCGTCCCTAAATAAAAGCTTTCAAAAGTGCACAGTGCCAATGCTTTTAGAGCGGCTATTTGCATCGATCCCAAACACCCTGCAAGCGTACCGGAAAATGATCAAAATAGGAGACATGATTTGACAAAGATCTGACACTCAGCTAAGGTCTATATACTGAAAAGAATCAACGCTGTAAAATGTCTCTGTCAAACAGGTGCAAATAAAATAATTGAGGACAGTTAGAGAGATGTCAATCAAGTATGTGTACACGCCCACACAGTCCATAGAAGAAGTCTAATCAGCCAAGTAAGTGATAACACTTGTGTGGGTGCATGAAGGCTGTAACAAACCGAGAGCAGTTTCTTTTATAGCTTCAAAGTGAGTTGATACACATTGAATTTACTCCAACCCTCACTACTGCTTAGCTCATCTGAGATTTGATCATTCTGGTAGCAAAACATTTAAAGAGGTTTAAATTATGCATACACACAGAAATGGTCTCCTGGTTTTGAGAAATCTGATACAACAATCAATTTTTTTTAAGCAGAGACGTGAACACAATCCTCTGTTCCCTGTTACTCAAATGTGAGGATTAAATGTTTGTTTTTTTCCTTTATGATAGTAAAATAAAAATGTTGGGGTTTTGGACATCAACTCTGGCTATGTGAAATGATACCTGACATTTTATACATCAAACAATTATTCAGGGTAAATTAATCTGCTGATAAATTGATATAGATATTCATCATTATGATATGACATTTATTTATTTTTTAAAGGTCACTGTGGCATCTTAACACCTCAAACAGGTGTCTGGTCCCTCACCCAAAGACATTCTGTTTACCATCACAGACGACAAAAAATATTCACATTTAAGAACCTAGAACCAGTGAATATTTAGCATGTTTGCCCACAAAATGACTGAAAGTTGCTGCCAATGATTCGCTGTTAATCTTTTCAGCTCTAAGACATGGCTGTTAGACATGGAAGCCTGACAAAAGGTTAAAGTGGAAGACAGAATGGATATCACTCTTGGTGAAAAAGTTGTTGAACGTTGTTTTACTACTTCAGTTGCATTAGAAGATCTAACCATGTGCGTAAGCCATTCACATGTTTCAGGCGGGTTAAAACTTGGGGTTTAAAAGAGTGAAAATGTCCATCAGGATATCATATAGCTTGTCTTTTTGTCCAACTAATACACACGCATCAGTTGAGTAGGTGGTCGTTCAATGTAACCCAGGACACATTTGTGTGCACACAGCTAAAAGGGATGTGGACAGACGACCTTCCCCAATGTGATCTAAGGGATTGGATCTCAATTCATCCTCAATGAGTCTGGGGTGCATTCACATCTGTACTTTGGGTCTGAACAGGATGACTGGGAAACAATGCCTGCACTCTTACAGTCACCACCTCTGATCTCTTCACAGACCCAACAGACCACTCACTCATGGAGCATGCAATGAAGACTTAATCCTGCTGGCTTTAGTGCACCCGTTTGTGCCCACTGTGGGTACGTGGGACACTAAACAGGCCTTGTGCATGCTTTTGTTAACAAAAGGGACAAGAGGGTTAGGTCAAGTGGCAACACAAGTAACCACATAAAAGTAACGCCACTAAATAATGTGGTTTCCTACAAAATGTTAATATCTGGGTGACTTTCTGAGGTAACTTGTGTAACCGTTGGACAAACTTTTTTTTCTTTTCAGGATGATTCATTCTTGACGCATGAAGCTGACAGATCTCTGAGTTGTAGTTTTTAAATTATCAAAATGAATCCTGTCGAGTGGGCTAACGAATTGGAATTACCATAAATTGATGCACTGATGTCACAGTGCATCTGTGATTTAGTCAAAATGTGCCGGTGACTGAAAAGGGGAGCATCAGCAGAACACAAAAACAGTACCGGAGTACGCTGTTGAGTTCACAGCAACATAGATTTCTGTTCTCTTGAAATGCAGCCTCAATATAATCACATATATAATAATCTGACGTTAGCTGGCCTTACAATGCCATTACTGTTGTATAATAAATTAAAAACACACTGGTAAAACGGATTTATGATGTTCAGCTTAGCCAAGCTGTCAAGCTAATGATAGCAATATTAGCTTTAGTCCGTTCTTTAATAACAAATGAAGCTCAGTTGTTTTAGTTACGGATTAAAGACTTCACCGGGTAGAGTTGAGCTGAACTCCAGCAGTTATCATGATTACATTTCTACAGAACCAACGGGGAGAATATCTGTCTGGAGCGACAGATATTCACTTGTGCATAGTTGCTTCTCACAGGTAAAATCTTTCCTTGAATCAAATAATGCAGTCCGTCTTTCATATCATACCAAGAAAATCAGCACCTAAAGAACTAGTCTGATCTTGTCTCTTTGGTGCAACGTAAAAAGAAAATATCCTTGTACACACCTGTGTGTATTCTAAGCATAAACACTCATCTACTTGCTTTAAGCATGCAGATCACAGCTTCTACTTTAGCTTCAAGTTAAGAGTTCAAGACACATTTAATGATACACACCTGAGAACAACAAGAGTGTGTTCACCTGTACTTAAGTACAATTTTGCAGAACCTATGCTACTTTATACTTCTATTCTTATATATTGTATTTTTTTTCCCATTACATTGATCTGACAGCTTTAGTGACTTGTTACTTCACCTTCTATTACAGCTTTTAAATTTGAGCTGTATGATTTAGAAAAAATATCCAATTATGATTATTTTGACTAATATTGCAATTGCCAAGTCCCCGATCATCCTGCGTCTTCATGTCTAAATTGTTCCTTTGATAAAAGATGATGACAGCATGAGACAGTATTTGGAGCTGACAACATAACTGTATAGTATCTCAGTACCATTGTTCTGCTTCCCCTTGTGGAGGTGATGCAACATCCTCCATCTCCTATGTTAACCGAAGCTCAGCTTCCAGACTTGAGTGTGTCAAGCTATGAGTGAGTAACCCCGTTTCCCTGACACACATTAACCATTTCTTGAGTGCAAGTGGAGGCTGAACAAAACAGCAATAGAAAAATCAATGCTTTTCCTGTAACTACGCAACCAAAATGTAACATTTGTCTTTTTGTCGATACAACATACAAGCAGGAATTAGTTGTTTGCATTGGAAGCCAGTGGCACAGATAATAACAGGTGAATAATTTGCACCTCTAACTTTGAAAGCATGCAGACAAATGAGCACTGTAAATGTGACAACAAAACTGGGACCATTGACAAAACCTGGAGCATCTAAAAGATATGTGTTGTCAGGATTCAAAGGTCGTTCACATTACGTGGAACTGGTAGTTACACAAGACTGAGGACTGAGGGAAAGGTAACAGGGTTGATTGAACCATCGTTGTCAAAGTGTCCTTGATGTTGGTCACCACACTGATCCTCACAAGCTCTGACCCCTACACTAACATTATTTTACCTGGTGCTATGTTTAAATCGCCATTATTTATTATTCTAAATTGATTTACTGCTCAGATTTCAAGGTCACTTTAATTAAAATTAAAATCATAGCGGAGCTCATCATATATAATACAATGTAACTCATTGTTAAATGACACATTTTCCTCTCCTGCTTCTTTTTATGAGTGTGTGGCTCCTTAAATGAAGTTAATTTAGAGGCTTTTAACTTTGTGTTAAGAGTGAACTCACATTATCCTGTGGCCACCATCAGCAATCTTTTTTTAATTACTTCACAAGTTTTCCTGCATTGAGGTGAAGTTTAAAATTATTTCGTGGCCTGATAATTCACTGTTCCCTCATAACTGGTTGACGGCCCACTGTAGCTGCAAAAATGCATAACTTCTGATAAGACTGTTCAGACTTAAGTCACAATAACTCAAATCTGGTTTGCATCAGAAAAAGGAGCAGGTGTGGGATGGACCAAAGCCTAATAATACACACAGCTCTGTAGAAAAGTACATACAATTGTTTTAAGAATTGCCAGATTGAAAATGACAGGTATGTTATACCCAATAGTCTAAATGTAACTTATGCCACCATTTGCATGATATGGCCGTATGTTATCTCACTTTCCAACACCGTCAACCAAGCTATGTGACACGTATTAGTCGACGCAAGAGCAGGTGTCCTATAGGCTGCACCCTTTCCATTATTAATCAGCATGCCTTGTTGCTCCCCATGTTCACCACTTAGCAATTTGTAAGCATTTTGCTCGCAGCTCAGCGCAACCGAACACCACTGACTGCCTGAATCACTTCAAGACATTCAACCAGGCATCTGAGAGGAGCCGACAAACAAACACTCATGATGTCCTGCCGTTTTTCTATCATATGTGTCAGCTATGTGTGTTTGTTGTAGTGTTTCTGTACAATTAATACCAAAACCATATATGTGCCTTCACAGGAATTTGTAAAAAAAGAAGTAGTTAGGGCCACAATAATTATTTGAGTTACTGATAAATCAGCCCATAACTTTCTCAGGTATTCTATGAAATATGAACAACAATTGAAAAGAGCCCAGGGGGACATATGCAAAGGTCTTTGTCTTGTCTTCCCCAAAAGTCCAAAACAAAAAAAGGTAATTCATTCACTGTCATTTATGACAAAGAAAAGCAGCAAATCCTCCCATTTAAGAAGCTGAAACTAGCAAAGGCTCCTTGTCATTGAATGCTTAATAGTGCCAGATACACCAATAGTACAAATGTGACCATATCTAACTATACAAATAGGAATAGATTAAACTATGCATTTCAAGATGAGGGCGTTCTCATGACACCACCTTTAAAGAAGCAAGTTATGTTGATTATATGGAAATGATCCATTGAAAATGGAGCAACAAGCAGCTGTGCCACTTATGATTCAAAACAAAGATAAGCATTCCATTCATTTTCCTTCAACCCTCTACTTTTCATTCATTCATTCATTCATTCATTCATTCATGCCATAGCCCTGTTTCAGAATGATTTTCAATTCAGGGGAAAACAATTTGTTGGGATAGAAACTCCACATTTGTGTCCATATTCACACATTGTTCAATAATCAGGAGTTGAGGAGCAACTAGCCCTGGTCTGGTTCTCTCTTGTATTTACGTTGTTAAACAAAACTTCCTGCTGTACTGAAGATGCATTTCGAAAATCCTCATAACTCTTCGAACCATCTAGATGAAAAATATATTGTATTTGCTAAACGACAGTAAACAAATGGTATATGTCTTCCGCTCTTTTTGTACAACACCGGAGAAATATTAACATCAATATATCAAATATAAGCTAAGTTAAAATGTTTACATTTTGGTTCACACTGTATTCATTATGCCAAGACACATTTCATTTAACGGCCGAATCTTTGTCCGGGTTAGAAAACAGCCTTGTAACTTTGATATTGTGTAGCAAACAGATCATTTTCCATTCAGATGGTTCGAACAGAAATGTTGTTAACCAAATTGCTGGGCTTTTTTTTTTTTTAAGACATTGTCAGGTTTCTTTTTCAGGTAAACAGGTGGTGAACTCTGTGACTTAAAAGTAAATACACGAATCAAACTGAGGAGCAACTTAACTGGTTTGGGAAACAATCCTGTGCGTGTAAGAGCAGTAAGCTCTTATCATTGAGTCCAGCATGCAAAAAATATCTTTGCATGCAAAGCAGCACGTGGAACAAGGGCTATATGTATACATCATGAACACATTCTTACCTGTATAACCCGCGATCCAGCCCCATGAAGACACCATGGCCAGCAACCACTTGAACATGATCCCCTCGACGTGCCAGAAAGTGGTGCTGTCCCATATTCTGAGCGGCTGGAGGAGCACCAGGTATAAGCAGTAGGATGGGATGGCTACACAGTTGTTGAAAAACATGAACACAAATCGGATCACAGACTTGAGCAGAACCCAGCCCAGTTTGCTGGCCCCGTCCAAGAGCTGTGCCATCCTGATACACACCGTCTGCAACAGAGACACAGCCACCGTTATAGCATCTGGGCCTCGGCTTGTGTGAACACAGACAAAGTCATATGTGTACTCACCATTATTCTTACTGTAAACAAACTAATGTGCGGGACACAGATCCTGCAACTAACCCAAACATTAGACACTAATACACTGTGCAATAGAATAGTTATAACAGTTTCTGTCTGTATATATAATATTTCAGTTACTGTGGATTCTTTACTGCTCATTTGCTTATTTATAATACTTATTTTTGATCTTGTTTTGTTTTTTTTAACCATGTCTCTTGTTTGCACTATCCTCTATGCTGCTGTAATCCTGTAAATGTCCCCGCTGTGGGACTAATAAAGGATTATCTTATCTTATCTTACACCATACATAGACCCAGAGGAGTGAGTCTGCCTCTAACCGGCTGAAGGTGAGGCTGTTTCACTGCATGTCAAATGCAACACCCGAGTAGTGGACGCTGTCTCCAGACTATCCATTCAAGACTGTTTAAGCTGAAATGTGGCTCTTTTGTTTGTTGTTTTCTCCCTGACTGACTGCCTGCTTGCTTGCCTGCTTGCTGCCTAGCCCTTAAAGCAATGCATGCAAAGACAGGACCATAAAAGGACCAGTCGCACGTGACTCGGTGGATCATGGATCACTTCATGCCTTAGCCTAGCTAGGCTGAGTTAGCATAACGGGGACAGATGTGAAGAAACATGACAACCCGGGGACTGAATCATTACGGCACAAACGACACATATAGCGGGTGTTATGAGGCAACACCAGCCGTGATGTAGGATATATATATAAATATATATATAAATAAATATATATATGGATATATATTTATATATATATATATATATGGGGGTGGGGGGGGCTGGTGCAAAGCCTCCTGCAGCCGGACCACAGATGTCATACTCACCCGATGAATGTAACCGAAGCACCGGAGGACGGCCGGAGACGCGCGGGGCTGTAGCAGCGAGATAAACGGTGTCACGTGTCGCCAACCCTTCACGGTTACGTTAGCACACCTCGCTACTTGACATGGCCAGTCAGGGTCTCTCAAATCCAGCGGGGACCGGGGAGGAAATGTCTGATGTACCGTGTGAATAACCCGTGTGCGATAAAGCTGCAGCAGCGCCCATCAAAGCTACCGTGATGCGGCTCCTCGGGCACGGCGATCCCCCGGCGGGCTCCGTTAGCTCGCTAGCTAGCTAGCAAGCAGCTCCACTTGAGCGTCGCTGGCTCCATCTCAGTCCGAGATACCGGGATAATTCCAATGATGCATCATCATCATCATCATCATCATCGTCGTCGTCGTCGGTTTAGCTAAGCTACCGAGCTCCCATCTGCGGGTTTTGGAGGAGAGGCGGGTCGGGCCGGGAGACAACGCCGCTGGTTATAAGGATGTAAAGAGTGTAAACATAGACATATATGCACATGAAGCACGAACAACAGCGGGGTGTTTTTTTTTGTTTGTTTGCAGGCTGGCTGGACCCGTTATCTGTCCCCAGACCTCGATGAACACAGCGTCAAAATACACACCGGAGCAGAGGCGCGACACCGGAAACGAGTCCCCGTGGCCTTCAGAATAAAAGCGTAGTATGTAGGAAGGTGTCGAGATAGGAATCTTTTTTTTTTTTTTTATAATGGCTGGATATTTAAAAAGAAAAAAGATACAGTACCAGTTAAAAGTTTGGACACAGCTTCTCATTCAACTATTTTGAAGAATTTAAAATATAAAACATATTCTGGTTTGTTGAGCATTTGTTTGTTTACCACATAATTCCATGTGTTCCTTCATAGTTTGGATGTCTTCAATATTAATCCTCAATGTAGAAAAAAAATAAAGAAAAACCATTGTGTCCAAACTTTTGACTGGTACTGTACTCAAGTATGTTTTTATTTTAAATACACTATTGAGTTTATTTACTTTACTTGAATATTTATATTTTATGCTTACTCCACTTACTCCACAAAAGTTAGACCTAGCTGATAGCTTTAGTAACTAGTTACCATGCAGATTCAGATCAGCAATACTAAATATAATTTACAAATTCATACTTATAATTTGGCAGTATATACAGTACCAGTCAAAAGTTTGGACACACCTTCTCATTCAACTACTTTGAAGAATCTAAAATATAAAACATATTCTGGTTTGTTGAGCATTTGTTTGTTTACCACATAATTCCATATGTGTTCCTTCATAGTTTGGATGTCTTCAATATTAATCTACAATGTAGAAAAAAATAAAGAAAAACCATTGAATGAGAAGGTGTGTCCAAACTTTTGACTGGTACTGTACAACGACCTATAAAATGACCCTTATATTTATATATAATAATGCAAGAGCTTCATCCCTTATTATTTAACATAAATACTAAATTCAATAAAATATAATGAAATGACCGATATCCAATGTGAAACAGTGTGAAGAATAACAAGCATTGAAAAATGACATCAATGCATCTTGACATAGAGAGGGAAAACGAATACATACATAGTGTACGAATAGGAAAACGCGAAAAAACGAAAACAAGTACTAACTTGCAAGAAATACACTAAGAAAAGCAATAATTTAAACATGTTGCCATATGATCAATCTGAATAAATTATTTATCTCAATATGCTTAGACTTACATTCAATATTAAGTAAGATTTAAACATGCATTTCAATGTACATTGTATGTTCGGTAAAACGATTTATTTAGAAAACAAGGTGCGTGACTTTTCTGGTTATTCTTTCTCACTTGACGCTCGTGGGTTCACCTGACGCCAGCTCGTAGCCGGTAAGTGCGCAGACTCTGACATCCAGTGCTGCTGGTTTCAGTTTCTAAGAACAAGAACGCTTTGCCACTTCAGTGACTTTATCCTATGACTTCATCTTATATCTTCTGGACTCAATTCCGACTGCGAGTTATTTCCAGGTTACATCACCAGTGTGGGTGCGTGAGTTCACTGTTAAAATCGATGATTTTAGTTCAATTTTAACCGGAAAAAGCGTGGCTTATTGGAGTTTGCATGAATTTTGTATTATATTATTGTATGTTGGAATCGAGGCTAGTTTGGAGCTTAAGAGTTATGTTTGAGGAGATATGAAAGCTTATAATTATATAGGATGACATTAAACGTTACACTGTAGGAATGAACACATGCAACCATCTAATCAAAAAGTCTAAATGCTTACACATATCAAAGTTGTTATTCAGACATGTCTGAATTTGACATTAAAGAGATTTTAGTGCTCTGTAGACAATGATGTCCGATTAATGACTTTAGTCCGCCCCCTGGTGGCTCTTTATGGTATTACACTTCATGTAGAACAGATGACACGTTAAATCCAAGGACTTTAAATACTACAGTCCTAGAGATTACTGCACACATAAAATACTACTGGATTAAGAATATGGACAGGGAATTAAATGCAATTTTACTTTCACTGTTGGCCGACCTTTATGCGGATCATTTTAAAGATCAGATTTAAGGCCAATAATGTGTGTACTGTGAAAGTGCATTAGAGTGTCCTTACACCTCGTCAATATCATTTCAGAAGGATTACATACAATATTAAGCATTCAATTTAAATCTGTTATTTTAATCATTGAAAAAGTATGTACATGTTCAGTTTCTACAAAACCAGTCAAGAACACTATCAAAAACAGTTTTAACGCTGAGAACACATTCGCTAGAAGCGAGCGTATGCACTCCTCTGTGGAGCCGGCTGAGTTCCAGCCTGTTGCTGCAGCTGATGGCGGAGCTGCTGGGAGTAAGGATCCTCCAGGGATTTGACTGACACCGTCGTCTTGGGCCCAGTCTTCCACTCGATGCCACTCTCATCCACCACGGAGGCCTCCACGGTGACGGTGTGAGTGCCCAAGATGGAGAAATTCAGCAAGAACTGCGTGCTGAAGTAGTCGTTGTGGGGTTCCACCTGCTGCTCGATCTCATTAGTTTTAGTGTCGAGTGGAACCTAAAGAGGGGAAAAAATAAGACACATATTTGAGTTGGTCTTATCATCATTGGAGCAGCAACAAATGGGAGTACAAACGTCAGAACAGCGTGATCTGTGGATAAATACAGTATTGAGCTGTATTTGCACGGTTTAATAAAAAGGTCCAGAACAACAGATTTGAGCTTCACTACATGGAACGAAGAGCAATCAGAAGACCATATTATAAAAGCACAGGAGGTTGCGCTTCAGATTTCCATAATTCTGACATATTTGCATTTCCCCAAACTATCTGAGCAATAACCAAAGATGAGTGCAAACACTAGATACCTTGTAATCAGGTCCTGTCTTGCTCTGGAGGACTGAAGTGACATTGAGACAGACAGACTGGATTTTCCTGAAGAGTCCTGGCGTTGAACCATGCTGCACCACTCCCTCTACCTTTAGAGTCAGCTGCTGGCTGCTCTGCACTGGGATTGGTTCACTCGGCGTTCGTGGGGAAGGAGAGAGGGCAAGCTGGAAAATTGTTTTTGGGAAAAAAACGTACATCAGTCAGCTTCAAGAGAGCTAAAGAGAGCCGGCTGTCTGGAGCTGCAACTGTTCGGAATGTTGCAACACAAACCAGGGAATGTCTGGGGGAAATTTGCCAAAAGGTTGATCCGTTATTAGGGTGTGGCTTTTCCATTCTTCCTTTTGTCGATTGTAATTAATCAAAAAAATGACGGTACACTTATGTAGCCTCGAGGGTATGTAAATCTAATAAAACTACACAAAGAGTAAGTTTAAAGGTGTACTGCATATATTTATCTAATGAAGAGATTAATCATTCATTAGTAATAGAAAGTTTCGCAGTGAGCTCTCTATCATTTGTAAAGTTTTACCATCTGTTTGGCATCTATCGTTGTAAATTGGGATGTTCATTTTTTTGGTGCTTTTCTTATTAAAGTGAATATAAAATATGTAACTGTACCTTAATGCTCGTTGACTGGAGCTTTTGGAAGAAGTACCTCTGGAAAGACAGCGGGACCTTGAGCAAAGCTATGACAGCATCACAGAGACAACCCGTATGCTGCAAGACAACAACAGCAATTATTAACATTATAAGAAGTTTGTTGCTGCTTACTATAAAGTTTAAGTCATCATGCTTTATTTAACCAAGTAAAAGTCTTCTTGAGATCAAAAAACATTAACAGGCCGGAATGGACGATATCCAGTTAAGACGCATAAAGAGGTGTGAGTTTCCAAAACTATCTCAAATTAAATAAGAAATACATAAAAAGCTAACTTCAAAGAGAACAAGAAGTGTAGCAGTAAAATGAGCTTCACTCAACAAGTGCACTACATATATAATACTCCATAAAAGCAGAGCATTTTTCTGTCATTAGCACTTTATGAATCTGGACTGACTGCAGATAAATTGTTAGCATAAGTAATGTGATCTCAAGGTTTTTTATATTAATCTTACCAAGTGTGAAACAGGAGGGTGTTTCTTGGTGAGGCCCTCCACTTCCTCCAACACATGAGTGAAGACAGACATCATCAGTCGCTCATATTCACTCTCTGTCTGGACCGACCCCAGGGTGCCATACTCCTGAAAACTAGATGACAGAAAGAGAGAGAGGCAATCTGTTACAGGAAAATGTCTGCCAGGAGAAAAGGCTTCAGGGCTGTGTGTTACAGCAACACTTTCAATTGAAAACAAGTACATGGCATCTTTTTATCAAATTAGAAATTATTTTTTTTTTTTATTACATTGTCATCTACGGCAAATGTGTTTACAGAAAAAGCAACTACACCCATACACCATGCTGTAGCTGGTTATAGCACGGTGGCATTTCTCTCGATATGAAACATTTAATGGTTTATTATGAAGGCCAGCATGAAGAGAGGGAGCCATGTAAGCGAGAACAAAGCCGTGAGTCAGAGAAATAAAACTTAAAAATATTTTTGCCTCATCCAAGGTCGTCAAATACCTGAGCTGTATCATACAGATGCTAACGGTGGCCTTGTGCCTCGGTAGAAAAGAGAGAATACAGGCAGAGGGCAGAGTCTCTGCAGATACAGAAACCACCCACACTCCTAGTGGGTCATGAGTGAAGATTGACAGGGATATTTTTTGAAGATTTTTGCGTAGAACACCTTTAAAACGTTTTTCTTAACACTTTCCTGGAAGTCTGCCACAGAGAATCTGCCTTTTCTCACATGTCAAGCCAGTAAAAACCCCTTGAACCGAGTCAATGACCAGAAGTAATTATACTCTAAAGCCGTTTCCTTAAACTTTTGAGAATGATAAACTATGAAATTGAGTCACAATTTATCTTTAGAATTCCCACCACCGAACACCAAACAAATGAATTTACATTGTTCCAGCTTTGTGGCCTACAACAGCTCTCACCTTGCTGCCTGCGGGTCCAGTATCAGCGCTTCTATAACATGGGAGACGAGCAAACAGCTCTGTTGTTGTCTGAGCAGCAGAAAGTTAAAGACAAAACAGCAGAGTAACCGGGGTTGTCAAAATAGACAAGTGTGATGTGACTCAGGCATGTTTGAGGATACAGCTCCACATTGCGAAGGGTGGCGTAGTCGGCGTCAAACGACGACTGGTGTAGATCAGCGTAGCGAGCTGCAAGACTTCTGAACTCATCCATGCATACCTTCATCTGGGAAAAAAGAAGAAGAAAACGCAGAGGCTTGATGATTGACTACATTTGGACACGGGGGGCTATTTATAATCTCGTCCCCTCTCATTCAGTTTGGGTTCTGGTTAATGATGCGTGTCAAAACTTCCCCTAAATGTTGAGAAATTGATCCCATTTAGAAATTTGGTGAGTATGCGCTGTGTTACAACATGACTAAGTTAGTCATGTTACAACATGTTACAACATGACTAACTGAAGCCTTAGAAAAAGGACCCATTCCCTGCAGGCATCTGCAGAGAATGGGTCCCGACTGTAACTACCACACTGACATGACGCTTCACATGGAATCAGGCAAACCGGATATCATTTAAGTGGAAGAGAGCAGGACAGTAAAATTAGGACAGACTGGCAGAGAATACCAGCAACAGTAACTTTTTTTCGTCCTCTGTAAGAGAATTTGCAATAGGATACTGCGTAGCTCGCTCACAAAGTTGTTTACGTTTGCAAAAGAACATTTAGAGAAAGTCGCATCAAACAGCTACATGCATTACTAGAATAATGACATAAAATCGTAGACACAAAATATTTGTATTTAATATCTACTATTCCATTACCATAGCAACATATCTTCAAGCATGTTTTGTTTTGTCATCCTGCCATCAGACTAGTTAGTTTGTTTTCTCCTGTAACATCCAGAAGGAGTTTCCCCTTCTGCCCGATGCCATGTGAATACAGCAGAAGTGTTTTTTACCTGCATGGCGATGCGGCCGCACCGCTGCAGGTCATTGCCTGAGGTGAGGGCGATGGTTGTTGCAATGGCCGGAGGAGGGCTGGTCTTTAAACTGTTGCAGGTACAAATGAGCTGCGACAGGGCTTGCAGGGTGTCGATGCGCAGCTTGATGAACTCGCACTGGAATGTGAGCGGGCTCAGAGGAGTGCTGGCAGCCTGGAGGGAGGGATTAATCAGATCACAGCACATAAACACTACGGTGAAATAGTCTCACAGTGTCTTGGTGAGTTGACCTAACAAAACACAATCAGGTATTAGGTGACTTAATCCATTAACAATTCAAGATGCTGTGAATCAATCAGCTCCAATACAATACTCTCCAGACGGAGTACCAGAAGCTTTTAGCATCTGTCGTTAGTGAAGTAGAAGGAGGGATTGTGTTAACATTTTTTGACAAGCAGATGCCTGAGAGTTAACTGACTGTGAGGGAAGCGATGCCCTTCTGGTAGGAGCGCAGGGCCTCGGCGATGGCACTCATGGCTCCACTGTAGTCTCCGTCCTCCACGTGACTGAGGCACTGCTCCGCCTGGGAAAACTCCTTCAAGCTGTTCAGCCAGAAGTAGAAGTGCTCTGATGCCACACGGGTCCGCAGACTCTGGTACAGCTCGCTGGAGAACTCATGGCATCCCTGCAGATTAATGAGAATATTACATTAAGTGTCAGGTGCTGGATTTTAGCAGCACTATGTGGCTTCTTCAGCACTTGTGACGTCTTTTAATGCAAACAAATAGATGCTTCTGCCTTGGAAGACATTTAGCAGCTCTACAAAAAGACTTTAGGGTTAAGCCATTTTACAGTATAGGTCTGGTTAAGTACTAGTAGAAGAGATTACCATGCGTGAGGCTTGTCGTGCGATGCGGTACACCGTCCAGCCGTTAGCAACATTCTCCAGCTGCTGTTTGATGACAGTCTTCACTTCAGCTGACAGAGACGACTGGCTGGCAACAAAAATCACTGTTGCCAAGGAAACCTGCAGCAATCACCGTGGGAAGGATGAGTGTTGAAATCCCAAAGAGACATACAAGTATAAATACGAGAACATTTTTAAGCTGAATGCCACGTCAGCTATTCTAACACAGTTGTGGATGAGCAGTAATGCTTCTGCTAAAAAAACAAAACTAGTTCTATTTCTATACAGAACATAGATACAACGCAATTACAACTTAATTGTCATGTAAATGCTGTTGCGAGTCTCCTGTGCTTATAAGGTACATTTAAGTGCCGTTATGAGTCTCTTAAATCTTTAATTTACTGTTTGAGCAGTAGCTGATGTCTGACTCTTGCTCATTCTCTCACCAGAAGCTCTTGCTGCTTGTCAGTGGAGGAGTGACTGGCCACTCTGTAGAGATCCACCAGATCTCCCAGCATGCCGTCGCCCAACACCGGCAGGTGGGTGGCGATGGCTGCCAGAGCGTGGCACATGAGAACGCGTGAGGAGTCACAGGATAGATGGAGCTGGCCGAGCAGGAACTCCACCGCTGATTGACTGAGATGTGGGCGACTTTTCAGCAGTTTGACCAATGAGGTGAGGGCTGTCTAGGGTTGGACGAGGAAAGTAGAAGAATGGGTGTTACTAACTCATAATGGGGTTGGATGATGGTAAACGCCCTCATTTCCATTTCCAGGAGTTGGATGACAAGGAGTTTAGATAAGTAGTGCTGGTGTCTGGCTGTGTTAAAAACAACATTTGGCTTTCATGAGCAATTCTACCAAAATAATTCTGCCCTCTTTTAGTTGCATTCATTTGTCCATCAGATGTTAAAGATGAACACATATCAAATAACACAAACTTAAAGAGCGTCAAAATTCTAAATACTGCATCCTAAATGGCTCACGCTGCAAAGTTATACATTCCTATGTTAATACTAATTAATCAAAAACATCCGGCATTGGCACTTTCACCCTACACTTAACTGACTATGACTGGATATCATTTGAAATATGACACTATTATCAATAAGATACCCAAGTTTTCCTTCATGTTTTTTTTTCAAAAGGTAATTTCAATTTACCAAAAGAGGCCAAACCTTTTAAATGTTTTGCCAACACAAGCAGTCACATAACAACTATAATTGCTACAATTTAGATTCAAATCAGAAATTTTATATAAAGAATAAGTAAAAAAAAAAATACAAATCTGTCCAGGCATTTGATGCCATTTTACAGAATTTGACAGTTCTCTGTACTATGTGATACAAACACATACCAATCGTACCCAGCATTATTCGGAATGTATTCATCCAATCAATGCCTTGGCTATAAAGTCGTCTTACTTTGAGTGTGGCCTGTGAGCTGGGACTGCTGTCCTGACTGCAAAGCATCAGAAGGGACTCCACGCCCAAAACTGTGTCCTGCTCCAACTGTACTATATCTGAGGAAGAGAAATACAGCAACACTTATGCCTCGGCACACAAGAGCAAACATCAGTGGGTGTGTGAGCTAAAGCTGTTGATGAGCAATTGCCATTAGAAGAATTCCTAACCCAGGGCATCACTCGCTGTAACTAACCTTTTTCTGGACAGGAGATGGCGATGTTTGAGAGCACTATGACCCCATGAGCAGCCACTGCCAGGTTGCTATGGTAACAGCATTCTTGTGCCAGTTTAACCAGGTCAGTGAGCCGAAGGGGAACTGAAGAGCCACCTGAGAAGAGTGTTTGAGAGGAGAACCTATCAGTCTAGAGTCGATCCCTTCTTCACAACAGAAATAACAGCAATTAAAGCTAAAAAAATAAAATTCTCAATTACATAGATAAGAAATTAAATTGTGTATTTAAATGTGAACACAACCTGTCAAATTATTAAAGTATTGCTTGATTGCAATTGTTCCAGAGAGGGTGGAGAGGACAGCCAACATCCCCAGCTTCAAACTGCTGTAAGGGCTGCTCAGGGCACATTCACACAGGGTCTGCAGAGATGAAACACAACAGATTACCTACAGAGTATAAACCACCATCAAGACAACACTACAGTGTCAGAATCTGAAACTCTACCTGAGTGTTTTCTCTGATCCAAAGGTGAGGAGCCTTTTTAGCCAAAAGCTTCAGGTCATTAATTGCGAGTCTTTTCACAGCTTTTCTTGGGTCATCTTTCAGGTATTGAAGGAGGAGCTGCAGCTGTACAGAAAAGAAATCAAATAAAAGTGTTTCACAAACGTTTTTTCTGGGGACCCACTTTTTCCAAAAACAAAGCAACCGTATTCACAGCAGGCCTTTTCTATAAATCGTGAGAAGAGCGAATTTGTGCAATAAATAAAAGTTCATGTGTATTTTAACTGCCATTTCATTATCACCTTACAATTTATTGAATAGGTAAACCAGCCATTTTAAAGAGATATATCAAAACTTTGTTTTATGCAGTTATATTAAATCATATGCACATGTTAAATACCTTATAAATGAGACTGCATATAGGCGAAGTTAATAAGCGCTGTTTTTTTTTAAACAGAATGTACACAGCCTTTCATATTAGATTAAATGTTATAAGTAGGCTACAATAATCAGCCCAAAACAAACATTCAGGACCCCTCATGTGGCTCAATTGTGTACTGCATATATGGAAGACTATAACGGAAAATTCTAAAAATGTATTTGGCCATCATAATAAAATCTCCTGAGATCCATCTCATTAACAGCCAAATGTCAAAGATAAAGATTTCTATGAATGAACGTCACAATACAGTCACCGACCTATAACAATGAGGTACAGCTCTGTCATGTTATTACCTGCTTTGGGATATCGATGAGGGAGGAGGCAGCCAGCTGGGTGAAGGTGTGCAGGGTGACGATGACCATGGGGGTGGAGGGGTAAGAGTTTACCAGATGCTGGAGAAGCTCTCTGCTGCTGGAGGCCAAGCTGGCATCGTGATGCATGTGCTGCAGCATGGGGATCAACTTCAGCTTCAGTTCCACTGGAGTGTCTAACCCTGAGGTTGAGAAGGAAGTTCAAGAGGATGGTCTCTACAGACAAGACAAAACGAGCCCACCAACACAAATCTGCTGAACAGCGATGAGTCATTTGTGGACTAAATATAATAAGTATTCACAGAATATCCCTGAGCGCCGGCTCAAAATGTCGAGACATTCAGATTCGCTTTCAGTTGGTACTTGTTGGTATTCGAATGTACAATAATTCTTAAGCTTCATGTTTAATTTTGATTATCAAACGGGCTGTATTTATTTTAGCGTGGAAAACAATGTTTACACTGACCACATGTTAATGCTCACTTGTTTACTTTAAGTTCTAAAAAGTAAAGTAAAAGTAAACTATGACGACTGTGGATACATTTACATGTAATCACCCGTTTTAACCCTTGAATTGTTTTCATTAAAAAAAATGTATAGTTGTTTGGAATATTTACTATTATATATATTATATAATATTCAAAGCTTAAAAAAAGGTAATCAGGACGCCCCATGTTTTAGTAAAAGTGATCTGTTATATTTGAGTATTAAATAGAGATTTTTTACCTTGAATCATCTCACTGACTTTGTTGCAAATCCCCGCTGCAAAGTCTCTGAAAAAACACACCAAATTTATCTTATATAAAACATCATCCCTTATATACGCACTACAGCTCAGGTGAGGCAAAACTATTTTCCTTACTTTGACTGTGCAGAGAAGCTTGCAGCAGCATATATGGCAGCCTCTACTTCTACGTTGTCATGGGAGTCCAGACTTTGGCGAATACTGTGGTGGGCATTCTTCCTGTCTGGGATAATAGAGGCCAAACTACCAAGCATCCTGAAACAAAAAGGAAATCATTCATTCTTTCTGGGTCTGTAGAGTAGTACAACATTATCAGATGTTGGTATTACAATCTGTTATTACCTCAGAGTGATGGCTCTGGCCACAGGGTCGTTGCTATGGATGACTGAAAACACCCTTTTAACAAATTCGTCAACATTAAGGATCTTTTCGAGATGTTTCTCACTTTGTTGAGTTACTTTCAGCACACAGAGGCGCAGAAAATTGTTCCTGAAATCAGAGAGACAAGTTTTTATAAACAAAGAGATCTGTGCCACAATAAAACAAGTTTAACTTATCACACACCATTCACATGCTACTAATGACTGCTTACTGTAAATTAACTAATCTTTGATTTAATATATACACTATTCAAGGTTTAAAAATATATGTTATCAGGAATCACCAGACCACCAAATTTAAAATAATTTGCTTTCTCAGTACAACAAACGTACTTAAAGTAGTTTTACCTGATATGCTTTTGGTTGCCAGTTTATAAGATACACTTACAGTACCAGTCAAAAGTTTGGACACACCTTCTCATTCAATGGTTTTTCTTTATTTTCTTTTTTTCTACATTGTAGATTAATATTGAAGACATCCAAACTATGAAGGAACACATATGGAATTATGTGGTAAACAAACAAATGCTCAACAAACCAGAATATGTTTTATATTTTAGATGCTTCAAAGTAGTTGAATGAGAAGGTGTGTCCAAACTTTTGACTGGTACTGTAGGTAAATGTAATGTTGTGTTATGCACCAGGCCTGCATTGAATCTCACCTTTTATGAAGGCTATACTATTCATTTTTTGTTTAAGAGAGGCGTTGATTCAACATAATGATCATATTTCAGGATGTACTTAGCGGTGCTGTTAAATTGATTAGTACATTATTGAAAGGTGTGTGTAATATTTACATGTATTGCTGTTTAAATCTAGTCATAGACTGCATTAGTTTTGACTGACAACTGTAAATATGGTAGTTTGGTCGGAATCATCAAAGATGGAGATACGGTATAATGAGTATTTTAAAAGCATTAACATGTTGTCACTAAGCAACTATCGTCCTTATACCACGTAAAGCATCCATACCCGAGTCTGAAGATGTCTGCTAACTTCAGAAATGCAGAGTTGATGAGGATGGGAAAAGGGTACTTCTGGAAGAGTTTGGGGAAGAGCACCACAGCCTCGCACTGCTCTCCCAGCTTAGCCGACCGCAACCCTGGAAATGAAGCAATTTTCACTGTTCACAAAATAGCAGGGAGGTCTCATATGGACAGTAACGTTGAGCAAAACCAACACATGGAGAAAACACAACACACAGCATCAGACTACAACCGATGCTAACTTGTTAGCAGGCTAGCTCCGCACCTTTGTCCAGCTCCATGAGAGCGGAGTTGGCGTCAAGTTCTTGTTCTCCATAACAAGCCTCTGACAGGAAAGAGCGTGCAGTTGACAGCGACATTATTGATTAGTTGTGTTTGTCACCAGAAAAAAACAAAAAAAACAGCCTTGACAGCACCCATGAGCCGTCGGCGTTTTGTGTACAGGCGGGGAATTAGACACACTCTAACCGGATGTTACGGAAACAACACTTCCGGGCTAGTTCTGGTTTTCACAATAAAAGCGCCCGTGACTCGTTAACTTTGAAGCCAACTTTATTGGTATCTAAAATAAGATCCACCCTGAATAAATGCAGTCTTTAAGTACTGCTTGCAATAATGCAATACTGATCCGGAATAATAATGCTGTACTTACATGAGTGCTTATATATTTCTACTTACAGTAACAGTCAAAAGTTGGACACACCTTCTCATTCAATGGTCTTTCTTTATTTTTTTTTATTTTTTTTTCTACATTGTAGATTAATATTGAAGACATCCAAACTATGAAGGAACAGATATGGAATTATGTGGTAAACAAACAAATGGTCAACAAACCAGAATATGTTTTATATTTTAGATTCTTCAAAGTAGTTGAATGAGAAGGTGTGTCCAAACTTTTGACTGGTAATAATAATAATAATAATAACTTTATTTATATAGCACCTTTTAAAAACAAGGTTTACAAAGTGCTTTGACAGACCAGCCAGCAAGACAGTGCATAAGAAACAAAAGGAAATAACAAGTGACAATCAAATAAACAAATAAAATAAAATAAAATAAATAAAATAAATAAAATAAATAAAATAAATAAAAAATAAATAAAATAAATAAAATAAATAAAATAAATAAAATAAATAAAATAAGTGATAAATAAAATATCAAATAATAAAATATAAGATAAAATACCAAAAAATGAAAATGAACCAATAAAACGATACTGGTACTGTACATTCATTCAACATGGTAGCCAGAAAAAAAAGGGGAACTGTAAAATAATGAATTAATAAAAAGGAAGTAAAATACAATAGTATGCAATTATAAATTAAGTGAAAGGTAGACAATAAAATCAAATACTGATCCATCGGTGGTTATTGTGGTAAACTTTACAGAACACCGGTTTGAAAGGAAGCGGATGTGACGCGCGTGAGGAAGTGGCTGTCTCGACCAATGGCAGCCTGTAGCGTCAGTTTAGCGGGTAATTCAGTCCCTGCGTCTGATCATATTTTCGCGCGAAAGACAAGCAGCAGCAACAGCAGGGGAAAAGGGCTCCAGCTAATCTGAAAAACTTCTCCGAGTTATTGAAAATAACTTCAGATCGTCCTCTACTGGAGTGTAAAGCAGAGCGATGCTTTTCCACTCCATAGTTGACAGAGGAGTGGGCAGACGAAGGCTTAATGGTGAGATAATCAATGTTTTTTGGGTTATTTGGAGGGCTTTTCGGGTGTTCTTTGGTCCCATGCTATTTCTGTCCCCGTGGCAATATAATTCAGCTTTTCAAATTGACGTAAATTTACGAACGGAAATCAAACGTGGTCTTATATTATAAAGTGTGAGAAAACGCTTCTCAAACTTGTCTGAATCAATAGACTGATAAGTACATTTTCATCATAACTTATTAAATCCAGACTAGCAAGCCCTTTAGTGACTACTTTTTAGTTATAAATTCTAATTAGTTTGTTAAAAAGATAATCTGGATAAAAAAATATTTGAACACAACGATCATATGCCAGTGAAAGTCTATTAATGATCATATTGAGTTACTGCCCAGCCATTAATGACTGATATATAAAGTGAGAAGTAAAATGTCAAATCATAGCCTGTCAAATAATAAGTAACTACAGCCAATAGATAGAATAAATACTGCAGTTTATCTCCTGAATGCTATGGAGTGAAATCGCCCAATTGAAGTATCAGTATTGGTAATGGTGTCTGACTAAATGGACTTTCTTCTCTGATCTCCCCAGCCCTTCCTGTGGATCCCCGGCCCAGGTTCCCTCTGAGCTCTCTGCTGGGAGGCTTCGAGTGTGTCCGACACGATGAACACCTCTCCTATGGCAACTTGGGTGACTCTGTGCCGCCTTTTGGATTGGCTTTTTCCTCTGGTAACCCACCTAAACATGCCATGTTATCCTCAAATGATACACAACAGAGCCAGGAGCTGTTGTCATTTATCCATCTAACTGGTGTGTCTCTCTTCAGTGGGGAACATGCAGAACATCCTTGCAGCAGCTAATGAAGAAGGCATTGTTAGGATCTACAACACAGAGAGCCGTGAAAAGCCACTTCTTAAAGGTATGTATAAAGACACTTTTTTTCCCCAAAATAGCTCTGTTTGTTATAAGGAAATATCTGACTAATGGTGTGTGAATGTTTGCAGAATGGCTGGCTCATGAGAATGCTGTCTTTGACATAGCCTGGGTACCGGGGGAGCCTCACTTGGTAAGCACAATTCAAATAAATGCCATATTATAAGTAATCTATGAATCATAATGTCAGTAACATCTTTTAAATGGTTTATTTAAATGCATTAGGCATTAATACACCTTTCCATAGATATTTTTGACTCATTCATTGATGTTGTCTGTTTCTTTGTTAGTTTATGATTCTCTGTATTTCCTCAATATCTACTCCTGTTTATATTTTAGCATTTAAAGCAGCTTGATACTATTTTCTAACAAATACAGCCTTTTTAAAAATACATTCTATTGGTCATTTGTCATCCTTAGGTGACTGCTGCTGGTGATCAGATGGCCAGGCTGTGGGATGTGAAGTCAGGGGAGCTGTTAGGCAGCTTCAAGGGTCACCTCTGTAGCCTAAAGTCTGTGGCATTCACACCATGGGAGAAAGGTATACTATAAAGTCACCAAATACTGTTTCTATGGTATATTTTGTTCCTTGTTTTCTCTCAAAAGACACAAGAAAAGACTGTGTTGGGTGTGTGACATTGGATTTTGTGGCTATGACCACCTGTTATTTATTTAAATGTTTATATATACTCTAACCTGTTGTTGTATTAATATAACCAGGGATTTATGTTATTACCAGGATGACAAAACAAATGGAAATGGATTTAAAAATAAAGAAATACACTAGGTGGATGCATGACTTGGGACATTTTTCATTTAAATATAATTTATTTTGCATTAATGATGCTTTGTTGTATTACACTATTGATACATTGTCTTCTACTCAACAGCTGTGTTCTGTACTGGGGCCAGAGATGGAAATATTATGGTCTGGGACACCAGGTGCAGCAAAAAAGGTATTAATTAGACATTTCAATTACAAAGGTTTTGTTTTTTGTATTGTTTTGATATTTAGTGGTTTGTCAGAGCCTCATGGAGAAAATGCATGATTAGTCAGGGTATCTTATCTGTTGTTTCCGCCTCTCAGATGGTTTCTACAGACAGGTGAAACAGATCAGTGGCGCTCATAACAAAGCAGAGACAAACGCTCCCACCAAAATAAAGAAGAGGCGGAGTAGCACACGTGGCATGGCTCCCAGTGTGGTGAGTTTCTTCAGCTACTTTTAATCAAGTAAACAGAGGGACTGTTCAGAAGGAGGGCAGATCGTTGAGCTCTTCATCTCTCTTGCAGGATACCCAGCAGAGTGTCACAGTGGTTTTGTTTCGGGATCAGCACACCCTCATCTCTTCTGGGGCTGTTGATGGGTAAGAAAAAACTATTTTATGTTTCCATTATGCAGCAAGTCAGTATAAACTTACTTTCAAATCAAATAGTAGTACATTGTCAAATAAATGTTCTATTTCATCTGAACCAGAGTGATCAAGATGTGGGATCTGAGGAAGAACTACACTGCCTCCCGTCAGGAGCCTGTCCCACTGCAGATATACCCGTACCCTGGTTCTTGCATGCGCATGAGACTTGGTTAGTTTTGTACAAAACTGCTTGTCATGTTAACATAAAATATGCAAACGACCAACAATAAACTGAATGTTGTTTTGCATTTGTTGCAGGTTATTCTGGACTTGTTCTGGACTCCACGAGATCCAACGTCATAAGTAACTGCACTGATGATAGTATCTACATGTTCAATGTCAGCGGGGTGAAAACGACTCCAGGTAAACAATGACTCCACTCTGACTACAGATATAGTGTATCCATACCAGAATATACATTTTCCAGTTTATCCCTAATTTAATAAATTACCATTCCATATCACTAGAGGGGGCTGCAAACTAATGTCCTTTGTTTTAAGCGTCATGGGAAGCAGAGGGTAAAGCAAGAGGGCACTGTTTGACAGCTTTAAATATGTAAAGTCCTGAAGGACAAAGAGCCCTAATCTGACTGCTGATCAGCTCTGAATAAACTGATTAATACTCACACAGGTGATTTTCTCTCATAATTCTGTTCTTTCTAATCCTTTATACTTAGCCTCTTGTTAAGGAACATGTCATTTGTTTGTATTACTTTATTCTTTATATTGGTGTTATTGTTTTTTCTGGCTTAATTGCTTTCTGAATTTAACTTTTATTAAGTGATTCTCATATTGCTGTTTGTTTTCCTCCACAGTGGCTGTTTTCAGTGGCCACCAGAACTCCTCATTTTATGTAAAGTCCACTATCAGCCCAGATGACCAGTTCTTGGCCAGTGGTTCAAGTGACAATAACGCATATGTCTGGAAGGTACTGTCTCTATTTTATGTTGCTATATTGTTGTAGCGTTTGTAAAGCCTTTTAGGATGATTGTGATGGTGTATTTAAGAACCTTGCATTTCATTTTCGTTTCAGATCTCTGATCCTAAACAACCTCCCATGATGCTCCAAGGCCATAGCGAGGAAGTGACATCTGTTGCATGGTGCCCGACTGATTTTACTAAGGTAAGCCAACAAACATTTATGCTTCTAGTTTTTCAAAAGACTAAAAAAAAAAAGAGAAGAGGTTTTTATGTTTCCCTGCTGAGCTGTTTAATAGGCTAGGCAGATGGATTAAATCTCCTTTTAATCCCCACTGCTCTGTTTGCAGATTGCTTCCTGTTCTGATGACCACACTGTGCGGATCTGGAGGCTTCACCGGGAAATGGATGGAGCACAATCTTCAGTTGGAGAGGCTAACCTTGTGGGTTGGGCACATCCAAAAACTCCTCTAAGTAAGCATTAGAACTATCATGAACAACCTTGTAACAATATATACAATATATTTGGATGGCTGTTGTATTCTTTATAAATAGTTTCCTTACCTTAGCATGAAATGTGGAGATGCTTTGTCATAATTTACTTCTGTCCTGCCCTTGAATGCAAAATGTGTCATTCAAAGTATTCATGGTGAACTAACAAGGACGTCTGCTTTTATTAAGGACCTTCAATCAGAGCTGAAACAACTCCTGCCAAGAACCAGAGGACAGAGAGTCTTGGCGGCTTGGCGTCACCCCAGCTGGCTGCCTGCGCTCCCAGTGGAGCTGCCTTGCCTCTGCCCTCCAGCACCACCTCACCCGTCCCTTCACAGTGTCCTACGGCTGCTGCTGTTCGCCAGAGAACACCATCTTCTATCAAACAGTGGTTATCCCCGAGCTGTGGATCTCCTGGTCAGGTCAGCCCTCTGGCCCGCCGGGTGCTGAGCCCGTGTCCCCAGAGCCCGGCGAGCAGCACCTCTCCCACAGAACGACGGGCCAAACGCAGGCTGGAGACCGGTGATGGTGCATCTGCAGGCTGTGGGGGTGCAGAACAGTGTGACTGTGTTACTGAACTCTACCCTGCGGCCAAGAGAAGCCGGGGCCTGTCTGGCATCTGCTGCCCTGCTCAAGAGAGCCAGCTACAAACAGACTGTCACACAGAGGACAACAAGCAAGTCTCATCGAGACAGACGGGCAAGGAGAATTGCTCTCCCAGAGAAAAGGACTGGTTGTCAGTGATGGCCCAAAAGATGAGGAAAGGTCAAGGAAGCCCTAGTTCTCCCAGAAGCCCCAGTGCCTCAAAGAAACAAGAAGGCAAGACCCCAGCTTCACCGGTGAGCACAAAAATCTCGACTTCAGAAGTTAATCAGCTTTACCTTTTCTCAGTAGTTAGGGTTACTTTTTCATGTAGAGCATTTTTCTTGTCAGGATAAAAATGTCTTTGATACAGCTGCTAGATTATGGTAGAAATCATGTAGTTATTTTAGGATTAGCACTATCCGAAGCAAGAGTTTAACATTTGGGAGAAGGGGTTATTTGCTTTCTTGATCGATATCGTCTGATATCTGTACGGTGAATATAAGCTGAATGGTTACCACGCATACCACATAATTGCAACATCCCCGGTTTGATTCCTGCTGGGGACTGTTGCTGCATGTCATACCCCGCTCCCACGATTCCCACATTTCCTGTTTGCTTCTATAGTGTTCACTATCTAACAAAGGCAAAAATGTCCCAGAAAAGTAACTAGCTACATGTTAGCTTAACTTGCCAAAAATACTGGAAGCAGGTGAAAGCTGCTAGCCTAGCTCTGTAGAAAGGTAACAATCTGTCAACCTGCACAGAATGATTGTTTGGTAATTGAGGTCTGTCCCTCCTGATCATTGCTAATGTGTTCATGCATTGGGATGACCTATATCTGTTAATATTGCATTTAACCATTTTTGTTTTTTGTTTTTCAGACCATCCGCTCACCACAAACCATGAAGAAAATCTCTTTGTATTTCACAAGAAGGGATCTGGAGTGAGCCAGTCAGGTGCTCCGTGCTTCTGTTTGAAAATATAGATTTTTATTTTGACAATTTTTAACCTGAACTGACAGACATAAGCCTCTAAGAATACTGATCTAAGTCCAGATTACATGAGTACATGAACCAGGGCTGCATAGTTTGACAAAACAGTCATTCTGTATAATTGATGCAGCAGTTTTCAAATCCCAAGAGGCTGTTTTTTATTTTAATTGGGCCATGGGTTTTGGAGTTGCCAGCTACACAGTTTTCTTGTGCTGTACAGTATCTCTGGTTGAAGAAAAGTTGTATGTTGCTGAGTAAATCTTTCATTTTACTCAAAACTGACAACTTTAAGATATATATTAGTGTTTAATAAAAGAACACACATTTAATAAAGTTGTTCAGGTGGTCGACCAGGAATTAATCCTCAAGTGCAGAGAAAAATGTTTGTCTGCAGATACGAACATTTTAAATTCTTCTTAAAAAATACACTTTATTTGATCCCCATCTTTAGCAGTTTTATGAACTTCGCAAAGTTTATTTAATGCCTTATCTCTGTAGATTTTTGCATGTGTGGGTTTGACCTTTTTCTTTCAATTGTATATATCAAATTCTGCAAAAAATTGTTTCTTAAATTTACGCTTAAGTTGTTTATATGTACAAAATAACCAATGATTGTTGCTTGGTTCATTTGTATTTCATTTGATGCAAATTTGCTGTGGTCATATTTTATTAAATTGAAAACATTTTTCAATGTACATGGCATGGTATTGGTTGCATTTTTCAGTGTGATACATGCGTTTCTGTGGTAATGAGTGTTTGGTGGGACACAAGTGACATCATGCACTGCAGTGGTCTTTACAGGTAGCTCATATTCGTCTGACTATTTTATTTGAATACATTTAGGCCTATAAAGAGTTAAAATGTAGAGGTAAGAGACAGGAAAGTCTGAAAATGAAATGTCTTGCTTGCTTTTTCTATCAGATTTTTATAAAGTATTATAACATTCTTTAATTTCCAGTTGATTAAAGTTTTATAATCTACTAATTTATAATTGTGCCCTGTCCCACGATTTAAAAAAAATGTTGGTTA
Source organism: Anoplopoma fimbria (assembly GCF_027596085.1). Lineage (NCBI taxonomy): Eukaryota > Metazoa > Chordata > Actinopteri > Perciformes > Anoplopomatidae > Anoplopoma > Anoplopoma fimbria. The sequence continues at coordinate 12,458,215 of NC_072466.1, forward strand.
GATGAAACATGGACGATTGATTTCCCTGATAAAATACACAAACAATCTACTGAATAAGTAGCTTTATTCAAATTAATAAAAAACACCCACAATAGCTGCCACTCCTCATTCAACTGTACAACGCATTGAATGGTTCACCGTCACATATTTGTTTTCACATGTCACATGTTCAGGGCCTGCGTTCTGCGCGACCTGATTGGTTGAAAAAGTTTACAGTTCTTTAATTACCCGCTTGTGATTGGCCGTTGGAGAAGTCACTCAGTGACGTACAGCTGTCAGGCTCTGCAGTCGCCCGAACAGTGAAGTGAGACAGGCTCCGTCTGAACGACTGTACTGGGAGTGTTTGATGGCTACCAAGGCTACTGAGCACGACGTCCAGTAATCTGTTGTGTTCAAGAGTACTCGGTGTTTTTTTGAGGCCGTGAAAACGAAACCACCTTTCTGCATTACGTTAGAAAGGTAGTAAGGACAGCGTGGATTGAACGTGGACCGTGCTAACTTTTAAGTGCTAACGTTAAACGAGACTTCGTCGTCGAGCGAAATCCAACTTCACCGATCGCGGATCACGTAAACTCCTCTGAAAATACTCTCAGCGGAAGTCTAACGAGGACTGATAGCAGTGCTCGAAAGCTTGGACTCTTTGTCATACGGAGAAATACATGCATTTAACGGGGCAACTATCGTTCGTAACTTTTCCTCCTCCACAGCGGTGCAGGCTGTCGTAGTAGTGGCGCACATAAAGGTCGGCTAGCTGTAGCACGCTAGCTAACGGCGGCTACATTAGCAGGCGTGCTAGCAGTGCAGTAGTTGACGACTAATTCAGGCACGTTTTTTATTTATTTATGGCAATGTCTTTTAATACATTTTGCAACAGGTAGATATTTAGCAAACATGACCAAGCAGTAAAAAAAAAAAAAAAAAAAAAAAAAAATCCCCAAAAAATCTGACATTTTGAAAGTTAGGCCATCATTTTTTTTTTTTTTTTTTTTAATGTTTGTATCTCCGGGGAGTTGTAGTTTGGCTTTTTGGTTCGTGTTTTGAAGACCGTCCTCGTGTGTTGAACAGCACTAGTTATCCGAATGGTTCAGTACCGAGCCACCATGTTGGATCACACAGAGTAGCATCGGCCCCGGACAGGAGACGAGCTTCGACCCGTGCACTTGGCTCTTGTGTTTTTGTGCTAATGCGAACCCAAGAGGAAACCTTTCATTTGTCCTAGGCACACACTTATCTCGTCTTAAGTCTTCACCAGTTTATGCATCAAAAATGTCGGCCATCTCTGCATCCGAGAAAGTGGACGGGTTCACGAGAAAGTCCATGAGGAAGGCCCAGAAACAGAGAAAATCCCAGGGCTCCTCTCAGTACCGCACACAGAGCGCTCCGGTCGAGCTTTCCCCGCTGCCGCAGCTCAAAGGTAAGAGGATGAAGGGGTCCGCCGCTTAAAATAGCCCATCTGTCATGACCAGTGTACATGTACTCATGACCAGTGTACATGTACTCATGACCAGTGTATGTGCACTCATAACCAGTGTATGTGTACTCATAACCAGTGTAGTGCCCTGATAACCAGTGTATGTGTACTCATAACCAGTGTAGTGCACTGATAACCAGTGTATGTGTACTCATGACCAGTGTATGTGCACTCATAACCAGTGTACCCCTGACCAGTGTATGTGTACTCATGACCAGTGTACATGTACTCATGACCAGTGTATGTGTACTCATGACCAGTGTATGTGCACTTATAACCAGTGTATGTGCACTCATGACCAGTGTATGTGCACTCATGACCAGTGTACGTGCACTCATGACCAGTGTATGTGCACTCATAACCAGTGTACGTGCACTCATAACCAGTGTATGTGCACTCATAACCAGTGTATGTAATTATATTACTTTATTGATCCCCATGGGGGAAATTCGAGTGTTGCAGCAGCTCAACTACACAGACACAGACAATAAATACACATACTATACAACAAAAATAAAGATAGAACAGGAATAAAATGTGCACTCATGACCAGTGTATGTGCACTGATAACCAGTGTATGTGCACTGATGACCAGTGTATGTGCACTCACGACCAGTGTATGTGTACTCACGACCAGTGTACAGTACCAGTCAAAAGTTTGGACACACCTTCTCATTCAATGGTTTTTCTTTATTTTTATTTTTTCCTACATTGTTGATTAATATTGAAGACATCCAAACTATGAAGGAACACATATGGAATTATGTGGTAAACAAACAAATGCTCAACAAACCAGAATGTTTTATATTTTCTTCAAAGTAGTTGAAGGTGTGTCCAAACTTTTGACTGGTACTGTATGTGCACTCATGACCAGTGTACGTGCACTCACTGCTAGATTTGCAACAATGCAGCCCATAACCTGAATTGCAAACAAACACAAATTAAGTTAATTTCAACAAATAATACAGTTGGTTAAAGTTGGGCACATATCCAAACATTTCATTATTTATATATGTATATATGTCAAGTTATTTGCTGCAGCAGTTGACCACAAGTCATTACACAAACATACATGACTGTGTGTGTCAAAGTGCGTTACATCAGTTTTGTGCTATTGATATAAAGTACTGCATTTTGTCGACAGATGGTTTTTTTTAACTTCCATTGCACCACAGTTGCTTTGTGCTACTTACAAGTTAGGAGATGTTTTTTACTGACACCCAGAGTAGCCTCGGTGGAGAAGTTTTGGGCTGAATTGACATGCAGAGGCACATCCAGAGAGTGATGTTGAAGAAGGGGTTAAGAGGGATTTATGCTTTTGTGTCAAGGTGCTGTCGGGGACATAAAAAAGTGAATACAAGGGAAAAACTACGTGTAAGCACAAGACCTGTGATTGGTCAGAATGAGTTGCTTGTGTTTTCCTTCTGTATGTTGATGCTGCAAGAGCATGTTGATAGTGAACACAACAGTTGAAGAACGGTTCAGCAATCTTTTCTCTATGGCTTGACAGGTTTATAATTTGTGATTTCTACAAAGCCATATCTAGTGCAAACATGATGAATTATAACTGGAGTGCTGTTGAACCACAGGCAGGATTGCTGGAACGCCTCAACAAAGAAGCATAGAGCTGGCTTAACTCAGTCCCATTCATTCCCAGACACAATCCAAACCATTCCAGCCAGCCTAAGAGTTTGAACTTGTAGCCTGCCGCTAACAAGCAGCTTGATCCAAGCAGGATACTAAAGCTTAATGAAAATACCACAGTTTTATTCCATCTCTTCATGAGACTGAAAGTTACCTCATAGGAGGGTATCACAATGCTCCACATGAGAACATAAGAACTACCCTTTCTTATTACTAGTCTTCACAGCTCCGCTGTACCCTGAAGTGACGCGTGTGTTTATATCGTCGTACAATGAATGGACGTCAGTGGCAACTAGCAAGCACTAAGCCTTAGACTAGTGCAGGGGATAATGCAAGACAGCATGTGAGGTGGAGGTCTGATCAGGTTTGGCATAAGGCCTGATCAAGGAGTCTGTTTCCTACCTGTCAAGTGTAGTACTGGGCTTCCTAAAAGGAGAGGGGCATTTGTTGTATAGGGTTTCTTGCTGATGTTTTTCCAACCACAAATAACTATTTTAATATGTTTTATAAATGTATTTAATGTCTCCAGGTTGTCAGTATGTTTCTCCAGTGTAGTTATACATTTTATACTTGGATGTTGAACTTCAGGCTGTTTCAATTAATCTGGGCATAGACAATGATGGGTGTTCATTGTAGTTCATTAAAATGCTTTTGGTACATGGCAGCAGTTCAACTTGTGCTAGAACTGGCCGCTTTATGCACCTTTTTAATGAATCCAAAACAAAATTGGATCCATTGGCCCACGTGTTTTGCTTTTAAACATGTCATACATAAAACAATCTCAACTCTTCCTTGTATTTCAGTCATATTTGTCTTTCAAAAACAGTGGTTATATGGCAAATCTGTGCATGCACCTGACTAGGGCCCTGTCGTTTTCTTCCTGCAGCCTGCAGTTCAGTCTGACAGTACTGACCCTGCCTACAAGCATGTGTTTTTAAGTTCCATTTACAACAATGTGTGGAATTCCATTGTGTGCCTAGACAAGCTTTCACAAGGTATTTCACTGTAGTGTAGCATTGTTTTCCTCAAGCTAGCATAATACAGTGGAATTTAAATATATAATTGGAGGCATTGGTTGAATCTACAGTATAGTAGGGATAGACATATGAAAATAACCAATATTAAATCCTATTGTGATCCACACAAAAAAATACTGAACTTGAGGTATTGACACCTCAGAGTCATTTGCTCAGAATTAAAAAGACAAGCCTCGACAGCTCATCACCGGTGTTTATGGTACTGCGTTAACAAGCAATTTCTTAAGTAAGAAAGACTTGCCTGGTCAAGTAGTTGGAACATTTTAACATGATGCAACTTCTCAAGACGGTGAAAACAAGATATGTCACAAATGAGTTAAGACAGCTTTCATTTCAATTGTAACAGATTTTTAGAAAATGTAGTGTTTTGAAACTTGTAGCATGCATTTTGAGAGAAGCACAGGACTTTGAAAGCACTTGATTTTCCCAAACTAGAGCAACAACACTTGACTTGACTTGAACCAGCATGGCAGCAACTGCCTTGTTGACGAGCTTGAAAGTGACAGCTAAATGATCTGACGTTATTTTACTATAAGCTTGAGGGTGATTTATTCCACACATTGCTGGTGTGGAATTGAGAAAATTTCTATTTTCTTCGTGGTATTTTTAATAGGGTGTGCAGAATATTCACCTGGCTTTCACATCAAAGTCATAAAGCCCTTGCTGATGAAATAATGTGGTACATCTTATTAAGGGCTGCAAATCTGGCTGTCTTTGAGACATTTTTCTTTTTTATAGTAGACTATTCTGGGTGAGAGTAGGAAACGGGCTTTCAAAGAGCTTATAGCACCATTTTACATTTCTGTGTTGAAGTTGTGTAATTAATTATTTGCAGAGCTGAAAAGTGTTTATTAAGAAGGAGCTATTGGCACGTGATGAAAATGGAAGTGTTGAGCTAACAACACCAGAGGGTTTCCTGCCCACTAGAAGTTAGACTTGTGCAGGTCTATATTCAAACGTTTGTATCAGTGGATTAGTTTGAAACACTGCAAGAGAGCTTCTACAAATCACAGCAAAGTGAGAAGGAAATAAATATGATACACTATATTGCAGCTCTTCTGAGTGCTTTCCGGAGATCTTGTCCATGTTTTAGAGTTTTATTTTCATGCTATTTATAAATAGGAATCCATAAATAATAAATGACTATTTCTATTCCATTTTTTCTTCACCAAGGCCAACATTTGGGCCTTGGTGATGAAAAGTAAGTGTTTGAACTAAATTCATTGATTCACCATCTGTTGACTAGTCGAACACACATTGTATGACTCATGATTCATATACAGTGCATGAGTCCATGGTTACAAATAGGCCACACTCACAGGCATACCGGTCCACACTTACTATATGGTTAGGTGTTAATTTGTTGGAATGGTTTAGATGTAAGTATCAATAATAATACAAACAGAAGAATTAATAGAATATCTTTGTCACCTGCCGACAAATCGAACCATCTCTAATTGAGTCGATTAGTTGTAGTTTTTTTGGTTCATGGATACATGGAAACTAAATAATGGTGATGTTGTGCAGCTATTCCACACGTAACCAGACTAAGAAAGGTATCGGGTCCTAGTAGATTGCAAAGATGCTTCTTCCCTCCTGCAGTAGAGAGGTTGGAGTGCTTAAAGCTCCTGTTGTGTGATAGACACTGAAAAGATGAGTCACTCTGAGACCAACATTGTTGCCATGGCAGCCAGAAGCCTTGAGAGCAAGCCAGAGAAAGATTTTACTTTCCAAGTACAGACTGCTTCATTTAGGTTGATATTTCTGTCACTGCACTGACATTTGGAGCTGAGATGATTCCTAACTAGACCTAAGCCTGCATGTGGGTGGTGTTGTGGTTCTTGTTAATTGTTTGAATACAGTACTGACACATTATTACACCAAAATTTCCGTAACAGAAAATCAGGGGGTGATTGTTTAGTTGTGGATGTTTTTCTGTGTTTTTATCTCCTTGGTTTTATTCTGGTTGGAAGAATATTTACTAATTAATTGATTACTCCTCTCTTACTTCTTAATTTATTACATCTTTTAAAAGAGTACGCCACCAATTTAGCTTTTTCCGTTTAATTTGTCTTAACTTAGTCCAATCATTGACTCTGCATTTGATTTGCTCCTGATAGTTCTGAAACAAATTGTTTATGAATGAATTAGTCGATGAACAGAAAATACATCAACAATTTAGATATTTGAATAATAATTGATGCAATGTTTAAAGCAAAAACACCCGACTTTCGATGGCTCTGTTCTATTACATTTTTTTTAACAGATTTGCTGCTTTTCTCTTTTCAGCTAGGACTGTTGCAAATTGTTTGTTGTTGACATTTTCACTATTTCCTGACATTTTGTAGCCTTAATGATTTATCAAAACATATAATTGAACATATAATTGAAAATGAGCCAGTTTTGATTACACCAACCTTAAGCGTTGGCTCATCATGGAAAACATGTTCCCTCTTTCGGCCTATTGATTGACAAGTGTGTGCTGCACAGTCTGTTTCCATCATTCCTGCCAGCAGATGGCAAATCAATAAATCATTTTCCAGGAAATAATAGGACAAAGCTTTTGTGATGCACTGCAATTGTGTTGGTGTTTTTGTGTCTGTTGCTGTCTTTGTTTTAATTGTGGCCTCTAGCAGGTTAGGATCTGCTTCCACCTTTTTTGGATAAAACTGCTACCTCAAATTTCTTTTGTGCTGGCAGTTTGCTGGCTGAAGACGTGGCCTGTGTGAAGTCGGTCTCTCATAATGACCAGCCGCAATTAAGGATAGCACTTATTCATTAGCTAGAGTGTATTTTTTAAGTAACTTGTGTACTTCACATTGGTTGTGGATGCAAAATGTCATGCTTGTTTGCTGCTGTACAAATTAGTTTGCAGCTCAATAGAACATAATCCAAATGCAGCCATTCCACTGCTGACAACAGTTTGAATGAAAACTATTTCCTGAAATCCATGCACAGCTATGGCATGTGTCATCATCCTTCAACCACTGGCTTTTCTTCAGCAACTAATTAGTGTCTCAGGCAAGAATGTCTTAGTTGTGGTTTTAATTTCCCCACCACAGCTAAAGCTGCAGCGAAGCACATTCTCATATAATTATTATATATGTGGAAATGTGTTTTGCCTGTCTTCATCTCTTCACCAATCTTTTATTAGCGTGCACATATATGTTGTAGCTTAAATAAGGAGGTATTTTCTCACTTGTTAACATGCAGTAAGGTAAACCGATGCTGCAATTCATGTGACATCGGAATTGAAATCTCTGCTATGCCAAAATAAATTGTCCATATCATTGTGCATATATCTTGTGCTACTTATACTAGTGATTTTTTTGGTTATGGTTTACCTGCATATTAGTTTTTCAAATAATCTGCATGTCTCTAAAACGTAAGCAAAAACTGACAATTAGATATTCCTTGAGGACAAGGTGACATCATTTAAATGTTTTGTTTTGTCCAACCAACATTCTTAAACCACTAAATATTCCATTTACTATAATGTAAGACCAAGAAAAGCAGCAAATTTGTGAACCTGGAACCATCAAATTATTCATTAAAGCCAAAAAATTGGCTTTAATGAATAATTTATATTTAAAATAGTTGCTGATTAATTTTCTTTCTATTTACTGTCAAATAATTGATTGTTTGCTGCTCTCTTAATACCATTGAAAGCTTACCTACCACCTACAGCAAAAAAAAAAATGAATAGACAACAAATACTACAAACTCTTTTGACCTTTACCCAATTTTTCAGTTGATGTTTTTCTTCACGGAATAGCTTATTCAGAAAGTCTTAAACTTGACCCTCTCCAGCACCTGTTATTTTTCTTTCTACTTTGTGGCTGCTCTCTATTGGCTTAAATATAAAAGTAAGTACTGGCAACTTGTATGGGACCATTTGGGATTGAAAAACCAGTGACCTAAAAGCATACCTTGACCCGTAAATCTGCTATCCGTGGCAGGAAAAAGAATGTATTGGGCATCCGGCCTACCGGTTTTGTTCACCCTTTTTTCCATGAACAGCACTGACCTCCCTTGGCCAGGTCGTCTGACATTCATCTTTCTCAGCAGCTGTAACACATGCTCAAGTGTCAACGCATCGAGGTAATACGAGTAAAACGGAACTAGGAGTTTCTCCCTGACAAGCTTGATTAATGTTCTTAGTAGAGTATAAAGTAAAACGTATGAAGTAGAAAATAGAAAACTAAACCACTAAAGATTTAGATTTATTTCAAAGGATTCTTTTCCCTATTCATGTTTGTCATTCTTGGACAAAGAACACAGTTATTGCTTTCTGCTTTCTAACTTTCGGTTTAGTCTTTGTTTTAAAATGAGCCTTGGAAAACTTTTGGATGGGATCGTAATTAGAAGCTAGCTTACATAAAACCTAATAAGTGGCCCACTTGTTTTCACCGGTTTGGAATTAAAGTCATCACCTAATATATATATATATATACACACACACATCAAGAACAAATAAATAGAATTAGTGAAAGATGCATTTTTTGCCCTCTGGCCAGTCTAGATTTATTCCAAAATCTTTCCATTCAATTTGTCACTGTGTGTTGTTGAACATGATCTTAAAACCACCTCTGAATGATGTCTGGTTAACGACTGAAGCTCCCAGGTGTGTAAACAAACCTATTAGCCACAGCTGTTACTTATTAGCCTTCTGCTAGCGGCTAATTGGCTGACAACGGCATTCTGTTAACTGCCCTTATTGCTGCTTTTCTAATGTTTTACACTCTGTTCTTTGATGGCACGTGTTTGCAATTTACAGTTCATGCAACTGTTCAGTCCATTTCAGGGCGGTAAATGTGCGCCCCTGTATGGAACCTTTGACCTCTGCACACATGGAGACCTGGAGATTGAAGCTAGATTGTAGAAATTAGATGTGAGAGGCCTCATTATTCGTAAAGTATGAAGGGTGTGGTTGTGTGTTTGAGTATGTTTGTATATTTATATATATATAGATATATTATTTTAAATTTTTTTCAGGGTGAGATTTTCCAGTTTCACTCTACTTTTTTTCAAACTTTAAGTATTGGTCTATGACAGATGTATCTATTTTTGACCGATTCCCCTAAAATTTGAGTTGAGTTTTGTAGCGCTGTAGCCGTATCTAAGATTCTAGTAATATTTTCCGAGTCGTATCCGTTAATCTCAAAACCCCTACTCCGGATTGTCATCAATTGAATTTACGTAGAATCTGTCGTGAATCTTTTACAAAAGTCTGCTTGAATTAAGATTCCAAGGAAGTTTGGAATAATAATAATAATAATATGGACAGGCTAAAACCACATGTGTTCACCACATCTGTTAACCATTCACACTCGGAGAAACAAATACACCCTTCTAGCAAACCCAAGAGGGAAAGCTAACAGAGTGTTTGTTATGTTGGATGACAGGTAAGGTAAAATATTGGTGTCAGGGTTAGGCGTGAAATCATTGTCGAGCTGCTGTGCCTTAACTTGTTTTATTGGTTCTCACAAATGTCTCGTTGGGTCTTTGTTCCCTGCTTTACTGTTGCTCTCTTAGTGATGTTGGATTGTGGTGCAGATACAGTACTTTATTTCAAATTTCATTTACTGTATACTAAGCATAGCGATTTAAAAATAAACATGCATGGCGAGATTCTACCTGTTGAAATAGTATCATGTCTTTCAAACTATACTAAAAGGCAAATGTCCTTGTTCCATTTCCTTAATATTTTAAATCTTCGCTCAGCGGGAATCCTCATTTCTATTATTTGCATTTGGCCTGCATTGTCTAGTTACTCTTTAAACAGTTTTTCAGTTGCTGGTGGGACATATCGTGCCAGCATTATTTGAATGTGCATTCCAAACAAACGTGAAGACAAGTCTGAATCAAATTGTGCATGTGATACCATCTCGCCCAACCAGTTCAACGGCTTCAGCCTGATCTGCGTGGCATCGCTGCTATCATGCATAAGTGGTCACAATGGGCATACAGTAGACTGTCACAACTCATCAGTCATAGTCTGCACAAGTTGAAGCACCTCACGTGTTCTTTAATGTGTTTAATAAGATGTTTTCAGTGATGTGATAGAATAAACTCAGTCATTCATTCATTTATTTATCTCGCTCTGTAAAGACTATACGTCTGTTTAATCGGCAGAAATGCAATCCCAACCAGTGCATACAATACTGGATTACCTAACAAGAGCACCTGCTAATGTAGCACTCAAGGGCTTTTACTGTCATCTCTAACTTTGAGTTGTTAGCTGGTGCTTCAGAAATTACAGCCAAATATTTATTTTTTACACAATACAGCTATTGTCGGTTAATCGTGAACTTATATCTAGGTAGGTCTTTATAGGGGTCAACTTAGTCTGCAAAACCGAGACAAATCTAATTAAAGTCTTAATTTTACAGTCCTTTGAGACAAAGACTGAGCAGTACTAATCTGCTACTGTGCAGAGGTCACCTGACCTGCATACTTCAGTTTGTTTTGGTTTCTTTCTGCTTTGCTGCAGTTCTTTGAAATGTTGATGGGCACCAACAGGGCAGACATTAGTGTAAAGCAGTTTTGAATTCATGTGGTGAGCTTAGGATTTCTGAAGTATACTATAAATAATGTTTGTTTGTTGTATATTAAACTGTGAATAGGTCAAGACCACGAGTCTTTCTACCATCATGGTGTTTATATGTTCACACTACAAATCTGTCCTTATGGTTTTGCCAAAGCACGAGAGACAAAGACTACTGAGCCTGTCAACGAGCCCATGAAAAATGTTAAACCTTAATACTGAGATTTGATATATTAGTTACCTTTTTGTAACCACATTTTGGATTGAAAAAACAAGTGCTGTTTCTACTTAACAGTGGTAATCAAAATGCAAATAGAGGTCAGACACTTCACTCCACCTGCACAGTGTCAAACTATCAAGCTCTGAAAAAAGTTTTTTTGTACATTAAATGTTTCTAATACAGCAGTGGGGCTTGGCGATATGTCCAAAATCTTGTATCATGATAAAGGTAATTTCGATATAGCTCGTTTACTGGTAATTCAATAGATAAATAGTATATATGAAATAACCATATGGTAAAGCCTATTTTTCTATACTCCTGTGTGTATTAAACCTGTTCAAAGTACTGAGTATTTTCTTATTGTATTAAGAACTTAAAATAACACATTCAGCAGCCTGTTAAGATGTACAAAAAGTTTATTATAGTGAATTATTTTTCAACTTTAGACTAATAAGTTTCACACAAGTCATGTTTTCCAGTTTGTGTTGAGAAAAATCTACACCACGGCCACAAATGCACCCAGTGAGTGATGCATTTCTGTTTTCTGTGACTGGAAACCTCTGCTGCAGTACTGGGCACAACACCAGGGCACAACACACATGAGTTATTGGGGCAGTGAAACATGCAATGCCAAATGGAAAATAGTTGCGTAACTGCAGTTATCTTCAGACTATGTCACTCTCATGTACAGCGCTGCATTCTGTTAACATGCAACACATATTGCAATAATGATGATTATTGCATACTGTTTTAAAGTTATGATGCTGAGAAAGCTGGCTACTGTTTTGAACATTATATTTGTGAACTAAGACATTTGCGGTACATTTGTATTCCTTTCTTTTATGTCTTTGTGAGATCACAGAAGTCTACATTTTCTGGTACACCGTTTGACTTCATAGACTTCCGCTTTTTGTTTGTTTTTCTGGCATTAGTTGTAAACTTTAAACTGGACCTTATTTAGACCAGTTTAGCCTTTTTAAATGTGCAGTTAAATTAATTTGTCTGAATTTTAGAGAGCTTTTCGCAAAAAAAATCATCTCAGGTGTTCAGTTGGGTCGAGATCTATTGACTTTGAAGGCCATTTTGTACCCAATCATCCTGTCCAGTGACCCTCGTGACCTGTACTGTGCATTTGTTATGTTTCTCCTCATTTATTAAGGTTTTTCCTATAATTTGTCACATGTCTGTATGTGGTTTATTGAACAATTCACCACACGTTTTCTCTATTTGTAGTGTTGAGATCCTATTTCCTGTTTGCAGGACTTTTACTAAGTATTTTTACACTGTGCTCTTGTAAGTAATTTAATCAATCATATTGGTTGTAATCATAGTCATACTTATCAGTTTTTTTTTACCTATGTCTACCTAATTACTGTGCTATTGTTTGTATAACTGGCTTTAAGTCTGTCTTCCATGTTTATGTCACTATATGGATGTTTTGGTCAGATTGCTTCACCAAAACAAAATCGCGTTTATGAAACTGTGGCGGGACAAAATAGACTTTGGCAGGCTGCCACATTTTAGGTAATTAATGGTAAACACTGACTCCTCTATAACGAATAGTTGTTTGCTGCTACATTAATGCTCTGAATGTTGTATATAGCACCTTTTTAAGACTTAATTTCTTCAAGTCTTATGCAGTTATTGGATATGGAAATGACAGCATTGTACAATGTGAAGCCTGCTAAGCATGCCATGTTCTGCAAGTATGACACATAACAAACCCAAACATAGTATTTGTCTCATAGTGACACACCAATGTGGTATTCACCCATTTGCACTAGGCTGAAAAATGTGACCAACAAGAAATGAGAACCAGAAATGAACACGTCTAAATAGGTTATGCAACATTTGGTTTCTACAGTACAGCAGTCGGCAGAAAATAGTCTGGTGAGGCTAAATACAGAGCAGATCAGCTGCTTTGTTTCTTTTTTTTTTTCACACACGAACAGAAAAAGCGTCAACCTATTTTAGGACGCAGTCGATGTTGTGTGTGCCTCTTCTTGGATCTTGTTCCAGCATCGCTTATGTGGTTAAAGCCTGTGGGGGATGAATGCTCCTGAAATTGTGCATTCAAGTTCCCTGTAAATGCTGGTTTATTACATTTGACTTGCAACAGCTTCTGTTCTTAATTGCTTTTTGGGACATAGTTAAGCTTCTTGTGTAATTTGAGGTCATGTTGTCATCTTTGAGATATTCAAAAGCTCAGTAATGAAAGGTAAAACCTGTAATTCAGCGCTCCTCTAGTTACAAAGCCCCTCTCAGTAGAGGGATTTATATGCAAAAGATACAGTAGTGCAGCCTGCAGAGATCAAGAGACACAATTAAGCCCTTTGTGTTATTTACTCTAACTCAAAGGAATAATTATACATCCTGTGCTGTAACTGCTTCTCCTTTTTAACCCTGAAACTTTCTTACTCTTGTCAATGTGTGGTTATGAAATTGCATTGCGTCCAGATAATTGTTTGAGTGATTCCTGAAGCTTTGTGTAAGATAAAGCAGTCAGAATATGCTGTGCATCAACCACATTGTGATACCAAGATAAAATATTTCATGTGGGAGTGAAGGAATCGTATATCATCCTTCAGATTACCACAACCATTTATTGCTCTGAAACTAAATCCATGTAGACAGTGTGCAGCTTGATTAATTCTGATTTTTCTATTTGATGTCAAGTGTTTTCTTCTTCTTCTTCTTCGTTTTCATACACAGCTCCAGTGGAAATATTTTTCCTTTCTTGCACCCCGAGGAATATGTGCACTCAGGCATCTGTATCTGAAAGGCAAAAAATAGCTTCACATTGGTAAAAGCATCCACATGTCAGACTGTATCTAACAGACCCAGCCTATTCTCCTCTCAGGGGGATGAACACAATTCCCCGTAAAGAAATGAAATGATTTGGTGCGAAAACACACTATAAATATGTGAAAGCCCTGCTTGATTGTTTGCAGAAACGGCAAGGGAAGCTAAGTTTGTACCCTATCCTGAAAGAGTTGTGGAGCATGCTTTATAGAGAAAATAAAAATAATAACAATAAGAAAAGAGCTTTAGAGCTGAGACCTAAAGAAGTAGTTCAACTTTTTGGGGAAATGCGCTTATTCGCTTTCCTGCCACAAAAAGGCGACTTGAGGCTGACTCCAAGAGCGAGCCCATCTCTATCTCCCATAGATGCCCCCATGTTAAAAGGCCCAACTTTACAGCAGAAAAACATGTTTACAGCCTGGTACAAAAAAACAGATTTGGTCTGTCTAGCGAAGTTTCTCGTCCATGGAGGTGAATTTTTATATAACCTGGGCCATTAAAACAATTTAAATGCTTAAAGGTAGTCATAACTATGGGATTTGTTTCTCTAAGTGACAGGTAAGTGCCGTCTCAGGTTGCTTGCTGCTAGCTGTCGGCGCTGATACATCGCCCAGGCCGCGTCAGCTCATCAACAATGAGTTAGGCTGTGTCGTCACTGCCAAGATGGTGACGGCCGGAGCTTCACAATGGCTCCCCTGTCATCTTTGGGTGACGTCATTAAGACTACGTCTGTTTTTTTTAAACAGTCTATGTGAGTTTACAAGTGGTTATGTTCCCACTTGGTCCAGTTTTTGTGCTAAACTCTTTGTAGCTTCCTATTTATTGACCTGACATGAGACTGGTACTGTTCACCTTATCTAGCTCTCTGCAAATAAGCGCATTTCCCAAAATGTCGACCAATTCCTTTCACTTACAGTGTTTGCTATATCTGTTTTAGGGGATTAAATGCATGCGTTTCACTGCCGGTGATGTAAAAATCACTAAAGGTTTAGTGATTTGCAGCATGCCTGTCCAATATGATGACACCCAGCGTTACACAAGTGGGAAGAAATGTAAGCCACCCGTGTGTCGTGTTATTAACAGGACAATCGGCCCACAGGGGCATCATGGTCCTCTTTCCTTTCTGGTTCCAGTTTGGTATTCAGTTCGCCCCTTTGTATGTGGAATCCTTTGAGATTTGATACTTGGCCTGAAGACAAATTAGTGCGTTAACAAGTCAGCTCGGTGCAGTAACACTCAGATATTGAGTTCACTCAGAGCAGCAACCAGTGGTATGACCTGTAGAGTTCAATTGCATAAGCACTTCGTCAGCTGTCAACACCACTGGAACATTTTCACGAGGTGTGAGGCTCAGTGTGAATATTTTGGCTGTGCCTGACTGCGCGTTGTCTCTATGCTGCACCATTTTATAGGTAATGCCTTATCAGTTGCATAATATCGCTCTATAAGAAAGCATATCAATACGTTTGTATTTGAGTGTCACTAGCTATTTTAAGTATATTTAGAACCGCTTCAAGAGGGGGTTGACTTCACATTACAGGCATGTTGCTCTGTTCTGGTAGGGATGAGAAACACCACTAATGAGAAGTTAAACAAATAACTAAAATGAACTAATAAAAGATCCAAATGTATGAACTTAATTATCACAGAAGGCCTGAAGACATTTAAGCACCGCAAGTGTCATGGGTGGCATCTATATTTGCGTAACCCTAGAACCTGGGTCTGTGGTTCTAGAGGTGCTGTAAATCAGACCTGCAGTGGAGGTTTACTTTACTGTGTCTGTTTGCCACCGTTAGAGAGAGTCCTGTGTGTGCAGTGATGACCTGCTGCTGCTGCTGCTGCTGCTGCTGCTGCTGCTGCTGCTGCTGCTGGTTTGGAACAGAACATCACTGTACAGTGTGTCACTGCATTTCTGGACGGCTACCAAATGCTGTTTATAGCTTAGCTGGGGTCAAGTTTGACAGCTCTAATAACCCTGAACACACTCACCGTCTAATCCATAAAAGGCTTTACAATCAAAGCCGGGAGCGACTGGGCTGCCTCTGTGAGGCAAAATACAATGTTGTATTGTGTCTGTTTGTCCAGCAGTTAAATTGGATATGTAACAATGCGCAGAAAAACGGCAATTTAGGACATTTATAGGAGATTTTTTTGATCTATTGATGATTTAAACTGGTTCGGGATGTTTAAAACAAAAAATAAACTTAACCCATTCTCTTATAAATTGCACCAGTTCACAATTCCTACAGTTCTGCACGACCAATCGTACCACCAAGGGGGACAGTTGCACCTCCTGTCCTCTCCTGTCTCATGTGTAACCTGTTTGCATCCTTACATTATACTTTATAGTGTGTATATGAGCAGTGACTCAGTGTTTTTCCTCTCTTTTGTGTGGATCCAGATGCCCCCTCCACAGAGCAGCAGGAGCTGTTCAGCCAGAAACTCCAGCAGTGCTGCATGCTCTTCGACTTCCTGGACTCGGTTACGGACCTGAAGAGCAAGGAGATCAAGAGGGCCACTCTTAACGAACTTGTGGACTACGTCTCCACCAACAGAGGGGTGCTGGTGGAAACTACGTACCCAGAGATCACTAATATGGTGAGCATTTACGTAAACGGGGCTTTAGGTTATTTGGTGCTTCTCTAAGTTTCTGTGTACTTCTTAGATTTAGAAAATAACAGCAGTTAATTCTAAATATTAAGTTATGTGTTATTACAAGTGTTTATTATTACAGAGATCTCCTCTTTGTGTCACTGTGCACCATCCCGTGCACTTGAGCAGGATTAAAAAATGGAGGCCGATTGTGTGTCTAGACAGGATGTGTCACGCCAGCAGGGCGGGAGGAACATTTTACCATCTTTATGCCTGACCCCTCAAAATACTGGCTCTATTTAAGCACAAAAAAAGCCCAATATTCTGCATGTTTTGTCTATTTCTTTCCTCCTCTTTCTGTCACCCACTGCATCACCCATTAAATACAGAGCAGGCAGAGTTCATAAAGGTTTATCATGTCTGACACCGTTTTGGTGATTCTTTTTTTCTCAGTTTTCTCTTAAAAACATGTTTGATTATGAGAGTAAAAGCTGCTGTCTTTCAACACTTTCTTCTACTAGCAGTTGCTGCTGTTGAAAGCTTATATGATGACACGCATGAAACGGTACAAGGAAAGATACTGCTAACTTTGATTATGTTTGCCAGAGGTTTGAGGTTGTGTTGCAGTAAGAGTTACACTACCAAGTCGTATTCACTGTGAGAAATTAATCCAATGACTAAGATTTAGACTAACTTCTAACCTCAGTTGTATCCTAAATTACATACATTAAGCTAAAGGTAGTGTCTAACACAAGACTTCCTGTCACTTTTTCACAACAAACCAATATGCACTTCTCTTTGTTGAACATATTTCACTCTCGTTTGCTCTCTTGAATCCAAACCAAAAGAAGAAGTGCTCTTCTGTGGGGCAATTATGGTAATGCAGGTCACATGACATCGTTAAGCCCAGAGAGATTTTTCCACCAAACGCATTTATAATAATTGACTAAAATCTGATTTATTTATTTATGTACGCCATTTCACCCTGTTCGACCTTCACCATCCTCCATTCACCTGTCACACATTCAGGTGCAGAGATTCTTTTCAAGTTTTTGAGGTACATGCATTAAGAAAGGGACATCTTTACAATATTGAGGACATTGCTTCAGTGTTACAGAAACTAAAAAGTTCCTTCATTCATTTTCATAATTTGACTATGACACACACCTGTGGTATTTATGATCACCATCCCTGTCTGGTGTGACACCTATTGAACAGTGGCATGTGAAATTGACATTATGGTGCTTAGTAATTATATGAAGTAATATTTTATTAAAGTATCATCTGGAGATATACAGTATTTCCATGAGTGCATTCACTCGCAAAAGTCAGAGTGCAGATCCAAGTTAACAAAGGTCGAGGTTGAGTGGTTTATACTTTGGCTGCTGCAGGAATCTGATAACACAATAGTTTATTTGAAAACCAACCAAACACCCTGAAAATTATCTTAAGGCCAACGAATTTTCACCAGATTTGTGCTCAGGGAGCAGGTACCATGAGCAGCCTCGTTTCCTCCTACAGTACAAATATGACTCATGTACAACATGTCAGTTCTGCAGTGACTCACTCTACACTGCAGATTATCATGATGGATACGAATGAGCACCGCTGAGTCTTCAGATTATTAATGGAATGTAGGCAGTAATCCAGGTCATACCTTGCAACTATTCATTTAGGATTCAATTTGTCTCCCACTATTGTCCTTTCAGGTGTTTTTCAGGTTAAGATAGTTACTTTGTATAAGCAATTGGTAGCAAAATGAAAGGACTAGAAGAGTTGTCTTTGAAAGTTGTTGAAAATATGTTCCTGCACTAAACGACTACAGAACAATGCAATGTTTAGCATTTTCCCCATAGGTTTGGAGACAGGGGGACCTGTTTTTATTATTATGGCTTTCTTTGCCTTTTCATAAGAGTGTTATAGTGATAGTGAGGGAGGGAGAGAGAGGATGCAGCAAAAGGCACCAGTTCCTGCTTTATGATGGTGCTTCAGTTGTAATTTAAAAAATGCAAAACGAATGTTTCAAATAGCTTGTGCAAAAGCTAGCTGTAGGTACTGCTACCACACTTTGCTAAACATTGGCAGCAGTTAGGCAATGCAAACATGGAATGGGAGGGTAAATATGAAGTTGACAGGTAACAGTGTCAGGCATCTAACATTAAATATCAATGTTTGAACTGCTGGTACATCTGTGCTTAAGGTACAGTATGTATTGTACCAGTTCTACCCTTTGAAGCATCCAAAACACACAGCAGGGACATCATTTTGATTTTAAAATGATGAGTTATGGCTACTAATGACACCAACATCTAAATAAATACTATCTACCTTTACTTTGTCAGGAGTTGGTAAAGCTTTACGGCTCTTCACACAAGCATAACAAACAAAAGAGCTCAAATAAACAGAAGAAACAAATAAACAGAAGAAACACTAAATATAGATTCATTTTCAAACTGGGTCTTATTTTCCAAGTTTGATCATCATGGATTTGGACCTTGTGATAAATACAGGATGGATATAGCAGCAAATCATCCGATGTCAGCAGTCCAACGTAATGAAAATGAAAGTGATCGAGTACAATCAAACTAATGCAATCACACTAATGAATTACATTAATCAGAAGCAATTATTTGAAAAGTATGACTTTATTTATTATTTTCAATTATTACCAATGTGTGTTTATTTAAGTAAAAATGCTTTGATCTGCTACAATTATACTTTTTCAATCATGCTTTGGTAAAAAAAAAAACAGGCAGCCAGGAAAGTGCACAAATGGAATTGTGTGACAAACAGGTCGTCAACTGGATAATGAGCTACTTAGCATGGAGTATCTTGGTTGCACGTTGCACACCAGTGACCTCTTGGGTTTCCACACTAGCAGGTTTGTAGGGCTCGAGTAGCTTAAATAAAGGACTAGAATGAAGGACTCCTGCCGCTGCACTGGTATTGTCACTGGTCCTTCTTGGTAATCTCATTTATCTACTAATGAGCAGTACGGAGGGATGCCGGTCGAGCTCATGAGAAACCCAGTCCTGTACTACAGATAGTGTTCTGAATGAGGTTAAGCAAATAGCAGCTGCACTCAGAAGGCTGGGTTGATAATAGCTCTCCCGGATACTCCATGCTTGGCATCACATTATAATGAAGAGGTGAGGGTTTAAAGTGCTGTCCATTATTCTGCTGCAGCGAGGACTGCTTTGATCGCCGAGGCTGTCAGGAGTACAAACAGCCAGGTTTTCTCATCTATGTGAAAGGAGATTTTTCGCCTTATTTGCCGATTCTATAATTAGTGCTTATTATAGAGAATCACATCTTGGACAGTCTTGTTTGTATTCTTCATCTTCATCTCTTAGACAGTTTTGTTTATATTCTGTCTTATCTGTGCCAGAGACGAGTGAATAGCCAGCAGGGTTAGTTGGAAAGAGCATCTTTTGAGCTTTAATTCCCCTTTTAGTTGCTTTAATTCCCACCTCTTTCATCCTTTTAGCAAATGCTGGACTCGATTTTCTCTCTCTCTCTCTCTCTCTCTCTCTCTCTCTCTCTCTCTCTCTCTCTCTCTCTCTCTCCGATGCTAGGTATTGGTTGCTACTATTGTCACCCTGAGTTTGACCCCATTCAGAGCTGCAGCCTCCCTTGTCATCAGCATGTGTACACTGGCTTCACTCACCGCATTGTCACTTAGAAACAGCTTTTTTTTTGGGATCCTCCTACATTACTTTTACACACAAACCACAGTTTCCTTTTTTTTCTCTCTCACACACTACCCATGTTTGCTATCCTTCCACAATATCTTCTCATGTTTTGTCCAACTGTAGTTATTTTTTGACATTGTGAAGTGATTGGGGTAATTTAATAAGTGTGCCGAATGCTTGCGTGGTGAGTTATGTAACCCATCATATACTACAGACAGTGTGGGACCATAATTTACTAAATGAATATAATGCTGTATTGAAGAAGACTTGAAACTAGAAAGTAAGACAGGTGCTAAGGGTTATAAAGTACAGTAATTGTCTTCATGGGTTGTGTGTCACGGCCACTGCGGCTGCTCGATCAGTGTGTTGACCTACGATACCTAACTTTCTATGGTTTTCAGGACGACAGCTTTGACTTGTCCCCGTCATCTCATGCAGTACGTTGGTCCCACGTCTCACCTCCCTCAATGGAGACGGGCTGCCAGAGCAGTTCTGTGATGTTGAATATGATCCTTGTTAAACAATAGTTGCACCTTACCGGCAATACCAGGCTTTATGTTGTTCAGGTTCTGCTCCTGAGGCCCTGTGTGTGTGCTCAAATGCCATCAACACCACCATTCATCTTCACTTTGTGAGTCTTTGGTCTCAGAGATGGTCATCACACTGAGGCACAATGTCCCGCCTGGCAACCAACTCTGTGAGTCATCTGATTATAACTCAGCCATCGATAGGCCTCACACCAGGGAGAGCTAAGTGATGTGTCACGGAGAGCAGACACACTGATTTATTTATCCGCCTCATTATCAGCATCTGCATACAGATGATTATGTAAAATAACTTTGTACCATTACTGTGGTCTAAAAGACGGTTCAGTCGCGCACCCATTGAAAACTGTTGCTCTAATTGTTGTTATGATATATCTAGAGAAAAGACGATGTCAACTTATGTGATTATCTGACAAGAGAGATAAAAGGCTTGTTTTATTGCCTGCAAAACATTCCGTACCTTTGTCAGATTAAACCTTGACTGAACCCTGGGATGAATACAGTAGCAGAGTCTGTGGAGTAAGACAAGTAAGAGGCTGCTCTAGTGAAGGACACCATAATCTGCTTACATTAGTTGATAATCAATTAGTCGTTTAAAGGTTATCTTTATGATATTCAGAGCAATAACATATCTGCACTGCGCTCAGTTACTGCTGATAACGCCGTCCCAATCACGGAGGCCTAGCATCCATCCTCCGGTTCCCCCTCAGTTAAACACTGTTAGCTCTGTCCACGCTGTTGCCTTTGTTTGCACCGTTAGCACCGTTAGCTTCTAGGCGCCGGCTCAGCTGCCATCATGTTGAGAGCCATGTAGAGGCATTAGATATTCTCTAAATTCTGTAATAAGGACCTTTTTTTTAAAGGGATTTTATTTTAAGCTGAAGGACCAAAAGATTACTGTTCCAAGGTTCTTAAATTTGAATATTCCAAGTTTTTCTAAGTCTTCTATGATAGCTAAATGACAAAGACGCAATTTGAGGATGTACCCTTTGGCTCTATTTTCTGATGTTTTAGGGGCTAAAAGTTGATTTGATTAATAGAGATCATAACTTTGTTTATTGTATCAAAACTATGAACTAAACTGGCACCAAAGTACTGAGGAGTACTGCCAGTCAATTACACTGAATGTAATGACTTTCAGATGTAGTTGTGGGTGTGTCATGAATGCTTATATGTGCAACTTTATTGCAGAGTTGTCAAAAGTACAGCCAGATATTCAACAGTGTATAAAGCCTGCTGGCAGTCAACAGTATATCTCACTGTTTGGCTAAAGAATGGACAAGATGCTGGATGAAGACAGTTTGTACAATTGTTGTGTCCAGATGGTGTCTTCATCATCCCAGAAACAGCTGCACTTACACTGTCAGACCTCTCTAAAATAACAGGAAGCACACAAGCAGGCAAATAACAGCTCTGAACAACAGTGGCGAGCTGAAGGGCATCTCTGAATACACAGATCGTTCAGCCTTGAAGGGGAGATGTGCTACAGCAGCACACGGCATTGCTGGGTACCATTCCTTTCAGCTCATGCCAAAATCGGACTAACATGGTCGTGTGAATGTCAAAACTAGATCATCTGAATGTCACAGTACCAAAGCATTTTGACCAAGTGTACCCCTTTGTCGGTGCATTCTCCATTTTCTTGAACAATCCAGATTACTAAGGAAACAAAACAGTGACCGGGGTGAAACTTGGCAGGTGGTAACAGTGTGGCATTTAGTGTGGCAAGATCTTCTTTGACCGCGAATAAGCAGACCTCTTCAACAAATGTCGTTTGGACACTGACGGTCAAAAATTATGACTATAAATTTACTGTAGAGAAAAATGTTTTTCCAGCTCCCCAATGCAAAATCAGTCTTACAGCTGAAGATGTGGAAGCCAGTGTTCGTAGTCTTGTCTGAGTTATTTGGTTAACAGGCAAATTTACTGTAACCAAATTTATTGAAAAATGATGGTCATGCTTTTAGAACACTGTGTTAATCATTCACACTAAGTGACATGGTGTATGTGGTTTAAAAAAAAAAGTAAGAAGGGGAGTGTGGCCAGCAATATTGGCCACGGATTACAGAAGCATTTTTTGAATAATGCTACAACCAGCTTGTTTAATTATAGTGGATGTGGAGCACTGGAAACCTAATTAAACTTTTGATTGTATGCTATATAGGCATTTAGCAGGAAATATTATATTTTGTCCCATCAAATTTCACAATTGTACCCATGGAGTCTCTGCATGTTTAAGTAAGGGACTCTCCTGGGATGTTTAACTTTTTATGTGTTTTTTATTAATGAACCTTTTATTAATGATTTTATTTCTCCTCCCCTGCAGATCTGCACCAATATATTCCGGACTCTTCCACCAAGTGACAACCCTGATTTTGACCCAGAGGAGGATGAACCCACTCTAGAGGCTTCCTGGCCTCACGTTCAGGTAATACTTAGCCTGTCTCACCGTTGTAGTTATTTGGTACCTCCGTGCCGTCAACAGCCTTGGATGGAGGCATTCTTTTTTGCGTTGTCCGTCCATCTGTCCATTCTGGAGAATGCGATATCTAAAAAAAAATTGCCACAAATGTCTGTTTTGACTCAAGGATGAACTGATAAGAATTTGGTGTTCAAAGGTCAATGTGACCTCACAAAACATGTTTGGGCTATAAATCAAGAATTTATATACTAATTCTGACTATTTCACACAAATGTATCATCGGAAGAAATTATGAAGTGATTACATTTTGAATAGACATGGAGCTTGAATGCTTGGCGGTGATTCTAATTCCCTTTTCTTTTATCTTCCAGCTGGTCTATGAGTTTCTGCTGCGCTTTCTAGAGAATCCAGACTTCCAGCCCAGCATTGCAAAGCGCCACATTGATCAGAAATTTGTTCTGCAGGTAAGAGTTTTTTCCCCCTTTTATTTTAAAGAAAATTAAGCATGTTTTTGTAGTCCATTGTGACGTCTTCCAATTTCTTGTTTTGTCTGACCAGCAGTCCAAAACCCAAAGATAATGATTTTACTATTATAAAAGGATTAAAAAACAGAATATTCGCAACCTTTGAGTTTTTGCCATTTTTGGGGGATATTAATTGCTCCTGACAGCTGTCAAATTACTAGAAGTTCTAATGTGGTGAATAACTATAATTGGCAACACCATGTCATGTGTTTTGGGACTGTGCAGTATTATTAGTTGGATAAGTCGAGCGATTAATTCGCTGTAGCTCGGCTACATCTGCGCTTGCTCAGTACCCACCTACTGCAGGAATGCCTCGCTTCTTATTTGAAGCCTCAGAGCGAAGCAGCAGCTAACGGAGGACCACAGGGCCAGGAATGTTGGCCGGGCCACATCCGAGGTGCCTGGACTGACTTTCCATGATGTGAATGTGTCGTGAGGCAGCTTTAAATAGCTGCTGGTTGTTTACTCTTCAGGTTGAGTAGAAGGAGGACTGTGGTTGGAGCGATGGGAACGAGGAGGTAGAGGTTTGGGAGGCAGTAAAGGCAGGGAAAGACAGCCGTGGTTTGGTTAACGTATGTTATCATAATACACACAGCACAGGAATAGGTCTTCAAATGAAGGTGTTCACATACATATTCACCAAAGAGATCAAAGCACAAGAGCAGCCAGGACGTTCAGGTGGCCTGTCAGGAAAAACATTTTGATATCGTGGTGATCAAAAAGACGAGGTATCAGGGCATCCATACGAAGCCACAAAAGGGTGAATCGTTGTAAGGTTTAACCGAGTATACAATACATTGTTTTAGACTTTGTCTCAAGACACTTCACGCCTCAAATATATACCAACATCATCATTAATGGTATTTGACTTTTGTACGGGACTTTTGTACATGTATTTATTATGGTTATTGTATTATGCCTGCTAATCCAATGATTCTTGTGCTACAACATCCCGAATTAGCTAAAACCATTAAACATGATAGTCTCGGTGGCATATCCTTTGCAGCAGCTCCTGAGGATCCAGATCACCACTGGTTTCCTACCGTACTCTCTAGTTAATTGGTAGCATATTTTGGTCCTCGAATACAAACCTACAAAACTAGCACTGATCTGGTGCCTCTGGATCGACTAGTGCCGATAACAGCTGCTTCAGAAAACTTCCTTCGACATGGCAAAACACCCATATGTGGAGCTAAGAGCAGAACATGTGGTCAGACACTTGGTCCGTGTGTATTTTAGGATTTAGTAAAATGTTACTGTGTGTTTGCATGAAGGGATCTGTTTTCTTCTCAGTTTATGTCTCAATTTAAAGTTTTTAGGTTCTCAAATGCATATTATCATTCGATGCATTTAAATTCATACCTAATGCAAAAAGTTTCATCGGTCTCTGTGTTATTTATTATCTCAGTTTAATGTTTCTGTGAGCAGTAACTGAAATGTTTCTGTTAAAAATAAGGATGCCTGTGTTGGCGATTTTTCCAACCTGACATGCAGTTTACTGGCCTGCTGGCCTAGTTGTAACTAAACTTTCTTGCTGTAAAACTTCTTTTTTTTTTCTCACGATGTGACAGAAGGTGAGTGAAAATGAAGTGAGGCTAATACTAACTATGTGTGGAAGCTTTGGCCTGCTATATGTTGATAAGGCAGCAGGTACACATATTTGCATCACACATTTGCTTCATAATTAACTCTGTATGTGTGGTTGGATCACATTCCAGCGTGTCTTTGATGTGTTTTTAGCTTGATTTCAAGTGTGAACAGGGCAATCAGTCAGTTTTATTTATATAGCCCAATAACACAAATTACAAATTTTCCTCAGGGAGCTTTACAGTCTGTACAGCATATCCTCTGTAATTGGACCTGCGCTTCAGATGTAAATAAATAAATAAAAACAGCCCTTTAACAGGGTCAAAAATGGAAGAAACCTTAGGAAGAGCAACTGAGGAGTGATCCCTCTCCCAGGACGGACAGACGTGCAACAGATGTTTTGTTTTTGCAACATAATTAAATTACAACATAGACAGTCCATATGACAGAAATTATACATATAGTGTGACATCTAATTCAAAAGAAGGATCCAGGAGGATGTGAAGCAGCTTCTAGGAGTCGCCAAACAGATTGAACCTGAACCAGGCGACCTCCTCTCCACCGTTAACCTAGAAAGAGAACGGGCTACAATATACACAAGAAGCAATCTCAGGCAAGAAGGGTGTGGGAATCTGGTATTCCTGTAAAGACATTTAATCACAAAATAAAATCATATCAAGGTCAATTTCTCACTGAATTATTTAGATTCTGTTTGCACAGTTGTAGATTTAAGTTAATTTAGAAACAAGTTTCATGCAGCACAGATGAGCCTCAGGCTGAAACATGTGACTTCATCCAGCTAGTGTCAGATGGAGCCTGAGTTTTATACATAAATAGAATAACTGCTTTTCGCTTGCTAGTCTTGATGGTATTAGTATTATTATTTATACATATCCTTTTTTGTGTTGCTCGTCTGTTTGTTAAGTCTTAATCTCAATCATATTTGGTGAACACTCAGGCTTTTAATCAGGGAATTTTTTATTTCATTTCAGTAATGACCTGGTTATCTCACAGTGATGAATCTTCCTCTCATAACTATGAAATGAACAGAGATAGACTAGTTTTTATGTTATTTCCAACAGTTATTTTTACAACCATGGAGAATAGTGCTCTTCTTGACCTCTTAGTTTTTTCCTGGATATTGAGATGGCAAATTGCCTCTATGATTGTTTCCAACTACAGATGGACACAACATGTAGCAGAGTAATGATTTGAGTTACTCTGGAGCATGTACTGATCAGGCTCCTGAGAAAACTCAAATCCCAGTGTGACCTTTTTGTGATTGATTATTGAAGTCACCTCAGGCGCACACAGCATGTCTAAATTAAACTCTGCCAGCTTTTTTTCATAATATAGTCAGGTCAAATGTCTGTATCTCATTTTGTCCGTATCGATCAACTTTAGTTCGACGTCATCTCTTGTCTCTGGTCAGTAAAGATTCAAGTTTTACCAAAATATTAGGTGTAGTGATATTTTTTTTTCCTCAAACCATTTGTTATTTTTATCTGTAGTATTTTCAGTTATCTTCCTCCCCTTACATGTGTTATTTTCATGAGGCAGTAAGTGTCATGCTTCTTCAAATTTCAATGTGTTTTTGCGTTGCAATTTCTGTCAGTAAAACGGATATTAAAATTACAATGATGACAAACAGACACAAGCAGCTGGTCTCCACATTTGAGAGGATGTGTACTTTTAGTATTTTTGCTCTAAAAATAACTTAAACAATGAATTAATTTATTATCAAAATAGATGGTGGGGAATTTTTGATCAACTGATTGTTTTAGGCCTAATGCTGATTTATCTGTTCAGGGTTATTTTGTAGGAACAGTAAGCCTCTTAATATTTTGTACTAAAAGCGTAATTGTTTTGGTAGGGGATAAAATCTTGTATCACTGTTACATAAATGTACATGATTATATCAATATACAAATATCCTGATATAATACACTTGAGAAAGTGTTGAGAGAAAGAATACCAGATGGAAACGTCTATATTCGGCAGAATCAAATAACAATGGCAAATCAAGGTACTTCATCACATGGGTGAAAGTACTGTAAACAGAAAAGTTGCCACAAAGCATCTCTGCTCATAAATTTACAGTTTTGCAAACAACAGCCACACTCCTCCAGAGAGATTAGGAGTACTACCTTGGTATTTAAAAGTCTAGTTAGGCGGTACTGTGTACTCTACATAAAGTACCCTCCCCTGACTTGACTAGTACTACCATTGGGATAGCAGGTGTAATAAGGGGAATAGAAAGGATACAACTATGGCCGACCCTTACACGACCCATAACATACATAAACAGTTTGATTTGGTTCATGAGGATCCCTTGAATTGTACAGCTGGAAAAATAAACACCACTGCTGATGGTGGCATATCTGTACCTCAATTTCTTCAAGGAGCAAAACGTTTGGGCTCTTGGTACAACTAACACAAAGTGAGCCGCCATGTATGGAAGCTAATGTCTAGGAGAAGGCTTACCACTTGAGGTTCTCTGACGAACCCAGTGAATTCAGTTTAAATCAGCGCAGTGCAGAAGAGGAGCATGTGTGTACGATGATGAAAACCTTCCCTGGATTTACGCAGATGTAAAAATAGACTGTCAGGTCTGTCACTGATGTGCTGATAGCGTGCTGATGGCATGCTAGTGGAAGATAAGTACCTCACTCTGAAGCTGATGTGAGCCTATAAACATTCCTTTTAAACTCTGTGGCAGTGGCTGCCCTCAACAGCACTGTAATAATGACTCATCACATGTTGCTGTAAATGGCTGTTAAACATCAGCTGTTTCAAATGTATTTAAAAAGCAGAGCATTCAGACACACGTAATGTATATTTGTTTTATAAGTTGCTAGTAGCTGGGGTTCTGACTTGATTCATTAAACTTGTTTTCACAAAGAACTGCCTCACGGAGTGTATTGTGACTTTGTTAAGCTTTGTAGAAAAGGCCACTCTATCTAACTGGTTCTTGTGTTCTAGTCTTCTTCAGTGTTAGCCCTGAGGTGAGCGATATAGAGGGATCTAATTTCACAATAAGTAATTACAGCACCCAGCAGTATCAATATCAGTGTTGCCTGCAGCGTTTTATAGTAAAGGCTAATTATACATACAGTATGTCACAAAGCAAAACCCACATTAATGTTCACTTCACTCTTATTAATCAGAGAAGCACAAAAGAAAAGGAAGAAAAAACATTTTTTCAACTTATCAATTCTGTATCTGCCACAATTTACCACCAAAACACTGTATTTGGATTGAAAGTATTTAAAATGTTACAAAGATAAATTGTATACATGTTTATCCTATTCAGCCAAATGCTTTAGTGGTAACAAATTAATTACAGTTTAAGTGCATCATGACAACACAGCAGTGAGAAGACATGACAAATGAATCAGGACTGAAAACTGAGGAGGTGTGTGTTTATCCTTTTTAGCTCCTGGAGCTGTTCGACAGTGAGGATCCGAGGGAGAGGGACTTCCTGAAGACCATTCTGCATCGGATTTATGGAAAGTTCCTGGGGTTGCGTGCTTTCATCAGGAAGCAGATCAACAACATTTTCTTGCGGTGAGTGAAATGTTCAAAAGGCAGCCAATGTGACAGGGGGAAATGTTTCATGTCCTTTCAAGGTCAAGGTCTTCTTTTTTATATTTTATTTCCTGTCGCTATTCACTCTTATTGGCTTTACAATACAGACACACAAATAGATTAACCCCAACCTTTTAAAAACAGAGCAGGAAGAGAAATGTTCAGATGGAGGCATCAAATATTCTCAACAGCAGTGTGTTGATTCTTTACGACACCTGTTGCTATGTGACAATAGACTATAGGTGATTGAAACGGGGGCAGTTGTCGTCGTTTCCAACAGGCAAGGTGGCAAAACGGGTGCACCCACTTTGACCATCTGCCACGGAGAATAAAAATAGTGCCACAGTTGTCAGGCTCTGTCTGTACATACCATGGCTGCCTCGAGGGATGGAAATGAGTTACCAAACAGGAAGCAGCTAAATATATTGTTTTTTTCAAAGTAATTCTAGTCGGATATTAAAAATAAAACTTCTTATAAAGTAAAGAATTTACAGTCTTTTGATCAAGGCCCTACTAGTGATGCCTGTTTCCTGTACAGGCTCTACCTTCATGGCAGCCCAAGTTGAAAGCTTTCCTATCAAACTTCATATAAAGGCTGTAATATAAGAGTTATTTTAATTTTTTCCTCCCAAGCCAGAGTACCTATTTGAAAGGAACACAGGATTGGGAGCAGTGTGAGTCGATTGTTCTGATCACTGCGTGTGATTATTTCTGACACAGGTTCATCTATGAAACCGAGCACTTCAACGGTGTTGCTGAGCTTCTAGAAATCCTGGGAAGGTGAGTGATGATGTTTTGTCATCAATATCCATTAATACCACGGTTCATTTATTGTCATTGTACAATACAGGGTTGCACAACGAAATTTAAAGAGTAGTTCCTTTATGCTACACGAGAAGAAAAAAGTAATTTATAACCATTTGGTCTCTAGCTTTATATGCCGAGTGTGTAAACAAAACTATATGACTTCTTCATGTCACATTCAGTAGTTTGTAAACACATTAGTTTGTAAAATACTGGATGCATATTTTATTTTTATTTTTTTGGCAACTGGCTATATTCAGTAGCACGGAATTTTTTATTTTATTTACATCACTGTCAAAGAAAGCTGGATTTAAAAACGGATCGGTATCATAGGAACCTGGTCTTTATTCTGTCACATCTTTACTGCAAACAGTCCATGTTGTGTGTTTGTCTTTTTGCACAATCTAACATTGTCCTGCTGTTTTTATGTTTGTAGTATCATCAACGGGTTTGCGTTGCCTCTGAAGGCAGAGCACAAGCAGTTCCTGATGAAGGTGCTCATCCCGTTACACACAGCTAAAGGACTGGCCCTTTTCCATGCACAGGTAGAAGAAACTGTCCTTGATATGAATTATGTTGTTTTGTTGTAAATCACATACATTTTGGCTGCTTATCTTTGTAGGATATTTTTTAACAGAAGTGTAAAACTAAAATGAACAGCCTATTCAGGCTTGTCGCTGCTGTATTAAGCACTGTCATAATGTAAATTCTGGACTATAGCACCCCCTGGTGGCTTGGAAGTGTAACTGCACCGTTTCACTGATTATTACTGTGTTTCAGTGTATCTTAAATTTCTCAAAATGGCCGTGGGAATTTATAAGAATAATAACATAGATCGGATGTTTTCTATCTAAATGCATATTTAAGAGGAGATGTTGTTTCAGATATTTTCAGTATAAGGCTGATGCAGTTTTTGGGAACAGTTTGTACTTTTACTCTTCTCTTTTGTGTCTCTCAGCTGGCTTACTGTGTGGTCCAGTTCCTGGAGAAAGATCCTACACTCACTGAACCGGTACTTATTTTTATCACTCCTCCCACTCAAAGCACAAAGCCTCGAGCACTAAATGAGTCTACACGGCAGATAAATGTGCCAGCAACTACCCACTCAACAGGCTGGGTTTATTTTTTTTCATTTCTGATGAATTTTCACAAAAATGTCTGCAATCTTTTCTGTGCAGGTGATCCGCGGGCTGCTGAAGTTTTGGCCAAAAACCTGCAGCCAGAAAGAGGTAATCAGTCTAGAAATACACTTAACTCATATGTCAACCACATCTTCATGTTGCTTCAAGTTCTGCACCTTGTATCTAATTAGGTGATGTTCCTGGGTGAAATTGAGGAGATTCTGGATGTCATTGAGCCAACACAATTCAAGAAAATCCAGGAGCCACTGTTCAAACAGATCTCTAAATGTGTGGCCAATCCACACTTTCAGGTACGCTCATGAGACAAACATCAATCTATGGCCTTTGTCTTATACACTGACAGGTGCTACTATTATTTAGTCCACTCCATTTCTATTAATGAGGGTAATCTGACTAACAGAAACACCTCTCTGCATTATGAAATATAGTTCATAAGCACCACAAACTGCATCCTTCAATCAGAAAGCTGGAGATTGTTGCTGTGACTTTAAAGAGACTGCAGTACTTATTCAGACCTGACATGTAAAATTGTCACCATGTTTATGTCTGACAGGGGCGCTTGTTCTCTCCTTCATCTGAACTTTCATTTTCTACTGAGTTAACTTCAATGATTGGAAAAAAAAAAAAAAAAAAAAAAAAAAAAAGTGGTCACTAAGCAGCACATACACAATCCGACTGCAGCCTTTCACCTTTTTGTTCTGTCTTGACAGGTTGCGGAACGAGCGCTGTACTTCTGGAATAACGAGTACATTCTCAGCCTCATCGAGGAAAACATTGACAAGGTCCTTCCCATCATGTTTGGTAGCCTGTACAGAATCTCCAAAGAGCACTGGAACCCGTAAGTACTGCAGTCTGGAGGCGTTGGTCTCGTCCAAGCTGTCTGACTAACTAATCATTAACATATAGTAATACTGAAACATTAGCGTGGGGAACTATCTGATTCTAGATATTGTTTCCATTAAGAATCCATTAAGAATGAACATTGATGTAATATTTTCCCTTGTGTGCTGTTCTTAATAGAATGTTCACACATTACAGACAGACGTCACCATAATGACACTCTGTCTCACATGTCGTTGACTATTGTGCTTGGACATAAAAGCTAGAAAACTTCTGCATACATTTCTTTTTCTGTATTACTCACGAATAACTTTCTTTTAACCAGTATGTCTCCTTAATTATTGTATATATAGAGTTCATATTAATGAAAGATGTGTGCTGCATATTGACATAAAACAAAGCAATAACACATGTAAATTTACAAATACTCTTTGGACCATGAGATGAACAAAGAGAATGAAAACCTTAATACCAACAATAATAACTGCCATTCAGTTCATCCACCTCCCTTATTGGTGATCGTGATATCATCCAGTTCCTTCAAAAGTGTCAGGTTATCTGTACAGATGAAGTAAATATGTACATTCTAGGCAAATCACTGTTATCCAGAAACTGGAGAAAAAGTGTCAGTGTCCTGAATGTATGAAGCTTTTATTGTGAAATTACGTATCTTTTCAAAAGTAGTTGCGTATATGAATTATTTAGGAATTACAATATTGAGTGAAATTAATTATTACAATTATTTTAACAGGAAATAATGGACACAAAAATATGGACATCCTGTCATTGACCCATATATATATACTGTAAAATTACAGTTTTGTGTGGTTGTACACGTTGTTTTTAAAAGGTTGTTTTACTTAAATTAGAAAAAAGCTAATTCATTTTTCCACTTAAACCTGGTGGTGTACAGTCATGCAGATAGATTTAGTTTATTAAACCTGGATTTTGAGATTTATGCTGCCACTTTCATACAAAGGAGGTGAAAGGACTGTTTGTTTATGATGTTGCTAAATTAAAAAAATTCAAAAGCAACATATTTTCTCTGCATGATTGTCTTTGTTACACTGGATAGTCACAGAAAACACTCTAAAAAATGTTTTCAGTGTAACTACCTGTATAAATTATTTATTTATTCATGGGTTATTTAGGTGAACAAATCACTAACTGAACTCTAATGTGAATACACTGAGTTTAACCCACTGCTGATGAGTGTTGATGTTTCATTCTGAGTGTCTCTGCTGTGTTACAGGACAATTGTAGCTCTGGTCTACAACGTGCTGAAGACGCTGATGGAAATGAACTGCACGCTGTTTGATGAGTTGACTTCCTCCTACAAAGCAGATCGGCAACGGTGAGTCACAGATTTACATGGACTACATTTAACTTCCCTCTGAGAGAATGAATAAGTGCAGCATCTCTGTCAGCTCCTCAGGGTCCAAAGCTCTGCTGGCTTTCTACCAGGCAGTCACCTTGAAAACCAGATGTTGACTTGGTCTGACAAGCACTGTGAATTGTGGGACCTTTCTAAATCATGTCCAATTTATTTTAATTTGTATCTCACGGATAATCAGCAAACAGGATGCACCTGAGCTCCATTTTGAGTTCCAGATCAGAGTCTCTGGATAGTAGGGCTTCACCAAAGTCATTTTTATTATTATTTAAAGCTTCTTTAAAACAATGTTATCTTATCTTTTTTTGTTCTCTTTGTATGTTGTCTCTCAGGGAGAAGAAGAAAGAGCAGGAGAGGGACGAGCTGTGGAAGAAGCTGGACGAGTTGAGGCTCAGCAGCGGCGCTCTGATCCAGAACAACAGCCACGGGCTCCCGGGTGTCCAGAACAACAACAACAACAACAACAATAGTAATAGTAATGTTAATGACAACCAGGACAAGAGCGCTGAGGCTGCAGCCGTCACCACAGACAACAAAGACCCTGACGTCAGTGTGGCCGCCAGTGAGAGCCCCCAATGTGCCAAATGACACAGGATGTCAGTTTTTTATTCCGTAACGGTTTGACATCGTGTTCAGGACTGTCAGGAGAGGATTAACGGAGACAGAAAAAAAACACAAATTACACCTCAACAGTATATTAAATCTTCTAGAGTGACTTAGAAACGCCAGCATTTCTTTGGCAGAAAATATATATATTTCAACTTAAGACTATTTTTGGATGTTACAGTGTGGCTGCAGTATATTGTTTATTCGTCTGATCAAAGATTTATCCATTCACATTTAGTTTCTTAACTGAAAAATGATTTTTTTTTATTTTTTTTTTTTGTTTATATTCGTTGTATGATACATGGGAGGGGAGAAAAATAATAATGACTTGAATTTAATGTTTCCGATTGTGCTGTACTTAGACAAGCTGAATAGCTATTTAAAGATGTCTATTTTTTAATGTGCTTTTCCTTGTTGCTGCCAACACTTCACTCAAGGAAGAAGGGAACTGCGGTCTTTGGGAGTATTTTGGGGGCAGGTGGGACCAGATCCATGATTAAACATTTAATGTCCATTGATGTATAGATGAGGACTGTTATCAGAAACAGAAGAAGCTACAGCACAGTTGTCTCCCGTTAGAGAGAGAGAGAGAGAGAGCGGGAGGTTCATGGCCAAAAAAAAAAGATGAATCCTAAAGAGTTATAATCCCAGATATGGATTGATATCTGTGCAAGTGACTCTAGTGCGGACTATAAGGTTAAAACTTGGTCACAGTTGGGGAATATGGAACATTTACAAGATTATTTTTGTGTTTCAGGTGTTGGTAAATATTTTTTATCTGGGTGAAAAGTTGTGACGCAACACCTGCAGTTCTAAGTATTGAGACAGGGCTCTCAAGAGATGTTGAAGGAAAGCTTCAATCTTTTGAGGAATGGGTTTTGATGAGATGATCCATACCACAGTTGGATCTTCGCATTAAAAAAAGAATAAAAGTATTTTCCAAATATTCCTCTAAAAGTAGTAGATTAAGAACTAAAAACATGAGACCTACAGTACTATATTTTCCAGAGTATTGACTAGGCAAATACTTCAGAATGTTTCCTTTTGCAGATGGATTATGATGGGATGCAGGATGCGCTTGAGTCCATATTTGTTGAGTGCATAAATGTTAGTTTGGAGGCTACTTAAAGGGAAATGCCACTCAATTTAAGATTTTCTGTACAGTATATCGTTTTCCGTGGTCTGAGAAAGTGCAGTCAGTGCTTAGGAACATACCTTACCACTTATCTGGTATTTTACAATTCACAAGCGGCGGATGTTGTGTATTGTAAGTTTATATATCCAAACAAGGCTCATTACAAAGTAGTGATATCACGAAAAAATGAATGCTTAGCACCGGAAAAATCCAAGTAATCTTTACCATCAATGCCTGTTCACTCCCTGCATCTCCCGACTTTGTAAGCTCACATTTGCTTTTAGTTTCTGATGTTGGGAGTTGATAAACATGTTCATGAACTTAATCAGACTGCCGTAGATCATAGGAACAACTTCTTTTTTTTATTTTATTGAATGGTGTTCCCTCTGAACCCCGAGTGTCTGCTCTCGTACTTCTTCTGAGTTCATATTTTTAGGTCCAGTCTTTTCTGATGCCTTTCTGTCAGTACAGCATTCCAACCTCTGTGACGTTTAAAAAAAAAAAAAAAAAAAAAAAATGCGTGGGGAACCTGTTTTGTAATCGCAGATCTTATTTAGGTTTCACCATAAAATAAAGTCTACTTTATCTTTCTACTCAAAGCAGTACTACCTGTGTCTTTTTTATTTGATTTACTTTTCTCTACCACTGGTGTTGAATTGTAGTACATCAGGAGGGGCAACAGATGGTGCCAGTTTTGTCATCAGCATTGAGCTCCTGGGCCCCACAGTCAAGAATATTTTTGTTGATGCTTCATATGAAAGATGCATTTCTTTGAATAGTTATAATTTCATAATTGATATATAACCTTTATTTAATCAAGGTGTCGCATTGAGCACAAGATCTCTTCTGTAAGAGAGACTCAAATACAGCAGGAGAAATAAAAACGACAAAACCCATCCAGTCACACAAGCATGAAAACAACAACATGCTTTTCTAAAAAGGTCATGGATGAGTTTAACCTTTAATGACCTTTGAAGTTCCTTCTAATAATAAGGTGCAAAGTCTGGTGGAAGAAAGTACTCAGATCCTTCTGATAGCAAGCAGTGAAAGTAATCGTTGCTCTTTAGAGACGGTCAGCGAACGTTCTTTGTTGAAACGCAAATTCTACTGTAGCAATCATCACAGTGTATTCTGAATTGCATTGCAGTAACAGCTGGAACTGAGCAATTGCTACTGCTATTTGTTCTACCTGTGTCCATTTATGATATCTAGGCATTGTCAGGTCTCGTTTGACAGCTATCATAGTAAGTGCTTTGCCATTCAAATGATCAATTTGAGGTTACAGATTACTTCGGGAGAATTTACAGAGAGAGAGAGAGAGACATTCTCACATTCTACTGCAGCAAACTGCTCGAAACACATTTTCTTGTCTGTTTGATACGGCCATTGTCTCCCTGTTGACTAGTGATAACACAGCTGAGTACGCCTCCTGTCCCCAGATTTGGGTTGTGTTCGCCTATAAGCAGACAATACTACCAATACGCAAACTGCTGTACCTCAGATTAACTCAGCCTTCTGCTATGCAGGCAGATAGCTAGGTGAGTTTAGTTAGTTTTTTGGTTAAATAAAACTCCTTAACAGGAACAACTTTGAGCCGACCACCTGCATACATCGCCGCTTTTTGGGGGGTTTGAATGAAGTGTGTTTTAATACGAATTACATATGGCATTTAATTAACTTTAACCTAAAACCCAGCTCACATTAGAACAAGGTATGTGCATGTGATACCAGCGTGAACCCACTCCACCGTTAACAGGTTTTAAATCATGAATACAAAATGTTTGAAATGTTTTTAAAGACTTTTTATTATTATTATTTAAAAAAAAATGTATAGCTCTGTGAATGTATATGTTCATGCAAGTGTCTGTGAATGCAGTGGGTGTCAATATATGTGTTTATGTACGTGTATGGAATTGTTTGCTGTTCTGAAAGAGCTAAACCGTGGACGTAGGCCTACAAAGACTACACTTCTGTCAATGCTTAGGACACCAGGGGAAAAAAAAACCAAAAAACATTTAATTTCATGATTAAAATGCTCCCTCGATGATGCCTGGTTTTAATGTGCACGGGTTTTGAGGCTATTTAAAAACCTTACTTATATTGTGAATTGTGTGTTGTCTTAATTCAATCACACTTTGCAGCACCTGTCATTGCTGACACACCTGGCGGAGATCTGCACTCCACTGAGCTCCCCTCTCATTCAGTGCTCCCTCCTCCTCCTCCTCCTCCTCCTTCATCATCACATATGCTGTCAGCTACATGTGTCCACTCTGAGTTCCTGTCAGAGCTGTAATTTCCCAACGACAATTGAGTTATTTCTGGATCCCATGCTTTCCACGGAGCAGGTGAGCGCGTGCTGTAGATTACCATTGTGACGTCACACCTGCATACAAAAGTCAGGCTCCGCGCGCACATCTCGCTTAATGAGTTCGGATTTTGACCCGCTGCAACGAGGACACCACAGCGAACCGCTTCAACCAATGAACTCCTCTGACAACCGGACCATCTCTGCCTTCACCTCCAAGCTGACTCCGGCTGCTGACATATGCGTGGGACTGGCCATCGTCTCCGTCGGTACGTGCGTTTCATTGCTCTTATTTATGTCTAAATGGAAAACGGTTATAAAGTCATAAAAATGTTTTATTTTTCCTGCTTTAACTAAATACAAATACACCTATACCTAGTTTTTTTCTAAAGCGATACAATCCGAATTATTCTTTTAATAAACAATATAGAAATTATACTAGTTTACTAAAATACAGGAATTTGGAGTTGATAGTGTGTATACATTTTTTATATTTTTATAATATATATATATTTATTATAGGCTAGGTTTATCATAAGTAATATGTAATATAACAGTATTTAAAGTGGTTGTATCAGCATTTCTAATCTCTACTCTCTTGGTGCAATTGTATGTAAACATATTTTAATTTTTTCCTTTTCATTTCCTTTAAATCTTTTTTCTCGTGCAAACATTGAAATATCTATGTATCTTTCATAGTGTACTTGCCCTGGAAATTGAGCATCTTTTATTAGAACAAATATTGACATAAAAATAAAAAAAGACTTTCATTGATATGAGGTGCACTTGTTAGTCATGAGAATAATTACACTCGTGATTAATACTAAGGTGTGTGTGTTCTGTAGTTATGAAACTGACATCTCTGTATCTGTATCTGATGACATGCTCATTTTCCAGTATCACAGTAATTGTGGTTGAAAAGTCAATTAATGCAGCTTTTATTTTGATAATTTTTTTTTTTCTTGGTGTCCTGTGTAGTTGTGCTCTCCGTTCTGGGCAATGGGCTGGTTCTGGTGATTTGTTACCGCAGGAGGAAGAAGATGGTGGGCTCGGAGCTGCTGTGCGTCAACCTGGCCGTGGTGGACTTCCTCTGCTGCATCTGCTTCTACCCGCTCTCCATCATGTCCTCCTTCAACCACATGTGGCTGGGAGAAAACATCACCTGTGTTTATTACGGCCTCGGCTGCTTCATCTTTGGCCTGTGCAGCATGTTCACCATCACTGCCATCAGCATCACCCGCTACCTGAAGACCTGCATCCCGGTTTATGGTGAGGGCCGTTGATGTTGATTGGTTGGGGGACAGTTCAAGGACTTCAGGAGATGTTGCCAAACGGTTAAAGGACAGGAAAAATAAAAGTATTTCATTCTTTAGTGCATTTTTGTTATTGGTATTATTACAACAAATGTAACTTTTCAGAAAGCTGATCATGCTCAGTAAACTGTAAGATCTTTTATTTGTAGAAGATGCAAAGTAAGGCAGAGAGCGTTGCATAATCTTGGTACTATCTTTCTCTGAAGATGTGAGAAATTACATTAGAGTGCATCTTTGCTTTCTGCTTCCGTGAGAGCTTTCACAATGTCTTGCACAAAAGGTGAATTTTGGTGTGACAACCATGTCTGTGCATACAGAGGCAAACAAATGCCACAATAAGGAGATTTTTCAGAGGCTTGACAGAACAGATGTGGCTCCTTTACATAAGAATTGTTGTTGCTTGACATTGACAAAAAAACTTTATGAAGAAATTTCCCTTTACTATTTCATATCTTAAAAATAGCAACGAAATTGTTCAAAATAGTATGATCCATATTAAACCACTTGTTGGTATTCAACAAAAAAAGATTCCTCGTTAATTTATCTTACTTTATCACAAAGGAGAGATAAAGTTGACAGCAGAGAAACAGGTTAAAGAAACCTTTTTAAAGAATCGTTTGACATTTTGTAAAATAAATAAGTGTATTTTCTATTTAACTGAGGATTAGACGTGAAGTTTGACACCACTCTCATGTCTGTACAGTAAATATGAAACTACAGGCAGCCATTTAGCTTAGCTTAGCACAAAGACTGGAAACTGGGGGGAACAGCTAGCCTGGCTCTGCCAATCATTTTATTAAGTGAGCTTAAGAGGTAGGTGGTAGATGTTTGTTTTTTTATAATCTTTATACAGAGCCAGGTTAGCGATTCCCCTCATGTTTCAGTCTTTGTGCTAAGTTAAGATAACTAGCTACTTAGCTTAGCTGCTTGTAGTTTCACCTTTAACATACAGTCATGAAAGTCAATCTTCTAATCTAACTCATGGCAAGAAAGTGATTAAGCGAAAAATGTTGAACTATTTTCTACTTTCACCATTCATGTATTTGAGACATGGATTGTATACGACATGTAACTAACTGATAGATAACTAAGCAGGTGTTCTTCACAGCTGTGTGGCTGGAAGGAACTAACATCCGGAAAGCGTGCTGTGCCATCTGGCTCGTGGCTGCTGTGTGGTCCAGCTTCCCTCTGTTCGGCTGGGGAGAGTACGTCCCTGAGCCTTACGGACTGTCCTGCACCATCGCCTGGAGGGGTTATCACACCTCTGCCAAGGATGCCTTCTATGTCATCTGCTCCTTTGCCTGCTTCACCATGGTTCCTGTCCTCCTCATCGTGGTGTCCCAGTGTCAGATCCTCTACAAGGTGTCGCGCTTCTCCAACTCGCTTGCTGCAAGAGGCATCCGCAACAAGCTGAGACACGCTGAGAAACGACTTTCCATGGTGAGCAAACAAAGGTCGATAGGTTATGTGGATATCTTCTTGGCGAGGAGTAGCGACTTCCTGAAATCGTCTTATTAAGTCACATTGATGCGTAAACCAATTGTAAAAATGTGGGTAGAAATCTCTGGCTGATATATTTAGAATATTTAGCTTGCTTTCAGTGCATATTACAATTTATTTTAAACAACATTTTTCCCTGTAAAACAATAACTGTTAAATCTAAGTGTGAAATCAGGACTTGAGACTTGACTTGGACCACAATTTGAGGTACTTGAGATTTGCCTCCTCAAAGACGTAGCAAAAACAAAATCTTTTGAGTCAACCTGATGTTAGACTTAATAATCACATGTTACAACATTTTGTAGACTGCTTGACTACATGATCAGCTCTTTGTGTTAGTCTTAAAAGGACAGTCCCCTAGGAATAAAGCAAAAACAAAGAAATACAATTCATGAAGTTTCTGCGCTGAAGTATTTCCAGAGTAGTAATCATCTGTAATCTGTTACTTCCTCTTACAGATGTTTTTCTGTATCAGCCTGGGTTTTGTGGTAGCCTGGGCGCCCTACGCTGTAGTGTCCCTCCTCTTCATTTTCCACAGGGAGAACCAGTACATGGCTCCTGGGGGCTTTGTGTTCCCCGCCCTCTTTGCCAAAAGCTCCCACATCTACAACCCCTTCATATACTTCTACTTCAACAAGACTTTCCGAAAGGAGCTTCGCTGCCTAATCCTCTCTTTATGGCCCAAGCTGGGAGGTAATCAAGTGGGGGTTCACATCGACACAGTCCACCAATTACCCATCCACATTCAGCTCCAGGAAAGAGCATGCGTCCAAAAGAGGACCTTTAGTTTGACTCAGGACCGAACTTGCAGCAAAGGCAAAGGCAAAGGCAAAGGCAAAGTATTGAACAGCAGAAGCAACCCTGTCCCCGGCAGGCCGGTGTACGCCTGCTGGGGGTCCACGTCGAACAATGCCCCCATCACCTTGGACAATAAAGTTGCCAAAGATTCCCCGTCTGTCTCTATATGAACTCTGTTTGACTGTTTATACGGGAATTTATCCAGCCATCAACCAAAACGTCTGGTCTTCTATTGTTATATATTGTTATAGTGACTACTCTCAGATACTTATCAGGGTCCATGGTGCTGATTTTGTTAATAAATGTGCAAATAAAGTTTCTATCTGCTGAACAGCCTTCATCCTGTTAAATCCTAAAAGCATATGCTCCCCATTAGTAATAAGTAGTAGCTGTATAGCAAAGCTTGTCCTTTGTTTTCATAACAACCCCTTAGTGTTATACATTCATTTGGCACACTTTCTACATGAAAACAAACATAGATCCAACTATAAACACTGGTTACATGCAAATATGATCTGTGGTAAATTATTTATTGTATTATGCAGCCTTTGCATGCTGGTGTTAATCTTCACTGAAAGTTGTGCTGTGCCTTCTACTGCGTTCATTTCATATTAAAGTTATGAGTTGCCAACTTGTTGCCAATAGCTTTAATGCTAACTTTAAAGTCAGAATAACGTCTAAGAAAACAAAAGCTCTGATAAATCCTACCTGGAACCTGAAAATATATACATAGATGCCTCACATCAGTTCAATGTAATTAAATCCAAATTTGAACCTTATTACGGCCCCTCAGAGCTGCTAACGTGGCTATTTCCTATAGCAACTCATTATGTTTATGCATTTATTTTTACTCTCTGTTTCTTTCTTTTTGTTATCATAATTTCAGCCTGCAGTTGCCTTTTCTTCATACAGTAGATTCACTTTGTGATTTAACTCTCTGCTCACTCTGCCTCAACTACTGAACACAAATATACAGGAACTGTAATATATAATGTTCCATGTCATAACTGTTTTGGTGTGTGTGTTTATGTGTGTGAGTGTTTTATCTGTAATATATCGTACACTGGCCGTTTTGTAGTACAGTCCCTAACTGTAACAGGTCAGTATTGATGAAAAAGCAAACATTTAATGTTCAGTCTGATGTTTTAACTTGAATTAATTTACCTATTCTCATGATATTTGAATGTTTCCTTGTACGTTTGATGTGTTTCTTAACATGCTAGGTGTCTAATGCAGCATTTAAATATTAATTGAATGACTAACTCTTTGTAAACTATTAGCCCTCGGATATTAACAGAAACTTGTGAACTTGTTCTTAGAATATTTTTTTCTCTCCATTGACCTAAATACTTAATTTTAATTTTTAATTTTATTTATTTAAAAAAAGAAAATAACACTCACATGTCTCCTGTGATGTTGACATCATATTAAAAATGTGTTTTTTTATAATGCACAAAAAAGATGTTTATAAAATAATTGATAAAAACAACAATACTGCAGTATGATATCAAATCCATTATAACTGAGAATACAAAACTATTCAAAACAAACACATCTTGTACACCACTCCTTTTTTGATCGTAAATAGTTCATGCTTCAAAATGTTCAGATATCCTCACATTTTTATTCAGTCCGTGGTCTCATTCTGTGGGAAATCAATGGCTGCATCAATGGAGAGTAATCAAAACCCTGCACAGAGAATCACTTTCATCTCTTTTTCTTAATGCTCAGTCTGGTTTAACAGCTTCATGCGTGTTACAGAAGACCGATTCATTTGTCTGGCACTCTCACTGTATAATTAGCTCCTTGTAGTCATTCACAGTGTGTTTATGTGAGAGGAAGAAATGTTTCTAATCACAGCAGATTAAAGGACTATAGCTTATTTAAAGGCTCTTTATATGATATTCAGAGTATTAATATACCAGCAAACAACTATTTTCTA
The DNA here is from genome assembly GCF_027596085.1 of Anoplopoma fimbria. Lineage (NCBI taxonomy): Eukaryota > Metazoa > Chordata > Actinopteri > Perciformes > Anoplopomatidae > Anoplopoma > Anoplopoma fimbria. The sequence continues at coordinate 12,500,664 of NC_072466.1, forward strand.
TTTAACGATAAAGTGCAGTAATGTACCTAAGCAGAGAAGAAGGTCGCTCTCCTTCTGTGAGTATCTAAATCTGAGGTTCATTTTGCTTTTGTTAAAGTAGCCAGCCGGCCTAACTAGCGGACCCACATTCCGGTTCCCCCTCAGGTAAACACTGTTAGCTCTATCGGATGTTGTTTGCAGCTGTTAGCACCGCTAGCTACAAGCAGCCGGCTCAGCTGTCGCCATGTTGAGAGCCGTTAGGAGGCAATCCCTCTGCTCTGAATGATGAATTTAGGACCTCTAATGCTGTGTTCACACCAAAAGCGAAGCGAATTTTTAGAGCGTTTAGTTTACATGTAAAGTCAATGCACAGACGCGAGTAGACACGAACTCGAGCCTGGCGCCGCGAATGAGGCGAAATCACGAAATTCGCCTCATTAGCTTCATTCGCGCGAGTTGAAATAGTTCAACTCCGCTGAAAAATTCGCGTGACGCTGTGTTGCGAAAGCCAATCAGCGTTGAGATTCTCCTCCTGTCACTCTGTCATCGATCCGAGCTCCGTTCAGAAAACAAGCATTTTAAAAGTGATTTCCTTGTCGCCTTGCAGAGAGAACTAACAAAACATGAATTCTGACTTTTTACAAACCACCATCATTATGTTATTATTTCGGCGTCCCTTTTTATACATTTATTGCAATTAAATCACAGTAAAATTGTTTATTTTCGGTCCATACAGCTGTAGTAAACGAGCCGACGTGTGGCTTGCTGGATTCAATGAATACGGATTAATGTTATGAATAAAATAAAGCTAATAAAATGTGATCACATTCATCAGCAGCTAATTTTAGTAGTGTGAAAGCTTCTATCAGACACGATCCATTTATAAACCTGTTTAGCAGGCTTTCCTGTGGGCTTCTTGTAGCGTGTGTTGAAGACATCCAGAACCATTCCCAGGCTTAACATCCACAGATCATCCACGAATGAGGTAGTCACACACACACACACACACACACACACACACACACACACACACACACACACACACACACACACACACACACACACACACACACACACACACACACACACACACACACACACACAAAAAAGCAGTGTTCAGCAGTCTGGCATGCACACACAGGGGAAAAAAACTGACTAAATTAGGAAAGGTCAAATCAGAACAATAGAGTCCTACTTATTGACAATGTGTCAGACTGTATCTGTGAAAGCTCTGTAAAAAATCTGCAGTGAGATGTTTCGCCCCACTTCTTCAGATTATATATACAGCGGGTAAAATAAGTATTGAACATGTCACCATTTTTCAAAGTAAATATATTTCTAAAGGTGCTATTGACATGAAATGTTCACCAGATGTCAGTAACAACCCAAGTAATCCATACATACAAAGAAAACCAAACAAATAAGTTCAGAAATTAGGTGAAAGTATGAAGAAAGGGAGGTGCAAAAAGGCATGGAAAGCCAAGACACCAGCTGAAATCTCTCAGTAATTAGAAAGCCATCCTGCCCCTTGTCAGTGCAAATTAATATCAGCTGCTTCAGTCCCAACTGATGGCCTATAAAAAGATGTCTCATTACCAAGGTGTCACACAAGAAACATCTCATGATGGGTAAAAGCAAAGAGCTCTCCCAAGACCTTCGCAACCTTATTGTTGCAAAACATACTGATGGCATTGGTTACAGAAGGATTTCTAAACGTCTGAACACTGTTGGGGCCATAATCCGGAAGTGGAAAGAACATCATTTCACCATAAACCGGCCATGACCAGGTGCTCCTCGCAAGATTTCTGACAGAGGAGTGAAAAGAATTATCGGAAGGGCCACTTGTGGAGAGCTTCAGAAAGACCTGGAATTAGCAGGTACAATTGTGTCAAAGAAAACAATAAGTAATGCACTCAACCGCCGTGGCCTGTATGCACACTCACCACGCAAGACTCCTTTGCTGAAGAAAATGCATGTTGAAGCTCGTTTAAAGTTTTTCTGCACAACATTTAGACAAGCCTGTGAAATACTGGGAGAATATAGTCTGGTCAGATGAGACCAAAATTGAACTCTTTGGAAGCCATAATACACACCATTTTGGAGGTCAAATGGCACTGCACATCACCCCAAAAACCCCATACCAACAGTGAAGTTTGGAGGTGGGAACACTGGCAAACTTAAAATAATTGAAGGAAGGATGAATGGAAAAATGTACCGAGACATACTTGATAAAAATCTGCTGCCATCTACCAGGATGATGAAGATGAAACGAGGGTGGACATTTCAGCAAGACAATGATCCCAAACACACAGCCAAGGAAACTCTCAATTGGTTTCAGAGAAAGAAAATAAAGCTGCTAGAATGGCCCAGCCAATCACCTGACTTGAATCCAATAGAAAATCTATGGAAAGAACTAAAGATCAGAGTTCATAGAAGAGGCCCACTGAACCTTCAAGATTTGAAGACTGTTTGTGTGGAAGAATGGGCCAAAATCACACCTGAGCAATGCACGCGACTAGTTTCTCCATACAGGAGGCGTCTTGAAGCTGTCATTACCAACAAAGGCTTTTGTACGAAGTATTAAATAAATTTCAGTAAGCATGTTCAATACTTTTTCCCTGTGTCATTCCATTTTATTACACATCACCTAGTTTCTGAACTTATTTGTTTGGTTTTCTTTGTATGTATGGATTACTTGGGTTGTTACCGACATCTGGTGAAAATTTCATGTCAATAGCACCTTTAGAAATATATTTACTGAGAAAAATGGTGACGTGTTCAATACTTATTTTACCCGCTGTATATATATAATAGGATGCTAGGGCATTACTTAGTGTAATATTAATCTACAGGGAATTAATGTACAGAAGGTCAATCCTCCTGATTGTGTGTCTAGTACTATAGATGGGAGGAGCCCTCCCTCTGTGTGGCATAAAGTGGGAAAGGGACAAATAACAACTCAACTGTGATTATTCATGATTACTTACTCAATTCATGATTATAGTGGCAGTTACGAAAAATACTTTCTCCAATTATTTAACATCATTTAAGAAAGTAGCAGAGTAAAGAACTAAGAAAAAATCGTTTCTACACCACTGTGTATCATGTATGTGCATTATCACCTTGAACAAAAAAATCCCAAAGTATCAAGTTCTGTTCTGGGGCTGCACGGTGGTGTAGTGGTTAGCACTGTCGCCTCACAGCAAGAGGGGCCTGGGTTCAATTCCCGGGCTAGAGTGTGGAGTTTGCATGTCCTCCCCGTGTCAGCGTGGGTTCTCTCCGTGTTCTCTGGCTTCCTCCCACAGTCCAAAGACATGCAGCTTAGGTTAATTGAAGACTCTAAATTGCCCGTAGGTGTGGATGTGAGTGTGAATGGTTGTTTGTCTCTATATGTCAGCCCTGCGACAGACTGGCGACCTGTCCAGGGTGAACTCTGCCTTCGCTCATTGACAGCTGAGATCGGCTCCAGCACCCCTGCGACCCTTAACTGGATAAGCAGGTTACGGAAAATGAATGAATGAATGAAAGTTCTGTTCTTTGTTCTGCATGTTTTCATAATGTGAAAAGTACTTTTAGACAAACTTATATTCAACTCCGTTAACCACCAATGTTCAAGAAACAAAATGAGACTTTCTAGTGATTTCTAAACACAAAACACAAGCTAGCTAAATGAAAATAGAAAGATAGATTCCTCACTTTAAAGTTCACCTCAGCTGTTCAGATAGGAATTGTATTTCTACCTTTGTGTTCTCTTTATTGCTGAACTTTCTCCTGCTTGTTGTCAGTCATACCCTGGAATTTTATGTGGGTAAAACTACATATAGCCTTCGTGTAATAGAAAATAGCTTTAAAAACTTGTGTGTGCAGCTATTCATGTATTTACAGGGGGTGGGGGTGGGGGAGAGAATCTGTGAGACCCTGTTTTTTTTCCGGAAGCAATGGCAGTCACGGCATTTCACTCTTGTTAGCCTGGAAATGGGGACGAGGTGGCAGGCCCTGATGGGAGGCACGGCGGCCTCATTATTGGAGGAAACTGCCCCACTGGAGCGGAACAGGACAGGCTGGGATGGAGAGATGGAGGGAGAGATGTATACAGTCTTTATCTAGGTGGGGGGGTTGTGGCTTGGATCAGAGTGGCACTGTGGGTCCAGGTCAGACACAACAACCCTCTCTCCTATTTTGTGTGCCAGCCAAGCCTCCTTTGTTGTCGGCCTCATTAGCACCAGTTAGAAGAAGCTGTTCGTTGGGACAACAGGCGTCACTCTGCAGCAGCTTCTCGTTTAGTTCACAGCAGAGCCCTCAAACTGTTTCCCCTCTACTTGCAGACACACAAAACTAACAGTACAGGACCGCAGGCCGTTGAGGACTTGCTCGGAGACACCAGAATGGACTCTCCAGATTATGGAGTTGCAGCAATGAGGAGAGGAAGCTATGATGATTCTGCAGCTTCTCTACGTCCTGTGAGTATTGATCAGCTTGTCCAAAGGCAAAGGTGAAAAAGATCGTATTGGTGATGACCGCTCCGTGTGATTCCAGACTCACGAATTACACAATGATGTTGTTCATCAGTTTCTGTGTGTGTGAGGGAGAGGTTTGAAGGCTGTATCAGGAGTTGGATTGGCAGATGTTAATGAGGTCTTACAAGGATTATTGGTGGGTCTCTGAGTGTAGATTAAAACCATTATCAAACATCCACATGTAGCCTGTGTGTATCAAGACCAGAAAACCAATCCTTTATCTATACTTTAGAAATACCAGTGTAAGAATATGGGGAAATATATGTATCACTGGAAACATGTGTGTGTTTTCCTCACAAGAACACTCTTGTGATCTTGCAGTTGATAGATACAGCTGCAAAACATCTAAAGGCATGGTCACTTTAGCCCTCTGGCAAATGGCATCGCCAAGCCCCAAAAAATATCCCTGTGATTTCCTGGTGTTATGTTGAAGTCTGTTTCCCCTTCGATTTGTGTTTCCCCTCAGCCCAATGTGAACTCTGACCTGTAAATGTGTTGGATAATTGCAACAGGAAACACATATACCTGCATTTATCATTGCAGGCTTGAATTAAAGTGAATAGGATGATGATGGAGTTTATGTGTCTGCACCTCAAAAGGAGGAGGTCAGGAAGAAATGATCTGGTGCACTACGTGTCTGACTTTGGCTCCTTTCTTTTAATGATCTTTCCTTAACTAAGTAGTCTTTGTTGACTAACCAAACCAAACCTTAACCATAGAGGTGGCAGAGCAGTAAAGGACTAATAAGTATGAAGACTCGTTGGTTGCATATCAGAATTGAATAATCATTTTTGTTGAGGGGTAATGAGGTTTTAAGAGCACATCCCACTGCATTAAAGTTCCATGATGAATATTTATGGTTATCAATTCAGTAATTTCCAGAAGACAGACATAAGCATGTTTTGGCTATCTGCTAATTTAACAGCGATTTCATCTGGCCGTCTCTCTACTCATCATGTCTTGGCTCTTTCATCGTAATTACCTAAAAAAACTTTATTGAGAACAGGGATCTTTCCATTGGATTTTAGATTATTTATAATTTAATCTCTAGGACTACACAAATCTATGCTACTTACATGTTTGGTCCTGCAAGATGATCTTCACAAATGAATGCCACTTTTATGATTTTTTTAAAGTGGGAATACTATTGGCAGACAAACAACACCGCACTTGCATGAGCTTAAGTTTAAACAATGCGGCTGAAACCAATAAAAAAAAAACACACAGCCAAGGAAACTCTCAATTGGTTTCAGAGAAAGAAAATAAAGCTGCTAGAATGGCCCAGCCAATCACCTGACTTGAATCCAATAGAAAATCTATGGAAAGAACTAAAGATCAGAGTTCATAGAAGAGGCCCACTGAACCTTCAAGATTTGAAGACTGTTTGTGTGGAAGAATGGGCCAAAATCACACCTGAGCATGCGACTAGTTTCTCCATACAGGAGGCGTCTTGAAAAAAAAACAAAACATGAACTTCAAGACGAGGGAACCAGAAGTTTGAAAATGCTAACTCATTTCCAGGTTTTAGGACACATACTTGCAGCACTCAATATGCAACCAAGGGCTAAAATACTAACAAAATGATTTTAGCTAGCTAGACACATACGATTTCAGCATGTCAGAGAATTATTTTAGCACTTTATGTTTGGGCTGCAGTTGATAATTAAAATGATGATGGGACAAGTTAGCTGTTGGCGAGCACATGTTAGCTGTGTTAGCAAGTGACTGTAGATATCTAAAGCACTCGCAATCAAATACTGCATAGCTCTCTATTGTCCACATTCCAATATAACACAAGTTGCACACTATCAATATGCTTGAGCATAATTTACAGAAATATAGTAATGTAGTTACGTATAGTTATGTAGTTCACTTTGTTGTGCAGGCCCCAGGACTAGTAGGTCACCCTGATCGTTTGTGCCCTGGTCCTGGTCCATCATGAGTCACTCATTGTGTGCCAACATGGAATGGACTGCAAAGAGAGAGGCCAAAAAGAGATGCTTTGTCAAGTCTTCCTGCTTTGTGTGTTTTTGTTTAGCTGTTTTTCTCTTTGTCTTAATTTCTGCTTAATCCAATGTCTCAGTAAATCCAGCAATTAGAGCACAAGAGCAGCCACAACAAGATGGAAAATCTGCTTGTGTTCTTGCACCCAAATTAACCAAACAGAGTTTATGTGGATGTGGAAGAGTGTTCCTGCTGGAAAAATTAAACAATGAATTAAAGGATAGGGTTGATAAAATAAAAAGATTGGCTTTAGCCATGCTCACAAATCGGTTCAGGCTGTAATATCTCAACTGACATTCATTTTCCCCAAAAGATGAATCTTACTACTCAAAGTTAGCCTTATTTGCTTTACAATTTGCTCTATGACTTCATCTCAGTCTCTGATCAAAATCACCCTCAAGCTTTTTTATTTTTTATTTTTTGCAGTATGAAAGCCTTGTTGTTGATACAGATACATTCAGTAAATCAAGTTCACATACTGCTGGGACTCCATGTGTTTTTGTCATGGATAGGTGTCCTCAGAATTCAAACCTTCTCAATGTGATGGTGTTGTGTCCGTTGGTGGTCTCAACAGAGCGAACAGAAACAATTTCTGAAGCAATCTGCTTTGGTAAATGAAGTTGGCTTTAGCATGCATCTCTTTTTTTGTGCAGCTTTCCGACCTCTAAGAATTCATTATTTTTTAGTTGTGGCAGTAATGCACATCTAAACTATGATTTAAACTCTTAAATCATAGTTTAGAACATGGGAAAATGTTGAACTTTAACTATGTTGCTTTCTTTCATTTTTCCCTCATAGATGTGTTTCAGTCGGGTTTGATGCAGACTAGTATAAATTACAGCCTCAATGTGAGGCCTTTGGTATTTTGAACCGGATATTTACTTGTATTTCTCTTCATCCATGCTTCCTTCTATTTTGAGATGTGTCTTATAAAAACCCTAACTGGTGTTGCTTCAGAAAGACCACAATTCTACCTTGTCAAAGGCCGTTGTCAAAGGAACAATATGTCCCCGGTAGAATCTCCCATCACCACAAACCTTCTGTTCTGTTGTTGTCCTCCCTCTTTTTTTCTAATCCCATTAGCCAAACAAACAACAAGAGGAAGGTCTCTAATGGGTTAATCGGTCTTTAAACATGCATAACAAGGGAAAAACGTGCACACACTTCTGTAATGATGGGGAGCTGAAGAAGCCTCTTTTTCCTGGGATCTGTAATGTATACTTTGAAAATATGATCTGTAATAGGTAAATTAACAGTTTGATCTGCAATTAGTACTTCTACTTAATCTCTAATGGGTACCATGATACCATAGTCTGTAATGAGCACTTGATATTATGGATTGTAATGAGTATCTTGAAGAGTGGGCAAGAGAGTACAAATGAACATATAGTAGCATAATGACACGCAGTAACAAAGATGGAGGTTTTATTATTATTTTATTTTATTTCTATAGTCTGAACAATTTCAACCCATACCTTGATCTTTCCCTAAACCTAACCAAGTCGTTCTTGTGCCTAAATCTAACCAAACCTGAAGTATAGTGTTTTTTCAGCAGTGATTTACACATGCTGTTGGTGATAGAGTCAGATCAGAAAAAGTTAAAGAGTGTAGAGGGCATGTACAAACAAAGTTTCGCCTCTCTGTTCAAGCTGAGCCTTTCCTTCCTGCGCCTTTAACCAACCTATTGGTTCTTGCTTCCATTGTTGTGCCAAATTTCTCCAAAACCAACCACCAAAGCTTATTTCTTAACAAACTGTAGGTGCAACATACAGTAAGTTAGTCATTTGCAGCATCATGCTTTGATTTATACTCTTTTACTCAATATCAAGTTTCAATAGTTTTTGATATTTTGGTGGTTAGAGCTTCAAAAGTTTAGATCATTGAGTAATTCATTCAGGCTTTTCTCCAAAGCAAAGAAAGCAGTAATTTGATGGTTAAAAAGAAGAGTGTCAAATACCTCAAAGCTGCTAATCTACAGCTAGTTCAAGTGTAAAAATTACGCTTTGATACATGTTGTTAGTGTTGTTCATCACATTAATTAAATAAATAAAAGAAGGGCCCTATAAATAGATAGATACATTATAAATGTATATACAAATTGTATCACTAATACAAATCCTCTGTTTTTCTACAGCACCTCAGACACTTGGCTCAGAGACGACTTTCGGCCCCCTCACTGGTCTTTGGGAAGGCGTTAGGGATGCCTTGGTCTCCTATCAGGTGTGTACACTATTGTTTTTAACCTTTTTCCATCCATATAACATCTGCTAAACATATGTGGTAATTTTCTGTAATGCCCGTTGTCCTATTCATACACCCCTAACAAAGAGTGCCAATAACAATCACAATCTTAAAAAGAAGTATTCGTGTAACTGGATTAGTTTATTGATTGACTTGCAAAATTATGTAAATAATTTCATTCAAATTGAACCAATTATGATCCCTTTGACAGTCAGGATCTAGTTTTCAGTTAAAGCAGCTTAAAGAACATAAAACATGAGGGATAAAGAGAAGAAATTAAGGTATCAAACATAAGGGAGAGGGAAAATTGAGGTTCTAACAAGTGAATCCAGAAAGATGTGAAAACATTAGAAAGGTCAAAGGTCAAACATGCACCATAAGGACATGGATAAGGAAAATGGTGCAATGTCGGTGATGTTACAAAAACAATTCCTTTTATCTGCAGTTGTTTCAGCACTTGCAATCAATTTTTACTTCTATCCTGGACAGCTTTAAAGCATGTATTGGTGCAGATAGTAAATGTGGGTCATCTGAAATGAAAAATTATAATAAAGGAGGTGTTCACAGCAGGTCTTGTCTGTTATGACGAATTTTCTTCCTTCACAGTATTTCTTTTTTCCTAAAGTTGTTAGGTATTTGACTGTAAAGTTCTCAAATCAGGCGCAATGACTTTTATAATATGTTAAAAATCACAGAATTTCCTGTTGTGTTAAATGTTGAAATCTGCATTTGATGCTTGTTTACTTATTATTTGATCCCATATATCCTGATCTAAATTAGGAAACTTTTTTAACTTTAGACCAGTGGTTCCACACCTTGATAGATGTGAGTGATCTCAACATGTTGACTTGTCTTTGCTATTTTCTATTAACTTGTGAAACACTGGGTAGTTTTATCTCTCCAGGCCTACTCAAAATAATAGTCTAAGAAGGAAAGATATCAAGCTCTGCCCCAAGAGCTCATAAAGATATGTTCCCTTTGTAAAGGGGCTGTTTGTTTGCTTAAAAGGTTCACAAACCTCAAAGCTTGTTTATCATTTCTTTAGACTGAATTATATTTAGGCAATGTCCTTTATTTGACACTTACTGATTGAGCATTTGGGAATAATTCATTCAATTATTTAGAAGTACAAAAAGGAGTTTGCACACACAAATTAATTTAAATATCAGTTACAAAGTTCTATGTTATGCCTTCTTCAGATTACATGACTTTAGCCCTGATTTTCCACTCGCTGACAGTGTTCGGAGCTCCCCGACAAAAGCCCCACATCTGAGGCACATCCACATCGGCTCCGTTCTTGCACATCAGCGATCGAGCACTATGTGTCAACTGTTCTTGTAGCGTGAAACCCCAGTCGCAGGTCAGTCATATAGTGTGAAAAGATACACGACTTAGATACTCTGGATTACAAGACAAGAAGTTGTGTTGTGTGACTGTTTCCTTCCCTGCAGCCTCCGGCCTACAGATGGCAGCACATAGGAATACAATCTCAAATCACCTTGAGTCACAAAGGAGCACTTGACATACCATATAAAGAAACTTATTTTCCCCTCCCATTCACGGGCCGACCACGTGTGGAACAGAAACAGTCATGATGTCACGTTGATATGAGCCTGCAGGCCACACAGCCCACTCTGTTCAGGCCACAAGCACAGATGTCCCTCTGGGGGATTTACAGAGCGGGGTTTTAGTCACCTGCACAACCTCCTTTAAAATCACTTACAACCACTCTGAGAACCAGACTGCAAGCTGAAATCATCTGTCAAATATTTCAAATGATTATCTCAAGAAACCCTAATCAAAAGGTTATCATGTTCAGTCCTAGACAAGAGAAGTTTTAGACAAAAGAAGAAAAGCTGTAAAAATAATGTGTAACTGAAATATATATTTTTTAATTTTATATTTAAGCTGAATCTTCATATCTTCTGTCTTGAACACCTCCCTTCAGTCAAAATTTATTAAAGTAAAAAAACAAACACATTTCACCCACGCAAAGGTAAGCTGCCACAAAGAAAATGTTTGGGTATTTATTGTTTGTTATGAAGTGATGGGTTTCTGTTTCAGAATTACAATGCTGGATATTTATGTTTTGTTCTTCATTTTAAAACAGTATCTAATCTGTAATTGAAAACTCTGCAATTAAATCTGAAAATTTTATTTAGTTCTGTAGCCATTGAAAACACCAAGGTTATGTCCTGTGGGAATCTGGGGGCTTTTGCAACCTCCGTAATGGCATTTCAATAGCTGATTTCATTCTTAACAAACATTACTTTACAATTTGAGTACTTGTAGGGCAACAAATAATAAGGTAAAAAATTCAGCATTTCCATATCAGAATTGAATTCATAGCAGTGTTCTTTTAGATCTCCATCTTCAAAGTTCTAACAGCAGAGAAGTCCAAATAATAAAACATTTGATGTATAGTCCATGTCATATTCTTGTGTCTGGTCAGTCAGATTCTATCTGGTACAGGCGCTAAATATCGTCCTTTTACGATTTATTCGGTTAGTCTTTCATCACCTCCTCTTCTATGTCTGATGTTTAACTCTTTAACCTTTCGGAGTTGTTATCACAGTAATCACGTAAAGACCCCCAGGGCATCCAGTGGGCGAGTCAATAAAAGCCAACAAGAAAAATGTCAGACACGTCCCACTCTCAACACACACACATTGTGCATTTCCTTGAGGCGGGGGGGGCTTTGTGGGTGGTAGTTTCACTGTAGTGGGACTGCCACTGACGTAGATAGTACCTCATCACCATAAAAAGTACGTTGAAGATAAATAGCTATGTGTTTAGTTCAATATAAGATTTATTTAATTTTATTATCAGAATATTTTCTGAAGTGTGTCTTGCATCCCAAGATATACAGTGTTTCACATAAACACAAAACACAAAACATAACATTTAACCAAACCAAATACTAAAAACATAAATACATCAGACAATACAAATAAGGAGTTGTAGTGCAATATATTCATTTGCCTGATTTTACATTTACCCACTACAGGGCCAATTGACTTCTATTATTACATTTAATTTAGTAAAAATATATCAGTTGTGTTATTAATTAGTGCACATATATACATTACTTCTAGGTTTTACAAGAAGTTTGTGAGATATGAAGGAAAATGTTAAAAATGTTAACATTATCATGAGATTAAGATAAAATAAAATAATCCTTTATTAGTCCCACAGCGGGGAAATTTACAGGTTAAAGTTACAGATTATTCATATCAAAGATGTAGTGCAGAGAAAAAACAATCAAGTGATTATCGATCATCTTGCAATTACAGTATGACTGTTGATTACATTCAAGAAATAATTTGTCAGTTAGTTTGTTTGCTTTTGTAGAGAGTTAGATGAGGAGATAGATACCACTCTCATATTTGTATGTTGTATATTAGCATACAGCCAGGAGATGGCTAATGTTAGTTTAGCAGCTAGCTTTGGTCTGTCTGTCAGTTGTGGTTTTAGGGAGAGTTAGGGGAAAACACATGAACCATTTAACCCTAACCCTTGTTGTTTTTACCTTTTACACTTGGGTTTTTGTTGTGTTTTTGTTACCTTTGGACAGAACAAGGCTAGACAGTCAGCTAAGCAAACGGTAACATCTCCTGTCTGTCCTCATATTTGATGGGCAGATATAAGAGTGGTAGGTCGATTCAAGTATTTATCCCAAAATGTTGAACTTTTACTTAAAGGGATGATAACATTTCAGTATTGTTGCAGTGGTTCATGTTATTAGCACTTTTGTAAGCTTTTATAAATACTTTAATGATATATTTTTTGTTTTGTTTTATGTTTACACATGATGATAACCACCAGTTGGAGTTTGTAGATGTTTTATTTGCCGGTATTTTATGTGTCATCTTCAGTGGGCCACAAGGGCAACAGGGAGAGTACCTCTGTTGCAACAATTTGAATTTCTGCGCTGAACCCAGAGTCAGTGGGAGATGTAATGACCAAAACTGGTTTCATAATAATTTAGAACAAACAACTCTTACTTCTTGTGTTTGTACACCTGGACTTCATTGTGTGGTGATACGGTGCACATTTTCTACATGACTGCTACAGTTACATAACCAGATTTTCTTTTTTTTTAAATGACAGATTATTTAATTATTAAATAATCTGTCTGTAAACAGTAGTGTATAATATCATATGAGATGAGCGGTAATCCCTTGAAGAATCAATAACTACAGCCAAAGTCACTACTTGTTCTCTATATAAGAATAAATTATAAACATAGAAAATAAAAAAGTCCCTCCTTGAGGAGTGTCTTATTCTAAGAAGTCTATAATGAAATAATATCAGGTTATTGACATTATATTGATCTGTTGAGGAGGACGATGCCTTCACACACAGATCTGACATTTTCATCAAATTAAAACCTAATTCCAAGCTCTCTTTGGTATTTCAGGGACGGATCGCAGTGTCAGAGGCTATTGATTAGAGTCAGCGATATATTTTATTTACAAACATATGGGGGTTTCTTCAGGTCACTCTTAGCCACTCAAGAGCAACCTAACTTTGGAGTTGTTGCTCATCTTCTTCGCTGATTGTTCGGTGGTTTATTATCGATGTATGTTTGGTGGTAAAGCAAAGTTTTGTGACTTGGTCACAAAACGTACAAAAAGTATCTTTCTCAAAACAGGCCCTGTGGTAGTTCCTGCTGGGTGTCTTCAGAACCACATTTTATGCACAAAGTGAAAACAATACCAGCTACACCAAGCACACACACACACACACACACACACACACACACACACACACACACACACACACACACACACACACACACACACACACACACACACACACACACACACACACACACACACACACACACACACACACACACTGGTAAACATGACAAGTTGCAGCAACAAAAGCCAGACTAGCTGAATATTGCATATTTCTTCATGCAAACATAAACTAACAGTCTCTTGGCTTCAGCTTCAAATTTACAGAAGCCTAAACACATACATAAGTTGTATCAATCCTCTAATCTAACTATTGGCAATAAAGCAAATCAACTTCACCCCCAATTGATAACTACTCTAAATGTACATTATGTTTTAAAAGTTTGTTAATGCTGTCAACCAAGCACTGATTCTTGTAAAGTTGATGGTTTCCCATCAAATGCAGACTTCTGAGATGTTTTGTGTCATTGCTTTCCATTAAAAGCCATTTACTGTAACACCAAAATGTTTTTTTGGAATGATTAAAATAACCAAACACAGTTTAAGATTAGTGACAATAAATGTTTCGTATACTCCAATGGAATCAGATTTTTATCACTATAAAAGGTTGGATAATGTTGCAACCAATTTAAAAGCATGTAATCCATAAACAAAATTACCACATTAAGACTGGTCTGGCTCTGTGTTGTCCCTGTCATCCACCTCTTTTCTGTCCTTTTTCCTCAGAGAGGAGTCTTCCTGTTGGGTCTCAGTGGATCAGAGTCCATTCGTCCTCGGCCTCACAAGTGAGAACGGAGAGCTGCTGCTGGATGAGTGTGTTCAGGTCACGGAGGGATCGAAGACTAAGGAGAGACACCTGTTCCTCTTCAGCGATGTCATTGTCTTTGCTAAACTCAAGTAAGAAGTGTAGATATTGATATACATCCCAGAAAGGAAGACAATCAAATAAGTTTCCACGGAAAAAGAAGTTGACACTGGGAAACTACTGATCCAACTGATTAAAAATAAAAAACACAAATGTAGGAAATACAGCTGATGTTGTATTTAAATAACCTTCTGTTGTCACATGTTTTTAACAGTTGGAATGGGAGAGTGAAAGAGGAAGTAAAAACAAAACGTGTATATTTGGTCTGCATACTCGGACTGTTGGGGAATCTCCCAGCACACAAAACTGTTTATGTATAGTCACTCTGAGATAAATAGAAGAAGAAAGCATGGTGGTTCCCTCTTAGTGGAGTCACATGAGGGGGAATAAATATATGTTCTTCTCAAAAACTAATTTCAACATATATTCAGCTGAAGTTCCACTCACAAATGTTGCTTCATTAATCTCACAAGTGACAATATCTTACATCTAATATCAATCTTGAAGTGAGGCAAATCCTGACACATACCTAGAGAAGTATACATTATAATAACTTCTTTGTTATTATTATCACAATAATTACAATGAAAACCTCCCTGTACTTTGTTCCTGTTGGATGAAATCAACATGATCTGATCTTGCATATTTCTGGACAATTAAACTGAACAAATTCAAACAAACAGGCCTTAAATTGTTGCTCATATTAGTCAGGTTAGAGCTGTTTGTCAAAGCCGGTGGAAGTTTTAAAGCTCTTGAGTGGGAGGACAATCACACTCATCTGTGTACCACAACCTGCCCACTGTTCCAGTAGGTAAGCGGGACTACAGTAAGACATCATAAACAGACTTTTGAGTCCTTTGAGTCTATGCATTCATTACTTATAGAGAGATTGTATATGGCACTATCAGTGTTCAATTCAATTCAATTCAGTTTATTTTTGTATAGCCCAGAATCACAAATTACAAATTTGCCTCAGAGGGCTTTACAACCTGTACACAGGTAGCAGTCGGTGTCAGCAGGGCCGTAGCAGGATGCACGACCACGGTCCAGGTACAGCCACGATTTATAGAAGCCTGCGAAGCGAGAAAGCACAAAGACTCTAGGGTAGAAGCAAGTCAATAAGCGTAATAGTACAGGCAATAATAATAGTAATATGACTAATAATAATAGTGGTAGTAGTAGTGGGTGTCAGCAGGGCCTCAGCAGGTGGCACGATGACAGTCCAAATATAACCCTGATTCCTGGGAACCTGCGAGGCGAGAAAGCACAAGAACTCTGGGGAAGAAGCAAAATCAGTAATGTGCATAAATAGGAGATTAATACATAAAGAGGGAGTGAGAGAAGAGGAGAGAGGAGCTCAGTGTATTCTAAGTAGTCCCCTGGCTGTCTAGGCATTTAGCAGCATATCTAGTGGCTGGACCAAGGCGAACCTGAACCAGCCCTAACTATAAGCGCTATCAAAAAGGAAGATCTTAAGCCTGCTCTTAAAAGTGGTGAGTGTGTCTGCCCCCCCGGACTGAAACTGGAACCTGGTTCCACAGAAGAGGAGCCTGATAACTGAAGGCTCTGGCTCCCATCCTACTTTTATATACTCTAGGAACCACAAGTAACCCTGCATTGATTGAGCGCAGCTTTCTAGTTGGGTAATATGGAACTATAAGTTCCTTAACATAAGACGGTGCCTGGCCAGTTAGAGCTTTGTAGGTAAGTAAAATAATTTTAAATTCTATTCTTGATTTAACAGGGAGCCAGTGCAGAGAAGCTAATACTGGAGTAATATGATCTCTTTTCTTAGTTTTTGTTAGAACACATGCTGCAGCATTCTGGATCAACTGTAAAGATCTAAGAGACCTATTAGAGCAGCCTGATAATAAGGAATTACAGTAATCTAGTCTAGAGGTAACAAATGCATGAACTAGTTTTTCTGCATCGCTTTGAGACAGGATTTGCCTGATTTTCGCAATGTTACGTAAATGAAAAAAGGCTGTCCTTGAGATCTGTTTTATATAAGAGTTAAAAGACAGATCCTGATCAAAGATAACTCCAAGGTTCTTAACGGTAGTGCTGGATGCTAGAGCAATGCCATCTAGAGAAACTATATCGTTAGATAATTGATTTCGAAGGTGATCTGGGCCGAGTAGGATAACTTCTGTTTTTTCAGAGTTTAACATTAAGAAGTTACAGGTCATCCAGGTTTTTATGTCCGTAAGACATGCTTGAAGTTTAGAGAACTGGTTAGTTTCGTCTGGCTTAATTGATAGATATAACTGGGTATCATCTGCATAACAATGAATGTTTATTGAGTGTTTTCTGATAATATTCCCCAAGGGAAGCATATATAAGATAAATAAAATAGGTCCAAGAACAGACCCCTGTGGAACTCCGTGACTGACCCTGGTTTTCATCGAGCTTTCATTGTTTACATATACAAACTGAGATCGGTCTGATAAATATGACTTAAACCAGCTAAGTGCGGTTCCTTTAATGCCTATTAGATGCTCCAATCTCTGTAATAGGATTTGGTGATCAATGGTATCAAATGCAGCACTAAGGTCTAGCAATACAAGTACAGAGACAAGTCCTTTGTCTGAAGCTATTAGAAGGTCATTGGTCATTTTCACCAGTGCTGTCTCTGTGCTATGATTCACTCTAAATCCTGACTGAAAATCCTCAAATAAACTATTGTTATGCATAAAGTCACAGAGCTGATTTGCTACTGCTTTCTCAAGGATCTTAGAGAGGAACGGAAGGTTAGATATAGGTCTATAGTTACCCAACACCTCTGGATCAAGAGTAGGTTTCTTAAGAAGAGGTTTAATTACAGCTAGTTTGAAGGCCTGTGGTACATGGCCCGTTAGTAAAGACAGATTGATAATTTCTAATAAAGAATTGCTAATTAAAGGTAAAACTTCCTTAAGCAGCCTAGTCGGAATCGGGTCTAAGAGACAGGTGGAAGGTTTAGACTTAGAAATAGTTAAAGTCAATTGTTGAAGGTCGATGGGAGAAAAGCCATCTAAATATATTTCAGGTTCTACAGCTGTGGATCGATCGGTACTGGTTGAGGGCAGTAGATTATACATTTTTTCTCTAATAGTTAGAATCTTATCATTAAAGAAGTTCATGAAGTCACTACTACTGAGGTTTATAGGAATACACGGCTCAACAGAGCTGTGACTCTCTGTCAGCCTGGCTACAGTGCTGAAGAGAACCCTGGGGTTGTTCTTATTTTTCTCTATTAATGCTGAATAATAGGCTGCTCTAGCATTACGGAGTGCCTTCTTATATATTTTAAGACTGTCTCGCCAGACTAACCGCGCTTCATCCACATTGGTGGAACACCATATCCTATCAAGTTTTCGCAATATTTGCTTTAAATCGCGGGTTTGAGGGTTATACCATGGAGTAAACCTCCTTTCTTTTATTAGCTTCTTTTTTAGAGGAGCTATAGTCTAGTGTCATTCGCAGTGAGCATGCAGCACTATCAACAAGATGGTCAATCTGAGACGGACTAAAGTTAGCGTAGGAGTCCTCTGTTATATTGAGCAATGGTACTGAATAAAACCCTGAAGAAATTGCTTCTTTAAATTTAGCTACAGCATTATCAGATAGACATCTAGTGTAGAAACTTTTGCCTAATGGCGTACACTCTGGTAGAAAAAATTCAAAGGTTATTAGATAATGGTCCGATAAAAGAGAGTTCTGTTGAGAGACAATTACATTTTCTATTTCAATACCATATACCAGAACAAGGTCGAGGGTATGGTTAAAACAGTGAGTCGGTTTATGTACACACTGACAGAAGCCAATAGAATCTAATAATGAACTAAACGCAGTACTAAGGCTATCATTATACACATCCACATGAATATTAAAATCCCCTACAATAATAACTTTATCTGTTTTGAGGACTAAACTTGATAAAAACTCAGAATACGCACCTGGTGCATGGTACACTATAACAAATAAAATTGACTTTAATGCTTTCCCGCTCGGGTTTGAAAGACTAAGAACAAGGCTTTCAAATGAGTTGTAATTTAATTTAGGTTTAGGGTTTATTAATAGGCTTGAGTCAAAGATAGCTGCTACTCCACCTCCTCGGCCTGTGCCTCGAGGAATATGAGTATTAATATAACTTGGAGGAGTTGATTCATTAAGGCTAATGTACTCTTCATGACACAGCCAGGTTTCAGTAAGACAAAATAAATCAATATGATTATCTGATATTAAATCATTTACAACTACACCCTTAGATGACAGAGATCTAATATTTAAGAGTCCACATTTAATTGTCCTGTTTTGATGCACTGTTGCATTGGTTGCCTTAACTTTTATTAAGTTATTTTGTATAACTCCTCTTCTGTTGACTTTAAATAATTGAAGTGGCCGTGGGGCAGACACAGTCTCTATAGGGTTTTGGGTGGGTAACTGGATGGGTAACTGCTCCAAAGGAAGCGCAGAGAAGTGTGAAAGACTGCGACTCTGCTTCTGCTTCCTGGTCTGAACTCTGGGTCATGGATTAGGTCCACTAATGAACTGGGTCAGTGTTCATTTTCTTGAAAGTACTTCACCCGTTTTACACATCAAGTTCAGTTTACCAGTCATGTTGGGTACCTTTGAGAACATGATGCCTTCTGTGGCTCCAGAGTGAGCTTTCTAAAGTCTGAAAAAAAAAATTGGGGGATTATTTACCTAATATAATATCCTGTTTTCCCTAGGCTAGATTATGAACCAGACCTCCTAAGGCCCCCCCAAAAAACACTTGGTTCTCTGTGTGTCAGTTGATTATTCCAAATAAAAAATGGTTTGGGGAACTAGCATCATCAAATCACAAAATACACTGATATCAACCTTAAAAGAATAGTTTTTGCACATATACCTCTTTTATTCTTGTTCGGAGTCAGATGCCAAGATCGATACCATTCTTATGTCTGTCCAATAAATATGAAACAACAGCCAGCAGACATTTATCTTAACTTATCACAAAGACTAGAAGCAAGTATAAACAGCCAGCCTGACTGCCTTGTACCTTTGTTTATTCGGCTGCATTTGATATTATGCTGGTGTCGCATAGCAATTTATTCAGAAAACTGTGTGCTCTGTAAATTATTCTTTTTGCGAGAGTTTACATAAATAATGCACAGTGGGTCAGTGGGGGCCCTCAATTTCCCCCACGACCCCCCACTGATTTAATATGTCCATGTTTATTCCTCACAGCTTCTCTTGATGTTAAAACTGATGGTCTGGAGGGACGAATGGTTTAGAATAGCATATAGGTCAGGGGATTGGAAGATGAAACGTTCCCGGAATCGGGCAAGCATCCCTGCGGACTATCAATTTCTGGCATCGACCTTTCTATATTACCTCTTGGTAGATGCACATCACTTCTCTCTCTTTATTTCTATACCATAACACCTCCTGAACCCTCCAGTTCACGTCCTTCGTCTTCACACCTTTCTGACTCTTCGTTTTTTCCCTCCAATCTATCGGCGCTGCAAGATCCAGTCAGCACGCCTCTGCTGCAAACACTCAGAGGTCAGCAGGGTCCCGACCAGATACCGAGAACATATGAGCGGAAATGATTCCTCTCTAATTATTTTCTAGGCACCATTTGTGGAAGCTGTTTTTAAACCACTTTTAAAGCTTTTCATTTCGTTTATTTTTCATCGCCTCTCAGGACATCCACCTTTCAGGGCACAAAGAGTGCAGCGTTAATGATGAAGGAGTTGAGTCACTTTGAATTGAGGGGTTCAGTTTGACCTACTTGATATGTCTGTAGTTTATAAGGCATGGCAAACATGCTGTTCAGTTTTAGCTTCACACGTGTTCAAGAGCTATTAAAGCTTTATCATTCTGAAATATGAACAATCATTCCTTGTAAGGATTTTACTGCTCTGGCAAAATGTCCACCTAATGCATCACAAGAGCATTTTATTTTATCTCTTAATCCTTGACAATCAATATTTACATCAAAGTCTATTCCTTGAGATGTTTTAATGTGCAAAATCCTGTTTTCCGTTCAAGTGTCAGTATAAATTATTACATTTGTGCAGATTATTTATATAAAAAGAGATTCTTACATGATAAATTAAACCTTTTATTTCTTTGTTCAACAACTTTTTCACAAATGTAGGGAAGACATATTGTCTAGAGAAATATGATCTCTTTTGAATTTTTGTACGGATGTTTGCCTATACATAACCACATGGTATCCATCCCATATCACAATTTGTACTGATGTTCTCAAGTCACAATTACGAGGCATGACCCACGTGCTGTCCAATATACAATATTTTAA
Organism: Anoplopoma fimbria; assembly: GCF_027596085.1. NCBI lineage: Eukaryota > Metazoa > Chordata > Actinopteri > Perciformes > Anoplopomatidae > Anoplopoma > Anoplopoma fimbria. Next base: position 12,521,268 of record NC_072466.1, read on the forward strand.
TTGTATCATATGGACCTAAAAATACTATATTTGAAATAGAGAGGAAAGTTGTAGCCACAACCCAACAAAAGTAAACATACAGAAAAATCTAAACAATTAATTAAATCAATCTTTGTACTGATTATTGTAAATGATAGTAATAATAAGGTAGTTTATCCCCTTCATTACGTCAGCCTTTCAGATAAGGCCAAGAATGGTCCCCAAATCTTATTAAATACAGCCTCAAGACAATCTCTTTGTATCACTGCATTCCAAAATTAATTGTAGAAATGAAAAAAAATATGGAACAGAAACCTGCATTTCAACCTTGAAAAACAGTTGTAAGAAATGGAAACAGAAAGGACTATTTAGAAGTCTGTCGTCTTTGCTTCTACTTCTGTTTTAACAGGTCGACTTCCAGCTACCGCCTTAAGCACAGAGTGAGCCTCGAGGACGTTTGGCTTTGTGGGTTTGAAGATGAAGCGGAGGAAGAGGAGGGAACGACGGGGGATATTGACCTCGGAGTGACACTCCTCTTGGCCTGGGATCTCACTGTTTGTCTGGTGTGTTTTTGGTGAGCAGACATGCAGCAGATGACTCACATACAAACAGCCTTGTGTTGAGAAAATTGACTCATACATGCATGTGTGACTGAATACACATACACATCATGACAATGCTCAAGTTTGGCTATGAGGATCTTCAGTTTATTGGTATTCTTCCTCTCACATCCTAATCCCCCTCAATCTTGATTTATTTTTAACTATTGGAGACGATCAAGGTTTCAATCTTTTTTTTTTGACTTAACATGAATAAAATGTCATATTTTTTGTGCTTAATGTGCAATGGCAGACCTGCACCACCTGTGGCTTCACGTCACATAACCAGAGATAAAATATCTTCTACAAACACAGACCAAGAGTGCAGATAAAGTGTGCAGAGTCTTTATTCCGTCTGTCCTTGTTTTAGAAGAGAAGTGTTGATTTCAATATGAGATAGCCGGAGCCAGCTAGCCACCTGCAGTCAGTATTAATTCACATCACTGTTTACAAGAATGTTCAACCAGCACTATCAGTTTATTTATCCTCTCTCTTACTTTGTTTATTGTGACAGTTGTGCAAAAAAAATACCAAGAATAATTCCTTGGATGTGAAAACCTGCTTGGCAGAAAACTTGATTCTAATTTTGATTTTAGCATGTTGGAATAGCTCAATTTTGTGGACATTTTGGACATTTAGCAAAACCAAAAATTTGAATGAATCAACAATTTTTTATATATCGCAAGCCCTACTTATTAACTTTCTCTTCTTCAAGTTTTGCACGGATAAACAAAAAAGCTGTATAATGTTGATTAGTGAGTTTCAAAGGTGCTGGATTTTGTGACCCTCATTCAAAGTTTCCCCCCGTTTGCAGTTTCTGTGCTAAGCTAAGCTAACTGGCTGACGGATGGGAAATTAGTATTACAATCACGAAACTCTTGGCAAGAAAGGCAATTTCTGTGTTTCCCTAATGTTGAACTATTCCTTTAACAATCTTCAATCAAACCTTTTCACATGTGATAGAACAGCACACAAACATAGGCTTCCTGTTTCCTATTTGACCGTCTTTTTTTGTTAGGTCTTAAATAAATGAAATCTGACTCTGTTCATGGAATATTCACACTTGTAGTAAATGGTCATATGATCTGTGGCCTATATGAAAACAGAGAAGTAACAAATAGAAAGTCATCCCTGCAGCATCACAAGACAAGAGGTTGCAAAATAGAAAGTGCGTAACTGGCCAGCACACCAATTTTCATGTGAGGGGATTAACATCAGATTACTTTTTCTACAAATACTGTCCTTACGATAAATATGAAGTGCAGGAGAAACACTGTGTCATACTTTTTTGTCTAGACAGTTCAATTGACTAAAATGAATGAAAAATTTCTCTTCAGTAAATGTCATCTGTCTCATCAAGGCGCTAAATGGGCATAAGTAGAGAAGTGTGGTAGTCATTTCTGTTGTTAATTGACTCCCACGTTTCTTGTAAATTAATCAAAACATAAAACTCTTTGTGTTTGACTCGCTGTGTATTCCAAGAAGTTGATGAACCCACTGGTGGATTTGAGTTTTCATTTATTTTCTGAATGTGTTGGTTTATCACTGGTAATGATTCAGTGTGTGAAAGTTTCCCTCTCACTCACACGGAGGTGATCGTTTAAGAGAAACATGTGACACATGCTCAAAATACAAAACAACCAAATGATACTGCTAGCTGCCTTATTGAGGCCCCGATGAATAATAAGTTGACAAAAGTTGAGGCCCTTCAGGTTTACATGTTGGCCCACGTATCTGTTTCTCCATCATGTTTCCACTCGTGGACACCAAGCCGCAGTAAACCTTGCCTAGGAGGAAGTGGAAGGTGTCTGGTCGGGGGCCGCCGTGACGCTGCTTCCTGTTCCCATGACTGTGTCACAGTTTCCAACAGAGTTGTTAAAAGTCGCCGTGGGTGCACACTTTGCCTCATTCCTCCCACTGTATCTGCTGCTCTGTTTGATTCTCTCTGTGGATGAGTAACTCAGACCATGCTGTTATTTTGCCCACAGCTCGCCTGAGGTTAAAGAACGCTGGTTAGATATTCTTCACAGGTAAGAAACAATACTATTCATAGATTATGCATTGAATTATCAACATTTATTCCGCTCAATAGCCTTTCAATAAGCATAATTAATAACAGTTGGATAGTACTCAAGCTACAATGTATAGCCATTTTGATCAATATTGACAACATAGCTAACATAACATTGCTGCAGGCATCAAGTTATCAGCTAAATCAATATAAATGAGTCAGTTTTAATTAAATTAATACAAATCCTTCAATAAGGATGTGTTGACTCCAGCAAGACAACATCTTTAAATAATGAACAGCAGTGTTCATTTTGTCTCTAATACTAAAAATAAATTAATAAAGAACTCAATTATAGCATATATGTCTTTAATTGTGTTTAATGACTTTATTACTAAATGCTATCACTGACATTAATGCTTTTCTATAACTTATGAAAGAATGATCCATTTTCATGCTCTGAGTATGACCTCCTGATTTTGTATGGCTTATATATTTTCTCTTCTTTTTTTGTCATGATTTGTGTTGTTTATTTATCTTGTTTATATTTTTGGTTTTGTTAAATGTTTTGTCTCACTGTGCTTGTGTTGTATAATTGTCGTCGAGGACCCCCTCGAAAACGAGATGGTACATCTCAAGGGGTATTCCTAATAATAATACATTTTCATATGTATTATAATGATCCACTATAAGGATTGATACACAAAAACATGAAATAAAAGAGATGATGTGTGGTTAGTTTAAGTTTAAATATATAGACTAAAAAGTGTGAATACTAAAAGAGTTTGGGGCATATTATAAATGTATGAGTATCTTTTCACAGAAAAATTAAAGACGCAAAAGCAAGAGCTGGTTGTGCTTCTTCCACTCCAGACGTCCTCATGAAGGTTTTGAGTGGCAGCATCACAGTAAGTCTCTCACTACTCACTCTGCCATGTCCAAAATAAATCTAAATCTATTAAAAAAAGAGCTTTTAAGTAAACAATCTCTCTCTCTGTCTCTCTTTTCTTTTAGACTAAAACTCTAACAGGAGGTGGCATGGAACAATTCATTGAGTTTCCACTTGATGTAAGTACAACCCCCATTTAACTGGCTTTTTGAGATGAAAGATTTCTGAGCAAAACATGTTTGTGAAAGATGCCTTTTCCACTCATGCTGAGATCAGTGTCTGAAATGCATTTACTGTAGCTGCAAAAACAAAAAAATGTCTGGATCACAATTCAAAAGTGATTAAAAAAGGTTTATTGTGATTGATTGTTGGCTTCTATTAGTGTCTTTTGTCATATAATTCCTTCACTCTAACTCAGTCATGTGTTAGTTGGCTTGAAGAGCGAGGGGGTGCTTTGCATGCTGTTCCTCTTGCATACTCATCACCACATCCCTTATTTTTTATTTTGTTACCAGGGTGATGCAAAGATCTGCAGCGGGTCAAAGCAGTTGAACAACAAGGAGGACAAGCATCCCAATGGTGAGTTTGAATGTGGCAGTTTTTGATGGAGGGTGTGGCTCATTAATTGTGCCATGTGTAGAGATGAGACCACAGAGGACAACCACAAAGACAGAAAAATGAAATCTAACTACTGATAAGAGTCAGCAAGTGAAAAAAAAGTTTGACACATTGGCACTCTGGCTTAACAATCTTGCACATCTCTATTTGTTGCTGTGTTGCACTACTTTTGAATTGTTGTGAACAGAAGACTTAAGTAAATGCTACAATCTGAATGTTTAATATATAATGCTAAATAAAACATTTCTGCTTCCACCAGAAACCAAGTGGAGCCTGGTGAAAAGGCTCAGAAAAGGCTCTAGTTTCATCATCAAAGCCTCCCGATCAGATACTGATACCAAGACTCAGCTGTTTGGACAGCCCCTCTGTAAAATATGCCCAGATGAATGCTCACTTCCCAAACCAGTCACAGTAAGTTAACTCTCTACCTTAAATGTCAAATTTCATCACTTCCTCTTGCTAGTCAGGGTTGTCTTAAAGACGAAGAGCTGAACTGATGTTTCCAGAACACATTTGTTTCTTTGTTCCTAAAAAGATTGCCAGCGCTTTGGACAGATTTGCATATTGTTTTCAGGAATATAACTACCCAAGGCTGAACATAAGACAACTAGTAACTAATAAACAAGCACCTTCTTAGCTGAACTTTGACAGCTCTTTGACAGCAGGAAACGTTGATTAGTCTCAGCCCATAATTGCACTCATCACACACAGCTTGTTTCTGTCTTTACTACGATAATCTCACACCTCTCCTCCCCTCCGTCCTTTCACCAGGAGTTGCTGGTGTTGCTGAGGAAGAGAGGCCCATCCACAGAGGGAGTGTTTCGGAAACCCTGCAATAACAGGAACATGCGGGACATCAGAGAGCAGCTGAACAGCGGCCAGGAGGTGGACATGGAGGTCCAGCCGGTCGTTCTGCTTGTCGGGCTGCTAAAAGTAAATTCCCATACTTTTACCATTTCATTTTATTCAATTAATAATACCATTCATATTACTTCTATATATAACAAATACTGCTACAGTACTTGCTACAACATAAGCATTAATTAAACTACATTTTACATGATGCTCCCATTATGTTATTATATGTGACCACTACTACCGCTACTACTGCAGCTGCTGCTACAACTACTATACTACCACTACTGCTATAGGAAGAAGTACTCAGATCTTTTACTTGAGAAAAACTTTAACACTGCCAGAGTGTAGAGATACTCCAATACAAGTAAAAGTCCTGCATTCAAAAAAGGTACAAAAGTATTAGCATTCCAAAATATACTTAACGTAGCAAAAGCATTTATTTATTAGCAAGTATTCATTTTGCATTTATTTGTTATCGTCACTTTAGTATTGCAGCTGCTAAAGATGGGGTTAGAGTCTTAATAATCCGAATCTGCAAAGTGGCTACAGCTATCATATAAATGAAGAGGAGCAAAAAGTACAATATTTGCCTGAGATGTACTGAAGTATAAAGTAGCATAAAATGGAAATACTTAGGTGAAGTACCTCAAAATTGTACAAAGCACAACACTTAGTAACTCTCCAACACCTTTACCACCACCACTACTACTACTTCTTATAGTAGTGTTGTGATATTTAATCTGCTTCAATACAATACACTATGTAGTAAGTCAGTATGTAAAATTTGAGATCCCTCCTTGATCCTTTATGTTATTTTTGTTCTCATCCAGTTTAGTTTGACATTCACACCCGATCATTTCTATTTATAAGTGCTGTGTCCAATCACCAACTCCTTCTCTTGTTTGTTGCAGAGTTTTCTAAAGGAACTTCCTGGCAGCCTGCTGGTGTCTGAACTTTATGACAAGTGGATGGCGGCTCTGGACAATGAAGACACCCAACAGAGAGCTCTGGAAATCAAGAAGTAAGCAATCAATACCTGCTAATGAGTTTAGACGATGCCATTTACCAGCAACTGTGACCCCCAGAGTGTATTTACCTATTATAATTTATTATTAATTTATATATGTAATTTATATATGAAAGGAAATCTGTTGGAATTTTCTTGACTTCTTATGTGGTCGAAAGTAAACAGAGTTTTTCAGTACATTCCCAATGTGCTCCGTCTGTAGAATGAACACAGACCACTTCTCTTTTTCAGTCTGTCTTCAGTTTGAAAAAAGGGAAGAACCTTTTAATTGAAAAAAACGAGCGCGAAACTAATGTCTTCTTCCTGTTCTCTTTTTTTTCCTTCCTTCCTCCTTTTGTTGACCGCCTGCAGGGTGGTAGACGACCTCCCGGGACTCAACAAATTCCTCCTGCAGCATCTAGTTTGCATCCTCCATCACATCCTCAAAAACGCATACAACAACAAGATGGACGCCTACAACCTGGCGGTGTGTATCGCCCCCACACTGCTGCAGCTGGACTGCACCCCGCTAGATGAGCAGAAGGAAAAGATGAAGAAGGTAGATATTCCTTCTCAGTTTGGGTGCTTTGAAGCTTTGTGGTTTCTCAGTGCATGACACCTCAAAAGGTTTCATAATGTGACACTTGCACACACTTTTGTTACCTTGTTAGTTTGCTGAGTTAAGTACTAATAAAAATTCTGAACGTCAGCTTTGATTTTTCTGAATTCTTTATATCATTTTTCATATTGTTGTTAATTTGACTTCTTTAATGATTTGTTGCAGGTCACAGAGCTAACTCAGTTCCTGATTGAGCATTGTGAGATACTTGGAGACAATATCCCAAATCTGCTGGATACTGATGAAGGTACATTTGCACATCACTCAAGTCTCCGTGATTACTGTATTATTGGGGTGGGGAACCTTAGGTTTGACCTCATTAAAAAGGGTTACGATTTGGATAAACTATTCTGAGGTATCTATTCAATCTATATTTACAATAAATCCTGCAAGAAACTGATGAAATAAATTATAATGGGAAAGTTATAAATCCTTCCTAGCTCAATTTCAGAACACCTTCTCTTTTGCAAATGATAAATGAATAAATAAATATAAAAACATATAATCCTCTACATTTTCTGACCCCACCTTCCCCCTTATATATTTTACACAGTCCCCAACTCAGTTTAAATTTAATTTGACATCTCACAAACTGAGTAAATGACAATATCTATGGTAAAATTTGGTGATCTTATTCATGTCTTTGTTTCCCCACTCTGTAGACAAACTTTCCTCCCATCATCATGACTCTGCGTATGACAGCACCGACCCAGATGGAGATGGAGACGCAGGAGAGAGTACCAGCTCCACACATGGAGAGAGTGGATCATCGTCCTCTCTCAGTCCCAGCTTCACCACCTCCTCTTGGCCAGCTGATGCCATCTTTAACACAATGCCAGAATTCAACCGTCGCTGCTCCGAGCCCATCATCCTCCTCTCAGCTGACCTCGAGAGCCTGGGCAGTCACTCCAGAAGCCACGACGACTGCTCGGTGGAAAGGAGGGACTTTCAGGAGCAGCCTCTGAAAAAGCAGATCTCAGACGACTCCTTCTTGCTCAGAGCACGTGTTGGAGCAAGCCAAGTGGGGTATTTTCCAAGACTGAGTAGCAACTCTAACATGGATTCTCTGCCCTTTGTGGCAAGTAACTGCTCGTGCTCTTCCCTTGAAAGTGCTGCCTCAAATCAATCTGAAGGCTCTGTTTTCGCCAGTTCCCCTGTGGGGTCACCAGTCTGCCCTCGGAAAGCAAACACCTCCAGCCAGCCTTCAATGGCTGCAAAGGCTCAGCAGGACATTGTGAGGCCGAATCCAGAGGAGAGGAGGCGTTCACAGTCCATGAGAGTTGCCACTAAAGTCCTATTAAGGACCAGGAGCTTAGGGGCCTTCAGCAGAAACAGCTTGAAGAAAGACTCTCAGAAGGAAAACTCCTTCCCTTGTGAAACTCTCCAGGAGGACTCTCAGAGTGAAGCAGATCCACCAGCTGAGTTTCTGGGTAAACCACGGCCTCTGTCGTCCATCGAGGTGTTTAAGCAGGTGGACAGCAAGCTGCCCTGCAGGCCTCCGTCATACAAGCAGGCAGTGCAGAACACGAGTCCTCCCCCGCAGTATGGATCAATGACTGTACACGATGCCATACAGCTGGGGAGAAGGTCACGTCCATCCTCCGTAAATTATGAATTCCCACCAACCTGTTCAGTCAATCAGTACAAAGATTGTTTTGCTCAAGCAGCACAGGACAAAGCCATCGTTGGAGAGCAGCGGCAGCCTTTCCGCCAGAGAGCTATGTCCGAGTCTGTGTCGAGGAGATGTAGCCAGCCTGTGTTTGAGGAATTTTCTTATGCCAAGGAGTCTTATGTTTGATTGACTTTGGAACTATTTTACAATATCAGATTTTAAATATACAAACATTTTTTTGGAGTCAAATATCGTGGGCAAAGCCTAAGAACCAGTTCTTAAACTGCCAGTTGTAAACCAGACAAGCTTCTTTTATTTTCATTCATTCAGAGACACGGCATTCATATGTTTCCTTTTAATCGCAAGGCTTCATAATAGCAGCAACTCTTCTCCTTCCTCTTTGAAACGGTGTTTTTGAAGCTGTGCCCACTGAGCAGCTCTGTGTAACAGAAATGCTTGTAAATGTACTTGAAATCCAATCTGTTATTATTTTACTGTTTCACTTTGAATGAATGTCAGCTCTGTGACGCCTCCACGGTTGCACTTACTAAGTAGTACTATTTAGAGTACAACATTTAAAAGATATTGTTATCCGGATAAGATATCTATCACAATGAAGCTATGAAAACACAGTTCACTGTGGATAAAATATGCTATGAGTTTTGTTTTTCTATGTTTTCTTTGAAGTTGTTGTTATGGTATGTGATATGTTGTGTTTTTTTTTGCTCTTTGTAAATCCTCTTCACTTTGCATGTTCTTTTTCCTCCACTACATTAAAGCACTTTTCTTGTGATAGACTATGCTTTGTAAATAAAATAAGATGAATATAGATGTGTAATCTTTGTCAAGGTGTCTTCCAGAGTCATGCCATTTAAGCAGATTTTTGGGGGTTAAAATGGAAGAAAAATAACACAATAAAAGAAAAAAACAAAGTCAAAAAAAGTCTTCTTTCTCTGTTTCTATGTGACCTTTTAGAAAGCTCATGTTACTTAGGGATGCTGTGAACATGAATCGCACATTCAAAGTTAGTGGTTAGTTAAAGTTATTCATTAGTGGCAGTAATAAGGAGAAAATGGAGAAGGATTTCTCTTTTGGCTCCACTTCTCTTTGCTAGACGTGTTGCATAACAGAAGCTACCAGGCCTCATTGAGAGAACAGCATGTTCTGACACATGTTGAAACAGGAGGAAACCAGAGTGATCACATGGGTGGATTTGGTTTTTCTCTGAATTGCTGTTCTTGTCTTTGAGTACACGATGAGCTGATGCCACGTCTCTTCCTTCCTTTCTAAAGACCCTTAACACGTCGTTTCCTTCCTCAACAAATTGATTTAATTCATCCAAGCATTTGGTAAAATGTTTCTTAGAAAAATTTAAATAAAGAAGATAATCTCTGATAATGCTCATTTTAGATAATCAGTAACACAGTTCAAAGCAACATTGCCAATATAATTCAGAAATTCATTACAGTGGACCTTTAGGAATGACTACATTTGTGAAGCATATAATGTTTATTAAACCTTAAAATAATGTAATACAACACCACCAAAAGCATAAAAAACAACCAAAAAACCTAATTTAAATTTAAATGTAATTTGTATAGCCCCAAACACAAATGTGCTTCAGAGGGATTTACAATCTCACAGCATAAAACGACCTCTGACCTTGTACCTTTGCATCGCAGAGGGTAAGACGCTCCTTAGAAAACCCAATTAGCACCTATCTGACACAGTGTCGGCATAAATCTTTACAAGCTCCAAAAAGAGACTATCGCAGGTGTGGTCTGTGTCAATTTGTATTTGCTTGGACACAACATATTGCTTTAATCATGCATCACCCTTTGCATCACATTAACAAACTCTAAAGTGTGAATGGAATCATCAGATCTCATAGGATTTGAATCATTAGTAGGATATACAAGAAAGCAACACTGGGACTGTGGTGTGTTTTAATCCCACTATGGGGACAAAGATGGCTCAATATAAACTGTATGTTAATCTGATTGTCTGCAAAGAAAACGTTTACCAAACCATTAAAAACTATATGTGAGGGAAGTTGAGTCATCAGCTCAACTCTGTTATCTATCTGTGAGATATTTGTTGAAAGAGCTTGCCCAAGCATGTTGGTTACATTACAGCTAATATCCAAACCTCGGATTGGATTTGATTTCCAATGAATTATGAGGCTCCAAAACGTCTGGTAATGAACACTTAAGTTAGTCAGAGCTTTTGAGTTATGATGGACATTTTGTGAAATTTTCAGAGCAAAGGGTTGCAGCACATGCACTGCATTGCTTTAAGTACATTTGAAGCAGAGTGTGTGTTCATCAATAAACACCCAATCATCAACTAATGAACAGCTGCTCTTTAGCTAGTAATTCATGAACAAATTGTACAGCTTTCCTTAATGTAAATTGCTACTGCCTGACCGCCGATTGATTATGAAAGGCAGAGCTGAACACAGCACAACATTAGCTACATTTGAATGAAATTTGTCATTGTGTTATCTGTATTAACGGTAGCAGTATTGGTATAACAAAAATACATAAAGTGTGTAATCTCTGCTCTATTGTTAATGCACTGACCCTACTTAAAATCATTTTTAGTTTCAATGATAGAGGTTATAGTAAATGTTGCATTTGCAATCTGCACTTCACAATAGTTATTTAGGCCTAGTGCATTGGATTGCAATAAAATGTCCCCTGTCAACCCCATTGTGTGCATTTAAAAATAATTACTTTGCATATGCTGTATGCCGCTTCTTGCCGACAGTAACTGTCTCTGTTTTAACTTCACTGCTCTTAACTGCTTCCATAGCCACCTGTGTGCCTCTTACTACTTATTGTACATGTTCCACTAATGGAGCCTTTATCCACTTGGATGCCCAATTACTTTAATCACCACGTCGTTTTTCCTGATGCTTGAGTAACCCCTAACTGTTTTAAAAAGGCAGAGCAAGCGAGATAACTGGATGACTTTAGACTGTAATGTGGTTGATTTTTCTTCGTCTACAGTGTTTAATTACAAACGCCAGAAATGTTTTGATTAGTTTTGTGGATTTGTAAATGGGAATTAAGGCTACAAGTGTGGACTAAAAAAAGAAAAAGATGATGTTGTGAGTCCATTTCTGCACTGAAAAGAGATAAATGTGTGCCCTGCTGGTTGCGTAATCTCGTGGCTTACACTCAACACTAATGAGGGAAGGCTAGCACAGTGGCAAGCTCAACAGTTTACCCTTTTATAACGCCCTAATGATTCGTGACAGCTGAAGCATAAACAATAAACCATGCAGTAAGGAGAGCAAATCCCAGCCCTTCACGACACAGAAACCTCCGCACTCGTCTGAACGAACATTCATTATTCCTGTTGAACAAATATCTAAAACACATGTCGCTGCGCCACCACTGTCTTCTCCTACATTTCGCTGTTTGTGTTGTGATTACAATATCATTGTCATGGAAATGTAACACAATGATGCTTCACTTGTTTCTCATAAAACATGTAAAATATGCAACCATTGCAATATTCTATACTACAATAGTTGTAGTAGTAATAATACTGGTTGTAGCACTAGTATATTTGGCTTTTTGTGTCATGTAATGGCCCAATCATCATAGCAGCACTAGTGGTAATGGTAGTATTAGTAGAAGTCGCAATAGTTGCAATGGTGGTAGTAATAATGGTGGTGGTGGGGGAAATAGTAATATTAGTGGCAATAGCAATAATAGTAGAAGTGGTGGTACTGTAGCAGTAGTAGTGTTGGTACAGTAGTATTTATGTAGTACTGGTAATAGTAGTGATAATAAGTAGTAGTGATATTAGCAGATGTGGTGGCATTCTATTAGTAGTAGTATTTGGACAAGCAGTAGAAGTAGTAGTAGTACTAGTGGTAGTGGTACTGTTGTAGTAGCAGTAGTAGTAGCAACAGTAGTAGTAGTAGTAATTGGCTGTATGGGTTGTGGATTTTGAAGTTTTAATAATCTTTTGTGATAAGATAAGATAAGATAAGATAATCCTTTATTAGTCCCGCAGCGGGGAAATTTGCAATCCATTGTGGTCTATTATTTTACAAATCAAACATGCAAAAACGAGGGTAAAATTATCTTTGCCATGAAATATCTGATATGGAGAACAAAAGTGCCAGTTCAGTCGTCACTTTGACCACAGAGCTCTAACCTTTGTATGCACAGATACAGTCTAGTTTCAACACTTGGTGCCCTATTTTTCTTTGACACTTTTCGTCGAGCTGAACCTGCTCTCTGTGGTTAACATCATCTAGAGTTCAGTTTCTGCTTTCCTTTACTAAATGCCTCCTGCCGCCCACAGTTCAGTGTTACTTGAGCAAAACAAATGTTTTTCAAGTGCACAGTTTTGTTTTCCTTGTACAACATTTAGGTACAAAAAAAATGTAAGAGAGGGCAAGAGATGTCAAGCCTGCACTGCAACTCACAATAAAATATGTTATCACCACCACAATGTAAGGAAAATTGTATAGATAGAATACCAGTTAAAAACGTGACCTGTAATATTTACTTTGTTTTCATCTTTTGACTTCTCTGTACAGGAAGTGGTCCTTGCATCAATATGTTATACTCAGAAATGAAATGTGTAGAAACAGAACAAGAAAAAACCAATAGAGCAGGTGACAGTTTATTAAAAAAAAAAAAGCTTTGTTCCTACACTACGGTACTATACAGTATGCCCGTTGGCTCTTCTGGTTGTGTTACAGTTGTAAAAGGTTTGTGTAAGAGCCATTTTGTTATTGTTTTGTTTTCTTAAACTTCCCACCACTTGGGGGCGTAGTGCCGATGTCAATTAGGAAAGAGGTAATATAATGAGGAGGGTTTTCGGAAACCCTGCGATTGTAAGTAATAAATAACCTTTATTTTGGAAACTGGACATTTCGAAAGCAATCAGCAACCGTGGTGGCCTTTTTTTCTATAGGCAACGGGGGTCACTACAGTTTGTTTATATATTGATTTAGTTCTTTACAAAATAGTCTCACCACACGATGCATTTTGCTTGTTATTATACAAACAATTACAAGGTTACGAATGCATTTTTCAATTCTAATTCCTACATGAATGAGAAGCACTCAGGATATAAATAAATATAACAATCTAGACAGCTACAACCAGGAAAAAACTCCATCTGCAGGACAGAACAGCTACTATTGCACCTTGAGTTTGAGTTTAAAATGGATACTTATATTATTATTATTATTGTTATTAATATAACTTTTAGTGGTAGTATTAGTAGGATAAGTAAGGATGAGCAGCAGCAGAATTAGTGGTGGTAACAATAGTAGTTGTAATAGGTACCGTTTTAGTAGTAATAATAATTATACTATAAATACTACTTGTAAAATACGTTATAGTAGTTAATCGTGGAAGAAATACAGCGCTTTATAGCGTCTGTTTTTAACGGAAGTGACGTAGAGGCCGCTCTATCAACGTCACACTTCCTGGAGACGGTTGCTACAACAACAGTTCGTTGGGTCTTCCCGTGTTGGTGGCGTTGCTAGCCTGTTGGCTTCCAAACATTGACGTTAACTTGCTAATTATAACAACACACGTTACGCTACCTGGTAGTTTCTGGTAGAAAATGGCTTTTGTTTCACACAGCCAGAGAGATCCAAACGGGAATTACATCTTCTCAAGTCGCCCCCGACCCGTAGAGAACCGATCCAAATACAGAGAGCCTCCGTCTGAACAGTATGTCTGCTGATTATGATTTTGCTAGCTGCTAACGTTGCTTCTGTGCAGCTAGCCTTACATATGGGCAGATAGATCTAACTAGCTACCATAGCATACGTGACCTGGATAACCCACGTCACAATTAAGTCTAAGTCAACATTTTACTACAGTTCACAGGATTGTTTTTGTTACTGCTTGCTGCAAATTCAAAAAGTGCACAACAGGAATGAACTTCATGTTTTTTAATCTTCTTTATCTCGTGTTGCTGCATTTTGTTGTGCATCCCAAGTGTTGCATGATGACAATATAGTATTTGATCTTTGAAACCATGATACCTAAACATTAATTAATCAATAATTAAAGTCCCATAATATCATTTATATAATGATGTAACACTCAGGAAAGGGCCAATCAGCACAATGAGTACTTCTACTTAAATACTTTTACAACATTTTCCTGAAAACAAGTTTTGGTCAAAATACTATTTTGAATAAAGTCATTTTTGTACTGTAGTGTCATTATTTTTTAGATTCTCTCTGTACTTCCTCCACCAATGTGTTACCAGACTAAATTAAATCCCTGAAAAATATCTCTTATTCCACCTTATTAAACTGTCTGATACCAGAACAACATGGATCAGCATCTCTAAAGCAAACAGGGTCAGCTACTAAATGAGCTGATTGTATGACTGCGCTGTGTTTTGTCTTGACAATGTAGGACACACAGTACTTATGGAAACATTATGTATGACCGTCGTGTTGTCAGAGGAAACACTTATGCCCAACACATCATACCAACTGTAAGTATGAAATAACCATTTGCCTGGTAGGTTTGCCTTTCTTTCTGCCATTTATCTCGTATATTGTCCACCTTTGACAGACGGCTCAGCCAGACCCTGTTGAAGTACAAAGACAACAGGAGATCAGGAGGAGAGCCGCTGCTCGTAAACAAGCCAGGGAACAGTTAAGAACCAGGACGCCGGAGGCCCTGCAGGGCAGAAAACACATCGATATACAAACAGGTAAGGTATGGGTCTCTTGACATGTGTACTATATTCAATTCATTATGAGTTTTTTCAAAAGTGCTGTTGGAAACAAAGGCTATTTTGTAATACTCTTGACTTTCAGAGCATTATCTCGAAGAATTGAGTGACGTTATAGTGGCTAAAGATATCGAGTGCCAGACTGATGCTTTCCTGGACAAACCAGCAACCCCACTCTTCATACCTGCCAAATCTGGGAAAGATGTTGAAACCCAGATAGAGGAGGGAGAGGTAGGTCATCCAAGTGGGAGGTATGGCCACACTTTACAGACTTGATGGCCTTAATATAGTTCTAGTAAAACGTAGTAGACCTGTTCTATTTAAAGGGGAAACTCCTCTGAGGCACTTCTACACACAAAGCCCAGTTTATTGTTGAATAAGGTCTTCTGTTGATCTGGTGGAGCGTTATTTTGGGATGATAAATCAAACCTAATGTTTTCAGTTTCACAATTTCAAACCACTTATGACTGCTTTCTTCTGCAGTTGTTTGATTTCGACAGGGAGGTGCAACCAGTGTTGGAGGTCCTGGTCGGTAAGACAATAGAACAGTCTCTATTGGAGGTGATGGAGGATGAGGAGCTGGCCTGTCTGAGGGCCCAGCAGAGGGCCTTCGAAGAGCTCCGTAATAATGAGCTGGCAGAGGTGATGAGGCTTCAGGAGCAGGAGAGACGCCACAGTGAGGAGAAAGTACGTAACATTTTGAAAATTCATTTTAAATCACTGTATAGGAAAAAAGTCTCGCCCAATTTGAAAAAAAAAAGGGGAAACCAGTAATGCCATGAAAACATCGATCCTGAACATACAGTTGGGATTTTGCTATTTCCTTTGGTTCCTTCAGTTCTACAAGCATTGCCCCAGTGTCATGTGCTATGTTTTTTTTCACAAGAGAGATTTCTGGATTGTGTGTTTTCTCTGTGTTCCCCTTGCTGGTGTCTTGCTTGTGTTGGAATAAAGGTCATAGCAGTTGTTCCATTCAGTTTTAACAGCAGAAGTATCAGACTTACAAAACCTATTAGACTTACTTGGCTGTTGATGTTGCCAGGGTGATACAGGCTCTGGCTCAGTGGTAGAGCCAGGTCGTCCTTCAATTTAGAAGCTAGTCCATCTCGATGTGTCTACGGTGTATGAATGTATATGAATGATTAGATAGTTCTGATGAGTATTGCATGGTAGCCTATGCCATCAGTGTATGAATGGGTGTGAAGGGTTTAATGACATGCAGTGGTCGGAAGACTAGAAAAGCGCTTTACAAGTACAAGTCCATTTATCATTTACCATTTCCAGTTGTCAGTCAAATATGATTAAACCAAAACCTTATAGTTGCGATAAAGCAGATTAGCTACGTTTTCCTAACTGCAAATTACATTTTTGCTACATCAGTGGGTTATCACTGACCTTTTTAAGAATAATCCTTATAATTTGGGAGCAATATAATCCATGAAATCAGTCTCTATCTGTGTTGCTACTTGTTCATTGTTGTATTTTTTTTGTCCCAGAGACCACTTGTCAAACAAATAGTGACTCTCTTGTTTTTCTTATTTTTTTCCAGATTGTTTTTTTTATTGTACTTTCTGAAGGTTGTGGTCTCTTCCTTGTCTGCTCAAAAGTGGATGACTATGACTATTAGTTGTCCTGCTAATGGTTTCAAGCAAACAACCGGTTGGCGCAGCCTGTCCTTCAAAGCATCTGGTGCAGTGTGCTAGATGATTGGTTATTAGAGGAACAACAACCACCTAATGCAGATATAAGAGCTCTTATAAAAAGTGGATTCTGTAAAGAACATTGTGTGCTTTTTAAAAAAAATTGCTTTTTTCTGACCTCAGGAGCGTAGAATTGCCCAGCAGAAGGAGGTGCTGAAGAAAGAAAAAGAGATTGCAGAGAAGATTGCTTCCCGGGCGTACACACAGCAGTACTTGTCTGACCTCCTACCTGCAGTCTTTACCTCACTGAGAAGCCACGGCTACTTTTACGACCCTGTGGAGAAAGGTCAGCCTTTGCTGCATTGCTCTCCAGCATCAACTGACTTGTAATAGATGAGCTCATTGATACTCTGTACATGATTTTGATACGAGTATTTAATCTTTTTTCAAATTTGTGGTTGCTAATTTCCAGATATTGAGACTAATTTCATCCCATGGCTGATGGCTGAAGTTAACAACAGTTTGGAGAAGAGAAACACAGCAAGACATCTGCTGGACAGTAAGGGAGTACAATATATTTATTCTGCTGTTTAGAATAAATCCCCAGTGTACACAAGATTGTACACAAACTGTGTAAGCCACAATCTGTCACAACATAAAACATATCATTTGTTCCAAAGAAGCAACAAATAGAAAAATACTACCTGCCCCATTATAGTTTTAATAAATATTTAAAATTGTCTGATACCCAAGATATGTGTCAACTGACTTGCACACATTCTTATTAATTAGTTATAGTCCCAAAATGTAGGACTGCTACTCATCTACTTTTAGCCTTTTGAGCTTTCCAGCTACAAAAAACTAACATTATAGATATAAACATAATCTTCTTCCAAGTTGTTGGAGGTCATCAACATGTTCTAGAGGCTCATGTTATTATCCCTGACAGCTGAAAGGTATTTCACAAATCCTCCTCCAGGGGTCATCAGGACATAGACATTGTTGGAGTGCCATCTAGTGGTTCCTTTTAAACATACCAGAGGTAGTAATTCATGACAAACATATTGCACACAGAAACTTCCTCATCCTGTCTCTCTCTGTCTTTCAGATATCATCCATGAGGCCGTCCAGAAGAGAATGGAGATGTTCAAAGAGACACAGTAATAATGATGCACTAAGCGAGGTCAAGGGCACGAATGCATTCTCAAAAATAAAATGCTTTGTTACACTGACTAAACTTAATTTAATTGCTTCTTATGTAATGCAAGTGTATGTTTTTTTATTATTATTTTTTATTATTTTTAAGAACAGATAGTTCTAGTGTTTTAAGGATTATTCTGTGATCACAAGTCATTGTCTCACTCTTAAAATTGGTATTATGATTTTAATGATTAATTGGGAATTTGTGAAATAGTGGAAAATTCAATGCAATTTTGTATTATCCCTTAATATTAATTTATTTGTTTGCTTGTGCAGTATGAAGAGAAGTCACTTTTTTATTTTCCTAGATATCTAGATCTTACAGCAGTGAGAAGTTTCAGTCATTTAAAAACCAATAAAACTGGGATGAAAAGACTTGGCATGCATTGTATGAAGATATTTATTGTGCATCTACAATTTGCTGCCAAAGGAAGATCTGAAGTTCTTAAACACAAAAACGTTGCTGTTCCTGATATTTTTTGTTGCAGCTTTGAAATCACGTTATTCTAGTATTTAATCATTGACTTCCTTTTTTGTGATAGCTATTCAAAACAACCCTTTTCTTTCAGGCATGCATCATATTTGTCCATTTTACTAGTCATCAGAACAATCCTGGTTGATGGTGGGTTTTCCAAACGCCAAACATAGCAAATCAGACAAATACAAAGCTTTATCTTAAAAATAATGACTCAAAGAAAGAGATTTAAGTCACACAGGAGGTAAGCAACATGTTTAATAGTTAGAGGACCATTCAAAGTGCTTCCTTTTAAATGTGATCTATTTGCATCAGGCATCACTCTGCAAACAGTTCATTCAGATGCTGTAACAGGCAAATTCAACAATGATTTGCATTGCTCTGACAGACTCCTCTGCTAAATTATAAATAATAAAACAAGGTTATTTAAGTTAATGGCTGTTTTATCATCCTCATTTTTTAAAATCATATTGTTTTTTGTGTTTGGGTACTTTATTTAATAAATGACTATATGAACAGGCTATATTTTCTTAAATGACCAACTGATGTATCAAGGACGTTCCCAGACATATTTAATTTATTTTCAGTAGTCTCAAAAATGTTTATTCTTAAGGAAGGGCTTATAATGATGATGGAAGTGGTGACAATGGCCGTTTAAGTAGTACAAGGCAGGGCTGTCACATCACTCTGGTTTCGTGTTATGATGAAAAGTAGGTCTAACCTCCGATATATACGGCTCTATTTTAATCCCGTCACCTCATTGGCCAGCTCACCTATGACGCCACCCCTCTCGCTTGGCAGCACTTCCTCTGGTTCTCTGCAGGGCGGATGACGAACTCTTCCCTAGTGAGCTACTGTGAAACAAAAAAAGTTTGTGCTGTGTTACATCAGTTCTCAGGACAGGTGAGACCTCAGTCTTTACAAAGCTGGTACATGAGGTTTCAATGTATTTATCTAGACTCATGGGTTGTATTAACAGTTATTATTCAAATAATTGTATTGAGATTAATGTTTTTACCTCAGCTAAACTGACTTACACAAATAAAAAAAAAAACACGTTTCTTTGAACAAACCATTTTCAGCCAAGTACGCCTAGTTGAAAATACTCGGCAGAATCTGTCAATCATATTTAAAAGTGTGATAAATACACGTAAAATACAGTATGTGATATGACTTGATTCATGGAGAATAATATGGACTTTAGGCCTATATTTACTTTACGTTTTAAATGTTATGTATGTCAAAGTGTGTCACATATTGTCTGTGAAAATCCCAAAATAGAACACATGCATAATAGAATAGTAGTCTGATGATAAAGAAATTATTCATTTGTATCTATAAAAGATACATTTAGATGAACATACAAGTAGCTGAAATGTTTTATTAATGTTATATTATTAGTTGGGGTAATTACAAGCCAGGTATCAGTGAAAATGATCATTTTTATAATGGTGTATGTTGAAACCATCATTAATGTATTTAGACACAATCACACAGAGAGACCACATGTATTACCATGGATTAGCCATAAGCTTTCTTACTTTCAACTAACTGTACAATATGTTTTCATGATAGCAAACTTAGTTCACATTTAAGTTGCAATCTTGACCTTTTTAAGTTTCGGACTTTAGGTTTCCATGCCCCTAATGTTATAATTATCTCACTGATGTGGTTCTTGATTCAAAACAACAAAAATGCCCTGCTGTAGGTGGGGAAATTCCGAATTAAAAATGATGAAACAGTCGGGTTTCTGCGGGGGGAGCCCCTCGGTGTCCCACGGCAGGTCCACGGACCCGCAGTTGTGAACCTGCTCCTCCAGCCTACCGGTGACAGAAGCAACAGGATCACCGCAGCGGGATTGATGAGCGCCATATTGCGCCAGTCTGAGACAGAGGAGAGAGGGCAATCTGCTGCTGTGGGCTTCGGACAGTCGTCTCATCTCTAACCCTCTTCAGTTCAGGTAAGACAATGAGACACCTTGATCTTATACTGAGTGAAGCGAGCTCGGAGCTGTGGGAAAAACATACTTTACACACTTTTATTTTTTTTTTTTTTTTTATCTCCGGCGCACTCTGCACAAAGGAGACAAATCTCACAACAGGTGTCTGTGGGATTACAGTGAGGATGAATGCAGCACAGAAGGAAGCTCCTGCACAAAGGGCACCATTATTATTATTATTAGTAGTAGTAGTATTATTATTATTAAAGCAAGAGGTTTGAATCTGCAAACAGTTTTTGAACGATTTGTTTTATTGTGAAATATACGTCCTCCTTCGTTGCCGATCATAGAGGTGGACTTTCTCGTTTGCTGAGCTTCAGTCGTTGCACCGTGGCTGTGGGTGTGTACCAACAACACAGACGCACCGCTCCAGTGGAAATGTACCCTGGGAATCATCACTTTGTTTCGATTTTGTATCATTATTACAACCTTAAAAGGTTATATGCGGCTGTGTCCTTGTCCCTGACCACTGGTGGTAATCTGTGGTTTAATAAAGTGTGTGTTCGCCTCTCAAAGCGACTTTATTAGGTGACGCACAGTCAGTCTAAATGGCGTCCATTAATCTAAGTTGTTTGTAATTGTTAGCAACAGAAGTGGTGAAAATAAAAGACTTAAACAGAGCAGGGTGGGGACTATAACTTTTATCAATGTGGGTGAGACACGTTGAGTACCAAATGTAACCTGCCTGGTTTGTAGGTGACTCGACGGTGTCAAGGTAAAATAGACTTGATGGACTTCCGCTGTTAAATCTCAGAATAAAATATTTTAGAGTAAAGCATTAAAGGGCTTGAGTATACACTGTTAAAAGAGATAATGAGAAATGAATGGTACTTGATGGACAGAAGTCTTTATTATTGCAAAATGATGCATTTCTTTAGGGTCTCACTCAGATATACTGTTGCCAAACTTTTATTGTTGATTTGTAGATCAATGAATTAGTCAATCGACTCAAAACTATTTTTTATTACATCATGTAAGTCATATATTGAGCAAAAATAGCAAACAAATACTAGATTTTAGCTCCTCAAATGTAATAATTTGCTGCTTTTCTTTGTTAATTAATGTGAAAGAAAATTGAGTATCTCTGGGTTTTGGACTGTTGGTTGGAAAAACAAAATGTTTGAATGTCTTCATGGGCTCATATAATTTGTGAAGGATATTTTTCACTACATTCAGATATTTTATAGACTAAATGAGTATTACATTTATAGAATATATATTTGACAGCTTAATTAAAAAAACTTATAATCATTAGTTGAAGCCCTTACAGTCATATTTCAAGCAAAAATGTCTAACCTTCTCTTGTTCCAGCTTCTGAAATGTCAGGATTGTCTGCTTTTCACTTAAAATGTAATATCTTTGGGTTTTAGTCTGTTGGCCAGACACACTATGCAATGCAAGACGTCTCTGAGAATTTGCGATGAATGTTTTACACTACTGTCGAACATTTTATAGTCAAGATGATTATTAAAAAAAGATTATTGAGGTATCACACAATATTGAAAATATGATTGTCTGTTTCACCCGTTAGGTTAGTTGGTTTTAGGTATCTAACAAACTTCTTTGTTGCAATGATATTGTTAAGTTTAAACATCAAATTGAAAACGTAAAAGGTTAAAATGGGGGTTGGTTAAAGGTTTACTGAGTCAAGATTGGGCTCAGGAATCTTGGCAGGACTTGGAATACAAATGATCAGAAGTGAGCAGACTCTTATTTTGAAGTGGACGGGGTAACTTCCTGTGGCATGTTAGATAACCGCGGTGAGCTTGTTGGTTGTTGCGGTGATTCATCCCGATGACTGTCGCCCGCAGGAGTGCCGAGCTGCTCTCACGCGGGTTTAAGTAACGCCAAAGAGGCTGAAACTCGTTTCTCTTCTTTCTCTCTTTCCAGGAGGACACACGGAGCACAGGTCTCTTCTTTGGAAACACTTTTTATTTTAACAGCTCCTCGCACAGAGCAAGGAAAAGAACAGAAAAATGCCCAAAGCGGTAAGTAGTCTTTTTTATTTATGGTTATTTACAGTCACAGCTTGTTGTATCACTAATTTATAGGGAGTCAAGTTTCACCGAATCAAGACAATAATCAAGCAAACTAAAGAGTAACAATACTTGGGTTTGTGTTCAACTGTAGAATAAGTGACACAGTGAATGATGCTGAGTGAGTCTTTAAATCAGATCAGAGGTGACGGCTCATTTTTAGCTGCAAATTGGGGGACTTTGTTATTGCTAATTTGATAAAGAAATCTTAAATCACTTACTGGGAGTGACAAACTTTAAAGAGATGCAATCAGAGTAGTTTCTTTAACTTTGAAGCTGAGCGATCACATTTGTCAATTTAATTTACATTTATTGAACTTTTAAACTCAGTCAATGAGCCAGAAACAAAACACAAGAGTTTAAACTAAACAAGAATACATTTATCACGACTTAATCACGACCGGAACAGTGTGATTTTAACTGGTCTGATTGTATTCATTTGTCTCAGAAACTTACAGTGTCAGTAGGGTCTGTGTTAAAGGGGAATGTCGCTCAAATCACATGCCCTTCTCATATCCTGGGGGTAACCCATATGTTTTAGTCAACACCATCCATGTCGCTACAAACAATAATAGTGAGTCTTATATTTAGACATTGACATTTAGACACTGTTGTAATGTTCTTACAGTCATAGTCACAGGATCTGTGTCTCTGACGTCATTCTCTATAATGTTGTACACTTGTGCATCGTCATAATGAAGGGGGGTGGAAAATGTCTTGTTTATTTAGTTTATGATGAATACAGGGCTCTCTCTGGGTCTCTTGAAGTTATTTTCCAGGCTGAAATTTGGGGTTGCTTCCCACTTAAACATTGGCGTCCCACAGTCATCATGGAGTCTTGGGGAAAATGGGGAAAATTGTGACTTACAGTATTTAGGGTATCAATGACGTTACATCATCAAAAAAGCAGTAAAAAGACAAAACGAGACATTATTTGATGAAGCTGCTCTATATTTGAACAATATTTGCCCTCAAGTATTCTTGACTCATTTTGCCCCACCCCAGCTATTTCAAACTGTACAGATGCACATGGAGCAAGTCCCTCCCTAACCTCATTGTTTTAACATTTCTAGCATAACAGCCTATGTCTGGTATTCCATATTAAGGAAAATGACATTGGAAATGTGCTGTACGTGAATATGAATGAAACATATTGTCCTTTTTCTTATTCCCTGTTCATTATTTAAAAAGTAGAATAGAAAGCCCAAAGATGCCCAAATCATACAGTTAATAAGTTTGATAAGTAACAAAAGTAAAACAGGATTCCAATTTTTTTTTTAGTAAATAAGAGGAAAATAGAAGCATGAATTGCTGTTTAACTGCTCAGGTCCTTACAGAGACAGGTTGCTGCTGAACAGAGCAGCGTATTGTGATGACAATGACTAAAGCCCGGTCAGTGTCATAAAGTCTGTTGTTGGTTTGTTTAGAACGGCCTCATGGTTGTCATGAACGTCGCCGTGGAAATGACATCATTAATGTCAGATAGCAGCAGCACACCGAGTCCAGCTGCCACAAAACAGCCGTTTTGGACGTTAATGCGAGACTGTTTTCTTTTCCATGATATCAAGAAAAGAATACAAGCATTGATTTTTTTTTTTTTTTTTTTTTTTTTTTTTTTGTCCTCTGGTTTACTGACTGTTCAACATGTGGCCCCATGACTGACGCAGCCTTTGGATCATAGCATGAATAATATCAATAGGACATCATCCTCTCAAATTAATCCTGCAAATGCTAAATTTAACCATGGTGATTAATGTAAATATGGGTTTATATTTTGAGTTCTGTGAAAAGTGTGTAATTAGATTAGTTTCCTTAGAGTCAGTTGCTTAAGCCTGGTGTGGGATGAGGGGTGACAATTCCTAAAGCTACAGTTAGATGAGCATTATGTTACTTTAGGGCTGAACAATGATCATTTTCATTGTCGATTAATCTGCTGATTATTTCCTCGATTGATCCATAAGTCTTTTAGTCTATACATTAAAGAAAGAGCCATATACAATTTCTCCAAGCCCACAGTGATGCCTTCAATTTACTTGTTCTGACGTCCAATTTTCTTTGCCATATGACAAAGAAAAGCAGCAAAATTCTTAACTTGTTAGAGAGAAATTGTTCAGCATTTTCTTGAAAAAATGACTAAGACAATAAATTGATTATCAAAATTGTTGGAAACTTAATTAAATAATTGTTTCAGCTCCAGTTTGATTCCCTACCCATCTGTATAATATCATGTTAAACATCATATGTAAGTGGAATAGAGATATTTAGTACTATGTCTCACCTTCTAATACAAGCTTTATTCATCCTGTTTTATAGCAAAAAATACCATCAGTAGTCTTCATTTGCTTGTACTTACAATATCATGGTAAGGGTCATTTTCAATGGCACCTTTTGTTTATGGACCAGAACATTCTAATGCCATTGTAACCGGTAAATATTTGGGAAAACTAAATTGTCATTACAGGAAAGTCTTAAGGCACATCACCAAGTTTTAGCTTTTAACATTTTTACTCATACAACATACAACAGACTTTGGGGAAAATGCATTTGTATCTTCAAGGCAAGTGATTTGATTCATACATATTTTTTGTGTGAGATACCTGCCTTATGTACATGATGTGCTAAATCTGAAAACAGCGTCCTGTGTTGATATCTAATACAATACAATGCAGTGCCCTCCAGAAATCTGTAAAACTAAATTTCAGGGTGAGATCTAATTTATAAATGTTGTAGCCTTACATCAAATGAGGTTGAGCAGTTTTGAAAACCTACAAAGGTTATGGAGAAGTTTAGGAGATTATTGCTTACGTAACTGTTGTAAAAATTAAAAACAGATAAAAATGGCAATTTGCCTTAAATTTGATGATATCTGGCACTGAAACCTACAGGCACTGAATTATTTAAGCTCAGATACCTGGCATGAAATCAAACATTCCAACATTGTTTGTAAATGGAGAAACTTTATGACAGAAGACCAAGACGCCCAGCCGCAATACGTTTGACCAGATTTATGGAGTAGTTTAGGCTCCTGTATTGGTGCTTGTGTGACTCATGTTTAACTTATCTGAATGACACATCGTCAGAAGTAAAGGACAGCGTTCTCCCTAGCTCTCCCAGAATCCTGTTTCCTTTCAGTCACAGCCCAGTGACACAAACCTTACAAGGCGTGGCCACGATCAACATGGATGGGTGTTTCCCCTACATGTCCAGTCCCATTGTTAGTATTTGTTCCTTTAAATAATTGATAACTCAATCATTCCTGGAACACCCTCAAGACCTGATTCACAAATCCAAAAATGGCAACAAGTCATATAACTCTCCTCTAACGATATGCATGTACTTAATACTGACAGAACATGTGAAAATACAATATATACACAATAAAGGACACAATGGGCTTCTTCTCTCTCAAAAGTAGCCGTCGTTTACGGTTATATTACTCTAGAATAATTTCAGTAGAGTCTCCATGGTGACTCCTGTTGCTAAAGGCTCTTGTAAAGCCACGCAGAGGGTGGAATATTGAATGGTCTTGACTGAAGAATGCAGTGCAACCTATTCACAGTTTAACTACAGAGTTGATGACCACCTCATTCCTTTAACGTGACCCTGAGCAGCTCCTTAACCTCCCCATTGAAGAGTGTGAAGTAAGGACATACAGGTCATGATCATAAGGAACAGGGAAGGGCAGTATATTTGGCATTCTTGAAGTATGGCTTGATTGATTCACTATCAATCAGTACCCTATTATGTAATTTGACTTATTGTTGACTTGATTAAATGTCTCAGCTCTAGGTATCAATGTATAGTTGTTACAGAGCGTTTATGAGAGGTCACTGATCTTTGCCTTGTTTTATTTTCTTGTGTCCCTTTTCTTCTTTATATTCATCAATTTATATTGCGGACCTTGATGATTAAGGGGAAAGGGTTAATATGATGAAGTTCCTATCTTTAACATGGAACAATGTGATCTAGTTTTTATAGAGTTTAGAATATCGATACGGGAGATTGTTAGCCTAGCTTCAGCAAAGAGACATGAAACAGGTGGAAACAGCCTCGCTCTGTCCGAAGGTAACTAGGACCTAATTTACACACAAACTATAATCCCTTATGAAAGGGCAACTTTTCATCTTTGGTGTTTTTACAACTTAAACAAGTGAATGTCTATTTTTGTTAACAGAGCCACGCTAGCCGTTTCCAGTTTACATCCTAAGCTAATCAGCTGTTGGCTGTAGCCACAGTACACATAGAGTATTTACCGTATAGATGTGAGATTGGTATCAATCTTCCCATCTGACTCTCTGCGATGACTACTGCCATAAATATATATATTTTTTCTATGTAACAAAAAGTATTGTATAGTATTGTAAGTATAAAAGTATTGTTTCTTGGTTACAAAACCTTCTACCTTCCACCAAGAGTGTGAAAATGTGATTAAACTCTACATTATATAACAAATTTGATTTGGGAACCCCTGCTCCTGTAGCTGACAGTACTGAGTCAGTTATTACTGTAATGACTTGTGAAGCAGGGGTTTATACGTTTAATATGAACGCCTGTACTTTCCTCTGACTAAAGTTGCTCATTGTGTAACTCTGGGTCCTTGCCCGGTATATTTTTAGCATATGTGTCATGTTTTCTTTACCGCTCTGAATGGCCTCAGTTTATTGTGAGTTACCACTGGAGGACTCACTTTGAGATCAGATATCACTCAGTCAGTGGTTTTCTGTTAGCTTGTCTGCTCCACATATTCACATATTCCATTCTCTGCTGGTACGGGTGTGTTTTTCTAGGTGCTACAGCTATAACTGCTGTAAATATAGACTGTGATGTTGAGAGAAGCGTGCTAAAACTGTCAGAGCTGCTGCGAGCAAATCATTTAATCATGTTTCAACAAGGGGAGATTCAAATTATCACCTTATTGAGCAGTTTCTGATCACTTCATTTTGTTTTTAAAATGTCTGGCTCTATTAGGGTGTAGATGATGACAGCAAGGCACTGCTGGGGCACTGCAGCTGAAAGGGCGTCTTTGTTTTGCTGTGTAAAGTAAATGCAGTGTTTCTCCTCCTTCACCTCTTTTTTAGCTGCGAATTGAAGCTGGTATTCGCTTCCCTGTTAGACTCAAAAAGTTTTAAAGTGTATGCACATATGGCACTTCAGGACATAGCTACAAACTATGTAGTGTTTTTGTTAGTAAAGCAACGTTTTCCTTGCAGCAAATCCTGGATCGTGAGTCTTCTAACCGTACTTGAAAGCATGAGACACGTGGGTTAAAACAAATGGGGCATCCTTGAAAATCCACTGTCTAGACTACTGCGTTCTTACAATATCCTGGACTGCACTGTGGTGAGGCTCTTTCCATCCAATGCTGTGATTGGATTGGCCCTCTCTGTTGGATTTAAGCCTGTCAGTTAGTTGCTCAGCCTGTGTATCTTCATAGGAATCAGTCTAGGTCTGAATCACCGGACTAGTCAGTTCAGACGTCCCTTTTCCAGTGGGCGTCATTGAATTTGTTCAGCGCTGCTCACAATGGGCTGGAGATGAAAGATGTCACTGGAGAGCTCTGTTTGCAGGCTTTCTCTCTCTTCCCTCTGTGTCCACTAACCTTTGTGTCCTTTTCACTGAGCATTAATAAGGTCAGTCAATACTTTAAGGGTCTGTTCATAACCCCCGCAAATACCAGAGACGTTTGACATTGTACCCACAGAGGACAGAGTCAGTATGTGCATTACCTCAAAGCAGCTATTGTAAATATTTGTGCATTGTTGCATGGCCTTTGTGCAAAATAGAAATGCCATTTGCTCATTACTAATCAAACTTACAATACAGATAATTGTTTCCCTCCATTATTGTTCACAGTTGACGTCAGTTTATTATTCAATGCAGTGCACCAGTCATGCTATTTGTAATGGTTTTGAATTGCACATCAATCACTGGGGTGGATCCCTGTAAATGGACATTAAATTCCCTGCTCATAAAGCAGGTTTCTGTTAGATGGATCACCTTTTTTTTGTAAACACAGGCCACTCTGATTGATCATTAACCAGAGAACTGAAAGAGATGCCTTATTTCTGTGAATGGGAGTGAATGACTGAAGTAGCTGCCTTATTTTAGGCCTCCTCTCTTCAATCCAGCCTTCTGAATCCATCCTGAATCCATGGTGCCTCTTTGTGGCTTGATAAGTTAGCGTTAGATTTGGGGTTTCTTAGCACTCGTGTGTTCCTTAGAAGCAAAAGTTGGAGAACTATAGGTGAATATTCCTACCAAAAACACCTCTGATTTTGAAGCAAAATTCCCATTCAATCATTCTGGCTCTGAGAAGGCAGTAAAACACAGAGCCCCATGTGTTTACTCTGCAAATATACCCCCTTACCAAACACACACACACACACACACACACACACACACACACACACACACACACACACACACACACACACACACACACACACACACACACACACACACACACACACACACACACCAAAGCAGTGTTCTGCAGTCTGGCATGCTTTACCCTGTATAAGCCCTTACCTGTGAGAACCTCTCTGTTGCTCTGGTCAGCTTTTGAACTCCCGTTTCTTCATGTTTTTCAACAGGTCAATGTTCGCGTCACCACCATGGACGCTGAGCTGGAGTTTGCCATCCAGCCCAGCACCACCGGCAAGCAGCTGTTTGACCAGGTACAGTGCAACTCAAAAAAACAATGTGGAAATATAAAAAATTAAGTAATTTGTATAGAAACAATAAATCACAAGCCAGCGAATCATTGTTTACTGGTAATTATAAAAGCAGATGTACTTTGGAATACATATGCAATAAATTATTTGTAGAGTTAAAGGAACTCTACAGATACAGCATATGAGCTTTCTTGACAGTTAGATGAGAAGATGCATACCACTAACTCTGGAGCCAGAAACTTGTTAGCTTAGCTGAGCTTAGCACAAAGACTGGAAACGGGAAAACCATCCAGAGTTAGATATATCCGTTTGAATCGGCTTAGCAGCACTTCTAAAGCTCAGTAATTAACACCCATTGTTTGTTTAATCCCCCAAAAAACACAAAAAGGGCTATTTCTCTGCAGAGATCATTTACTTGCCAACCAGCAGAAACTCCAGGAAGTTGGTCCATTAAACTCCCCATCAAACAGCAAATTGCCATTTTGACACGTTTTTTTTGGGAAAAAACAAGATATATTGTGTTAATCTGTGAACTTTAGAGTTGATGGATCTAGTTACATTTGGACAGAAATGGGCTAGCTGTTTACCTCTGTTTCCAGTCTTTATGCTAAGCTAAGCTAACCTATCAAAATAATTATTTAATGCATACATAAAAGTGGTATCTATCTTCTCATTCAATTTAGCAAGGAAAGCAAATGTCCTTCATGTTGAGCATATCTTTATCTATATAAGTTGAACACAAATACAAATGAAACTTATTTGTACATCTGTGTTTTACGTCAAGCTATAATTTGCTGTTTTATATTTCTACTGCTGCTGTTTTTCTATAATATTTTTGCAAACTTCTTCAACCGTCATCATCTACCTAACTAGATTGACGTCACTAATGGAGGTCTGTGATAGGAAAGGAGAAAGCGTCCGCCCTCATTATCATCCCGAAAGCTCTTTCCATTCATTACATCGAGGTCTGAAAAGTTATCTGCTACAGACGAGATTACAGGAGCTTTTGGCTTCAAGTGTCCTTATCAGTCTCCGTCTTCCCGCTGAGGTTCAGGGGTTATTATTAATGGTTTTCTGTGGTGAAAAATTGCAGCTTAACATAAGTGAACAAAGAGGACTTGAGACATTTATTAAACCAACCATTAATAGCATTAGTGAAGGAAGTCACACAGTCTCAGTGGAGAATAAAAGGTGTGGCCACAATAACAGAAACTATAAATGATCCATATAGTGTCTGGCACCTTTTATTTTGGGAATCTCACTCACATTTCATCATATTTGTTTATTTAGAAATAATGTCTTATTCATAGGGAAATAATAATTTTGGAAATGAATGACATCATCTGCCCTCAAATTGATTGTTAGCTCTTTCATCAGGTGTGTATTGAATGTTGAACTTGGTTCAGTTAGTTTATTAATGTTTTTTAATGTTTGTCCATTACCCCAAATGTGGTTATCAATAAAAGGGTATTTTTAAAGGGTATTTTTTCATGACCCTTCTGGCTCCTGATACTGGTCACTGTACTATTGTTAGGCGAGATTTTTATTTATTTATTTGCACGTTCCTTGTAGTTGTAAAACTCTATTGTGAAGCTCAGTAACCAAATTTAGATGACATGTCATTAGCGTGAGCTCCTCTGAGGCTGTATGACAGCACCGGGGGAGGAAATGCATTGTTTTAGCCACTTCCTGCATAACTCGTTTTTCAATAGCAAGTGTAGCCAACTGTGTGTATTGTGGCTGCATGTCTGGGGATTTTAGTAATAAAAAAACATTTGAATGCAGTCATGTTAAACAGAAAATCCCTGGAGGTCAACTGTGATATTGATTTCACTGCTTGTGTATGGCTGTCTTTTGGCTGGTTTTGACCAAGTCAGCACTTATGACACTTTTGTGTGTTTTTTTTAAAAGAAAGGCATAGCCGAGGACCCAGATATTCGTCTTTGACATCTCCTCGTTTGTAGGCGTTGGTGAATTCCCCCGCCTACTTGTTAGAATGGCTGTTAGTGGGGTGTGCCACAGATAATCACTCACTCCCTGTGATGCTGTTAGAGTCAGTACAGTGCTCTATTTTTGTGCTAAGATACAATTTAGTGACTAGAGCATGGGAACTGTCTACGAAGCTTCACAACTTGTCCAAAGTCTGAGCATCCGTTCACAGGGTCTAAAGTTCCATTTGACAGACATTTAGTGGTTGCGTCCCTGAAGTCTGTCAGTAGCCTAATTTAGTTTTAAACGGGTGCTTTGGCAGCAATCGGCTGCACCGACACAAGTACACTCGCACCGTTTTTGACAGGCTCTGTGGAAATGCTGAGTAACAGCAGTGAGCCCATTTCCAGGGCGAGTGTGAGGCCTGCTATGGCTGTGTGGTCTGCGCTGATCATAACCTTAGTCCCTGTCATAATGCTCTTACAGAGAACCTTCTACCACTCCCCAGCGAAGTTTCACTACCATATGACTGTTCACTGCTGCTTGTTTCATTTGACTTGAGCCTCAATTAGAAAAAAGAAATCACAGCAGCATTGGTTTACAGTAGGGTTTACTGGTTAGTTACATCCGACCCAACCTCCAGATGCTCTCTCCTGTATTCATGTGGTTTCAAAAGCCTTCAGCAGCAGCTCTCGAGAACAGGTTTGGATTGGTTAAAAGCAGAAGGAGGGTTGATGTTAAACAGCTTAAGACATTGCAACATTATGTCTTGAACTGAAGTCTGAAGGATCTGGCTGACAGGTGCCAGGAGCAAAATATTAAACAAGTTCACTTATACACCCAACCCACATGTCAAGAGAGGGAACATATATGCTTGACGACTTTTCTTCTGTGATGTAGTATTGCAGCAGAGCTATACTTTAGATATTAAACTCTTTGAAGTATCGTAGGCCCTTTACAAAAAAGTATCAGTGCTAATTAGAGAGTGTGTGTGCGTGCGTGCATGCGTGTGTGTGTGTGTGTGTGTGACCATCCATGCGTCCCTTTTATTAGTCCCTTTTAATATTCAGTCACAATGAACGTTTGGTCTGACAGCAATAGACCCATTTATTCTGGGGCAGGACCCACTGCTTCTTCACCACCACAAAACACACATCATCGTTTGTTTTGGTCTCTGTTTGGGGTCTGACTGGCTGTATCCCCTCTCAAGTCACTGGAGAGTCCACGTTAGCTAGCCCAGAGGATGAAGTGAGTAATGCTGTTTCAGCCCGGTGACATTCCACTCTCTCACCACAGAGCCCTAAAACCAGGCAGAGAGACTTTCACTGTCTGTCAGATGGCTGTAAGACGAGGCTGCAGACTGAAGTCATGAAAGCTGTTCCTATGTGGCACTGCACTATTGCTCCTTCAACCTAAAACAAGTCTAAGGGGGTGTTGAATGTTTCACTGAGTTTACAGTTTTTTAAATCATTGACAGAATGAGGTAGACTTGTGCTTCTACTTATAGGAGCTTGCAAAAGAAGTGTGGCTCCTAGATTATATACATATCAATGGATTTATTTTTTCCAGGGATGAAAACAATCGTAAAGATAATTTGGAAGCAACTGCCCAAAGTTTATTACAGTGAAAAGCATACATTTTACATTTTGGACAAGTAAGTTTGGCTATCTAACAAGTAAAACATCTCAGTAAAGCCCTGTAAATATACTAAATTACACTATTAGGAGTACATGGTATTTACTGCTGGTAAGCACGTAGCAAATGTGATATGATAATAAATAAAGACTTTATCATCGCTACTGGTCACTTTCATACTGTATGGCTGTAAAACGTGTATTCAATTCTATCCTTTCTCTAAAAGTCTAAAATTGAATTTACTAACCCAACATTAATCTTACTTCGGATAAATATCTTAGGTGTTCGGAGCTCTCGGCCTACTTTGAAGCGACCTAGCAACTCATTAAAGTCAAGGCACTTTGCCAAAGCAACCTGCTGCGATGTCAGTCTACTAAACCTGCGTCCCCAGATTCAGATTTAATCCTCCTTTAATGAACTGTACTATTTTCAGTATCCTTTGCCAACAGGTGTTCATAACATGTACAGCATGTTATTAAAGGTAGTTTATCTAGTTGTCAAATGAAGTACAATGTTGTTAAAGGTTTAGATTTTTACCTCCCTGTCAGTGCAAAGGCTGTACCAAGCTGCTCTACGGTAGCTTATCCCCTTTAGAACATTTTATTTAGGTGTCTGAACGGAAGCCCGCTCTGTTTCTCTGCCTCTCACTCTGTAGACCCTAAAGCAAAACCACCATGAAAGGGCTGATTGTTTTCTGAGGCCTTATGAGTTTCATTACAGGTGAGATGCTCCCTCTCTTATTTCAGGGCCTGTTGTTGTTGCACCAAATACAATCCATCAGAAAAGTTCCCTGAATGAGAGCCAGTTATTTATACTCCTACAGGTCAGCCTTCCCTGTATTTTGCGTTGACCACTAAAAGTTGACAGTTTGATTTTAATTTTAACCTTGGCTGGAGCTTATCATTGGGAATGGGCTTGGCCGGAGTGCCAATGTGTTGATTCAAACTTCTCCCAGGCAACCCTAACACCTCACCTGGTGACTGGGTGGGGAATTTGGCAATGAGGCATTCAAAAAAGGGCCCGGCACAGAGTTTGTCCCACATAACGTCACACACACAAAAACATGAAATCCTACATGTGCTGCTGGAAAATTGCTGTGCCTCTCTGAAGGCCATAAAGAGCCTCTGGTCGTTGAGGTTTTTCCTTCAGAAGCCCAGTGGAAAATAGTAACTCCTTCTGCATCACAAGTGATTATTCCAGAACTATAACTGTTTTTTCACTTATTGCCTCAGCTGCACAAAAATCGTTTGAAATTATCCTCAAATTGCTAATCTGAGAACATTCCTCTGTGTTTCCAGTAAAGTTGAAAGTAAAACCAGTCTCATTATCTGCCTTGTAGACGTTGATAATGAGGAGTTTTGTCTGTTGCAGTTTTGCCAGAAAGTAACAGAAGACTTGAACCAGCCGTCTCACTCTGTTCCTTGAGTCAGAGACAGGATGTTGGTCATGCAGCACGCCCTCGTTATACAGTATCACTCCTCCTCACCGGTCGAACAATAGGACCACTTTTCTGAAAGACCAGCCCTCGTCTTGCACATGTGTCCTGTGGCATATTGCAACAGACAGAGAGATGTGAGCAGAGTGTTTCTTCAAGTTGAGAAAACACTCAATTTAGTCTTTAGTGTTGTTAAGGAATCCCACTGTTATTAGGAATTACTCCAAATAAAATGTTTCCATATTGCTTTAATTTGGTTGTAAATATTATATTGGCTCACTAGATTAGCCTAATGTAGCTTTTGATATTACATCAAAGCATCCAGTCTCACATAGCTGTAAGACTCATTATTGGTTCCAGTTAGAGAATGACATAAGTGACAAAAATTGATCAGCCCATTAGCAGAAAATGAATCTGCACTATTTTGATCATTGTTTATGTAAGTTGTAGCTTGACAGTTGTCAGGATTTACTCATTTCTGTCTTACATTCTAGAAAACCAGTACTTCAATGATTGTTTGAGTCCATCTCCATGTCCAGAAACATATATTTGCCAAATTTCTTCAGACAACAAACATGTACTGTGTTTAAGAGTGTACTTTTATTTTTCCTGGCAGTAGTTGAGTGTATTGTTACCGTAGCCAAGTCCATACTCAGGCCTGGGAATGTGTAATACTATGAGGGTTGTTCAGCAGATTAGGCTGGTACCTGAGTATGTCACCTTAAGGTTGGATCGTCAGGGCTTGCCAGCGTCTGTAAAGCCTTCAAAGGCCTTTTCATAACTCCTGGCTGTGCTGGAAGGAAACCATCAGTGATTAATTTACATTTATTGGAAAAGTTACCTGATTTATTTCTGAGGTGCCATCTCTTTGTGTTGGCTGCTACGTATACTTCATCATCTCAAAGATGGTGTTCTTGAAGAGTTGGTTGTGAGTAATGTTATGTTAAAGCTGCAAAAAAATTGTGAAATAACTGCATCGACATTCTTAGTTGATATTGTACCACGTCAATATGTGTCTGCCACGACAAATTAGAACTCAAGTTTCTTGCCTTCAATCTGTGAAGAAGGTGATGGAAAATAATATTTTCTGTAATATGTGTATTGACTTTGTATCCAGGTGATGTAGAAAACTAACACTAAGGCTTTTCCATTTGTGTGTTTTAGAGACGAAACAATTAGTTGATTGACAAATAATCAACAACTATTTTGATAAGTTTTTTTTATTATTTCAGTCAATTATTATTAAAAAAAAAAAGTATTCACAGGTTGCAGCTTTTAAAATGTGAGGATTTACTGCAACTCTTGGTCATATATCTACTTTTCGACTGGACTTTTGGTGAGACATTTGAAGACGCCACCTTGTCCTTTGGGAAGTTGTGATCGGCACTATTTTGTCTACGCAATGAATGGATTCATCAACTAAAAAAAAAGAAATTGAAGATTGATTTTTCATTTCCTTTCGCTGTGCAGGTGGTGAAAACCATCGGCTTACGTGAAGTCTGGTACTTCGGACTTCAGTATATGGATGGCAAAGGTTACTACACTTGGCTAAAACTGGACAAAAAGGTAAGATCCATCTTAAAAAATGCACTTTTTTATTTGATTTTGTCTCGTAAAAATCCTCCCATTTTCAAATACTCAAATTATTATTATGGGTTGGAGAAAAAACGTTTCCAGAGTCTTAAGATACTTTATCCTTCAGTCATTAATAATTACAATTGTGAGTCTATTAAGAATTAGACCACACTATGTTCTTTATACTGTCACACAAGTTATTTCACAATATAAGTTGTATAATTTCTTGCGTATCATGGTACAAACCACCTACATGCATACATAAATACATACATAGATACATATTTATGTATATACCACTCAGTATCTGTCACTCTCCCTGTGGAGTTAAATTGTATGAACAATAGAGAAAGAATGCATTCTTTCTATGAGCTCCAGTGTTTACTTTTCAGTCAATCAGTAGCCACAGTAGTATACTACCTATATATTCACCATGCTCTCTTTGGGCTCCACTTCCAACATGGCAGCTTATTTTGTCTTGTTTTTGTCTTCTGAGGGGTCAGAGCACCACATGAAATCAGCTGAAGGGGGATTATTTGTATATACTTTGTGAACCAGAACGGCTGTGGTTCTTCTCTGTTGTCGCTGAGTAAACACAGGTTACTGTACCTTCACTAACTGTTTCTCCTGAGGTGCTAACAATCTAACACGTCAAATATGTTATACAAAAAAAGCTAATCAACCAGAGGAATGCAGAATATCCAGATGTTTAAGATTGTTTTTGTATCACAGTGTCTATATTATCTACCAACCACACCAGTTAATTCTGCATTAATAGTCTTACTTGAAGAAAAGCTCAACGGATTTTACACATCAAAGTCTGTTTACAGGTCTTGAGGAGTGCTTTTAAGATGTGAAAAAAATTAGAAGCCCTTTGGGGCTCCAGAGGATGCTCCGTGAAATCTGAAAAAACGGCTGAAAGCGATGTCACTTGAGTCAACGTCTGTTTGGGGTTAAGATTACAACACTGACCTGACAAACCTCTGTAGCTCGCCCCTCTTCTTTGCTTGAAGGGAGAATCTCGAACCTACATTATTACTGGCATAACAAACCTGAATCTCAGAGAAAACTGTTGATGGTCAAGTTGCAATGTGGGTAACGTAGGCCCTATGTTTTGACAAGGAGGAAGAATGTGTGGAATGAAAACTCCAAAATCTCTGGTTGTGATTCATCATTTTGCACCGTTTTCCTTTAAACTGTCCAGTTTGAGTTTGACAATGTGACAGGAGTGAAATGCTAAATTACTTAGCTTTACTAAGTAATTTTTTAAATATACACCTGATTACTAGCTCTTATGTTTAATAGTGCAGCACTACAGGCCGTAAAAAATATAATGGATAGATTAAGATCTTATCTAATGAGTGGCTTCCTGACTGAAACAAAGCTAATCTATCCATTGGGAGGTATCTAGGGGAACTTTAAAAGCTGCCTATTTGCTATTTATAATCATAAACAAGGGTCAATGAGAGAGAGAGAAAGGGTTATGCGATCCTCAGTCAGCAGCAGTAAACTGTACACTGTGTGCTGACGCTGCGCTGCAAGCTCATCGGCACAATGCCTCGCTGAAACTGGAATATTCCTGGCCCCATTCTCTCCATCAAGACCGCTTGGTTCCTGTTTTGAAATTAGAGGAAGAGGCAAATTGTGTAAACATGTACTGTAGCTTGGAGTTATTTAAGTGTATTTCCACTACATAAGAGTGGTAGATCCCCTTTCTATAAGGGCAGTTTACCCATGAAACTGCGGAACTGTAAGCCGTTCCTAATCTATGAATCATTAACACACACTATTTATTTATGTTGCTGATTTTTATTGTTTTATAGCAAATAACCGTTTACAGGATTGAAAAGACATGATTTAAATGATATCATGGTTCCCAGATGATCACAAAATCTTGATATTTACCCATGTAGACTTGATAATACTTAATTTACTCAAATACAATCCAGCTTTTACAGCTGGTTGTTTTCTTGCCGAGAGTTAGATAATCAGTTTGATGCCAATGTCACGTCTGTGTGGTAAATATGTTGTCTGGAGCCAGCAGCTGGTTAGCTCAGTATAAACAGTGGATACAGGGCCCAACAGCTGGCTCTGTCTAAGAGGACCATTTGCAGAGCAACAAGCTGAAACTCAAGGAAAGTATAAAAAAATAAAAATAAAGCCTGTAAAACAAAAAAAACACACACCTGTACACACACACACACACACACACACACACACACAAACCCCCAAGATATAACGCTTTAACTAGTATGCACAGAGGTACTAGAAAGGGGATTTTGTTACATCTCGACAGAGCCATGCTAGCAGTTTCCAGTCTTTATTCTGAGTTTAGCTAGCTGGCTGCGACTTTATATGTACTGTACAAACAAGAAAATGGTATCAATCTTCTCATCAAATCATTGGCAGAAAACGATTGCCTATTTCCCAAAATGTCCAACTATTCCTTTAATGCTCACACGATGCTTTATGTTAACTTTTGTCTAACTCTCTTCCAGGTGTCGTCCCAGGACGTGAAGAAGGAGAACCCGCTGCAGTTCAAGTTTCGGGCCAAATTCTTCCCAGAGGATGTGTCTGAGGAGCTGATCCAGGACATCACCCAGAAGCTTTTCTTCCTGCAGGTGAAGGAGGGAATCCTGAGCGACGAGGTTTACTGTCCACCAGAGACAGCCGTGCTGCTCGCCTCCTACTCGGTTCAGGCCAAATTTGGAGACTACACCAAAGAAATCCACCAGCCTGGATACCTGCTGTCTGAGCGCCTGCTGCCACACAGGTGAGATGTGCCAGTCGGTTCAGAACTGTGAATCAAATCTATTGTTGTCGCAGTAACACCTAAATCGAAAGGTAAGATGTTTGGTTGTGATACACTTGGCATATTAGATGAAGAAGGAAGTAAATAAATTAAACAGTCATCATCTCCACTCTGGAATCCAAAGAGAAAAAGGAGATTAAGTTTTGTGATTTCAAGACAATTATCAGTGTAAAACATTTCAAACATTTGTGTGGGTGTTTGTGTGTAATCTTTTCCTTTGCCACTATCTACGTTTTCCAGTTCAGCTTTCAAGGCATGCCCAACTACACACGCATGCTGACATTTAAGATACCAGAGTATCTCATTGGTTGCACCAGAGCATTCAAGAGTTTTACATTAAAGCTTTTTAAAGCAGGTGATGATTTGGGTGGGTGTGTCAGTGACTGCCGACATATAATTGTATCCGCTCTTGTCATCACCCGTAACATGCAATGATTTTGAAGTGTAAATAAAGGGGTAGCTCAAATATGCCGACAAGTACATGATGATGTCTCTTTTTAATGCCTGTGTCTTGACAAATTGAAAGTCTGGAGGTCATTGTGGGTCACCTTTAAAAAAAAAAAAGTGTCTGATAGTACTAACAGCTAGTTGGGTATGCACAAGAGTATAGAAGTTTATGTGGGTGTTGTAGACCCGCCATCGCCTTAATAGTAGTCATACTTTTAAGAATCGGATATTATTAACTCTCCCTTGCCAGAATTATTACCATAATCAAATTAAAACAGATTTTCTGTTCGTTTGAGAGTGTTTAATGAAATGGGTTTATGGGATTTTAGAAAGGGTTATGTGGGTAACTGAAGGTGAAGAAAATAAAAGCCAAAGATATCCGATTGTCTTGACTTTTAGTTGTCTCTGTATGGTGATGTAGCTGAACTTTGCTGCTTTTTTCTTTCTTTCTTCAGAGTCCAGGAGCAGCACAAGTTATCCAGAGAGCAGTGGGAGGAGAGGATTCAGGTGTGGCACGAGGAGCACCGTGGGATGTTGAAGTGAGTGTGTGTTTTTTTTTTTATGTAATCTCACTCGTTGAGTTAATAAGAATACATTGAAAGAATAACTTACTATTGTCCTCTGTCGATTCTTGCAGGGAGGATGCTATGCTGGAGTACCTGAAGATCGGCCAAGACCTGGAAATGTACGGAGTTAACTACTTTGACATCAAGAACAAGAAAGGAACAGAGCTGTGGCTGGGAGTGGACGCCCTCGGACTGAACATTTATGAGAAGGACGACAAGTAAGCACTGCATTTTGAAACAGCCCTGCTGTTAGTGTCTGTCCTGTCTGTTTCTGCCTCCTGCTACAGAAGCTGTAGCTCTGTGAGACACAGCTAAACAGGCTGAGCCAGGTCCAGGTCTGTACTTAATAACTATTCCTGTTTCTCTGCAGACAGCATGACAGGAATAACAAGGAAGGCCCAATGAATACAGTCTTTGGGAGGAGTTGCTCCAAAGACAGATTTGAAAAATGAAAACTTAGCAGTTAGCTTTTATGTGTCTTTATTATCTAAAATCTAAGATACACACACACACACACACACACACACACACACACACACACACACACACACACACACACACACACACACACACATCATTTTTGCTGCTAGAGGTACAATTACTACTCTACATACTACTGATAGATAAAAACCTACCCTTTGAAGCACAAAGTACACTTTATATTAATATTGAAGATGATTTATATGAAATCCTTTCTATACATTAACAGACTTTATCTTATTTGTTTTGTATTATTTATTTATTTAATTTCCCCCTGACTCAGGGCTGACTCTAACCTCGGACTTGTCCAGCTCCATGTCTGTAGTTAATCACAACCCAGTTCTGTATACCCACAGACAGTAGGACAGAGAAAAGTAAATATTCCTCTTGTGTATTTGTATGTTTTGGTGACTCCTTGTTTGTGCTTCAAGGGAAACCTACTCTTTGTGATCTGTAAAAAGGGTGTTGACTGACTCTGGTTTATTGGGAGAGACCGTTTGAGAGGTTATCACCCTTTATTTAATGAAATGAGTCCTGCCTTTCAGTCACTGGCTGAGTTTTTTTGTCCCCCTCCAGATTGTAGCTTTTCCTATATTAAACTGGCTGCACTGTGTCAACTTTCATGCCAGCATCTATTGGAAGCAGTCTGGCCTACTTTGTGTGCCCTAGTGGAAGAAATGAATTGAGGCAGTTGTTGAGAGGGTAATGACAAAGTTTAGCATGTCAGGTCTCTAATTGAACCTTTACCGGCTAATTCTTTGTCTTGTATCAGCTTAAGAAGTCTAAATGATTTCATAACCATAACTGCTTTTGTGTTAAAGCTCATCCAGTCTCTCATTTAGATACTCATTGTGTTTTAACTGTGGTAAAAAAGAAACTCCAACAAGAGCAAGAACCACATTGTCAGAGACTGCACCCGGTCCCTGTGTCCCTGTGGGAGTCTGTCTCTTTATGTGCTCCCTGGGATCAGCAAAGAAATGCCTCTCCTCCACGGTGCCCTCTGCTGTAACCATGGCTACGCCGACTGGTTTTTCAAGCTGTGCAGCACTTAAGAATGTGAGGCTAACCTACAACACTTGTCTCTCCAATGAGGGCAGCCGAGGCTTTGCTCAGGAACAGTCTGGTGCTGGTTTAACTCCTTAGGCTCTCCTGCTGTATGAACCAGAGCACTGCTCATTTTACAGGACAGAGGTTTCCTTGATTCAAGGTTTTGTCTTCGCAACCATCCTACTTAAACACAAACACAGTATATCAGATTCACTTATTCTAATGTATTTACATTGAAAAACTGGTTTAAGCATCTGTAAATGAACATAACAAAAACAAATGAGCCATTAATATTATTTTTCTTTTTTCATTTTACACTAACTCAGTAGTAACTATTGTTCAGATATCAGGCTGCAAAAGTATCTGAACGGAAAAATAATATGTTTGGGTTTTTTGACACACTGGCACACGTCGGCATCTGCAACTCTTTTGATAATCGATTAATCTTTAGTTTTTGTAGCTAAAATGAAAACATTCATATGTTTAAGCTTCTCTGAAAGGCTGCTTTTTTGTCTTGTGTGATAACTGAATATATATTTATATATATATTTTTTTACAAAACTTAGTTTAGTTTTTAGTTATACTTTTTCTTAATTACAATTAACTTATTTATGACTCTATTGTAACCTTTGTATCGACCCAGACTGCAACAGAAAATGAAAAATGCTTTTTATTACTCATGTTGTTTTTGACATACTGGTTACATTTTCTGTTGCTATCAAATGCTAATAGTCCCTACGGGTTTATTCTCATACATATGTAACCACAGTTTCTTTCCTTTCCTAAATCACTGCAAACTGCCACTTTTTATAATCCGCATCACTGCAACAATAATTTATACAAAAAATGAATCCATTGATAGAGCACGCCTTAATAACTGATAGAAATATTGAATTGTTGAAATATCTTCACCATTGTTCTCTCAATTCCATACGCATGTGTCGGGGTCAGTAATTGAGTGAAATTCCAGTTCAGGCAGTACGGTTTCACAGCAGAGTTTCGCTCTGAGGTGGATGGCTGCCTTTCTAGATTACAACACTATCGGCTTGTCAATGTTTACTGTGCTACTTTGTATTGTGCTGAATGAGATTGGCATCCGTTGAGTTTGTCTGGCACAATAGAAAGCCAAGCCACACCCGGGATTCATCCCCCAAACTCGAACACCGGATGCAGAAATCCAGCCTGAGAGGTTTATCAACACCAGTGTTTAGCAGTGGATTGATCAAAACGAATGATTTGACTGGTGTTTGATTGTGTTTACACAACACT
Source organism: Anoplopoma fimbria (assembly GCF_027596085.1). Classification (NCBI taxonomy): domain Eukaryota; kingdom Metazoa; phylum Chordata; class Actinopteri; order Perciformes; family Anoplopomatidae; genus Anoplopoma; species Anoplopoma fimbria. The sequence continues at coordinate 12,563,410 of NC_072466.1, forward strand.
TTAACTATGTGTGTTACTATAATACATAGAGATACAACTAATAATTATTTTCATAATCGATTAATCTGACATGCAATTTCTCAATGAATCAATTCATATTTTAGTTTTTAAAATGTAAAAAAAAACCAATGAAAAAATGTGGTTGTTTTGTCTGTCAAACAGTCAAAAACCCAAAGATATTACATTTTTCCCTTTATGACAAGGAAATGCAATTAATTTCCTTGCATTAGAAAGAGTTGGATATTTATTAACAATTGTAATATTTCTCAAGCTGAAAAATGTAGCCTTACATCAAAACTCACGCAAACTCGTCGCAGTACAGCCTGTAAAATTTTGTTACTATCATCGGTCACTATGTACAGTTGTGATTCATCCATTTTAATATTAAAATCTAAATGTGCCACTGCAAATAATTTCAGTTTTTTGTTGTTGTTAGTCAAAATAGTTCAAAAGAAAACCAAAGGAGTTGTGCCAGTTAACAACATTAATACACTGTAGCCATACAGCGATTCAGTGTCACAGTATAACGTTCGTGTACATCTGGTCACTTCCTCAGACTGACCCCAAAGATTGGCTTCCCCTGGAGTGAGATCAGAAACATTTCCTTCAACGATAAGAAGTTCATCATCAAGCCAATTGACAAAAAATCTCCGGTGAGTAATAATTCAGCAGCTTTTTGTTTTCAAACATGCTGACACTTCTAATCCTGAAAAGTCTCCTTTACAATCTCCACCAGTTTAAGATTTCTTGTTTCTCTTTAGATAAAATGAAGCTTTCAGATGGTTGCATTGTGTCTCTATACTTAAGCTCTCTGCTTACTTTGTACCTGTGGCGTCATGTTTCTCTGTAGCGAAGTGAAAAACCATTAGACGTATCCTCAGTCTGATCTCGCATACAGAATAGCCACGGCTGCTTTTCAGGCAATGCTGTTAGTGATGAATTCCAAACACTCACAAAAGTACACTTGAGTCCTTTTTAGCAGTGAAGCACAATGAACAGGCAACGAAACACTTGATTCCGCCTGGTTTTTGTTCACTTTCTCCTTTCTTTCCTATTCCTCCTGTCTGCTTCTTCTTCTCCAGGACTTTGTGTTTTATGCAGCAAGACTGAGGATAAATAAGCGCATCCTGCAGCTGTGCATGGGAAACCACGAGCTGTACATGCGTCGCCGCAAGCCAGACACGATCGAGGTGCAGCAGATGAAGGCCCAGGCCCGAGAGGAGAAGCAACAGAAACAGTTGGAGAAGTACGCAGAAAACTGGAAATATTTATATACATGTGATATGTACATTTAGTTAAACTTCCAAAATCTTCTTTTCCACCTTGATGAGGGTAAAACCATCCCACTAACCCACACACTATACTAAATAATTAAAAACCTTCTTTTAACTTATGACTTTAGCCACTTTCTATTTTCTTAGGCTAAAACTTTTGGATTTATTTGACAAAGAATGAGCAGAAATATTATTGTTTATAGAATTTCAGCTTATATTATATATTTATTATATTTTATTATTCTACAAAAAACGTTTGTCAAATTAATGATTCTGAGACAAATAACAGTTGTTGAAGATTTTGTTTTACACGAACCAAGCATTTGTTATATTGCAATCTTTATTTTAGTCTTTGAGGTATGTATATAGATGTGATATGATATTTTTAATGAATGATTTTCAAAATGGGTATGGCTGCAAGAGTTGAAGGTTGCATCCGCAATTATGTTCATTATTGGTTAATTTGCTAATTGTTTTCTTGATTAATCTATTCATCATTTGATTTATGAAAAGTCAGATAAAAGTGATTAACTGCCTCTCAAGCTTTCCCTCAGCCCACAGTAAAGTCTTGTTTTGTCTAAACAATAGACAAAGACATTCATTATTTATAATAATTTAAAACAGGAAAAAAAGACGGTGCTCTATGAAGTAGATAAAGACCAGCAGTGAGCTTATGAATGGTTTTGCCTTGTTCTCTTCTCTCTGAACCATTTTTACCAATGGCAGATATTTCTCACAATACATGCTTTTCAACATGTAAAGTGAAACCTCCATTCATTGGGAAATAACCCTCCATTCCCTTTTCAAGTATGGGAAATGTGCTTCCTGAATTGGCTGAAGTGAAAGTGAATGGATGTTGACCCTGGTCTCAGCTACAGCTGTCGGCACGCTGTCTGTCTCGTACAGCTGTTCAAACATGGTGATGTAACGCCGGGAGACAACACAGTAAATACCAGTGGGTGAACCATTAGGTCACTAAGAGTTAGACTGAGTTAGGGTTAACACACAGGAGCTCACAATATGACAGAGGCTTGGCTGAAGTCCAAACTGTAGCTAGATGGTTACTAGTCTCTTAATATCCATCCATCCATCCATCCATTTCCTTCCGCTTAATATGGCTGATTAAATCTTAATTAAACTCTCAGGGAGACGTCAGGTTGTTGGTGCAGCAAAAAGTTATTGAGTGATTAATAATAAAGCTGAGACAGTACAAATAGGGCAATAAGGCAAATATGGCCCTCCAATATAATATCTATCTATATATATATATATATATATATATATATATATATATATAGATAGATATACAAGGCTAATTGAACAGCGCACAATAAATTGACCAATTGCTGTAATTCAAGTCAATAATGGGAAAGCTCCTAAGATTTCGCTGGGTCCAAGCCTCAAATGTCAGTATGTGCTGCTTGATGAACTGAAATGGTTTGTCAATCAATCGATTAGCTAACTGATAGAAAATGTCAAATCAATCGTTAAGTAATTTTTAAGCAAAAAAAAAAAGAGCCCAAATTCTTCCAGTTACTCAAATATGAATATATTCTCAATATCTGAATCTTTGTGTTTTTGACTGCTTTGATTTTATTATCTTTGGTTGGATGACTAAACAATTAATTGGAAACAGAAATTACTAATTAATCAAGAATGAAAATAATCCTCAATTGCAGCATGAAACAAAATTCACACCAGAATACGGGCAGTCGTTTTCTTTCTAGTTTTCTCTCTTAGTAAATTGAAGATCCATGAGTTTTTTCCCTTTTTTTCTGACATCTTATAGATCAAATCATTAATCATTTAATTGATTATTCAAACAATTATTAGCCCTAAAAACATTTAAAGAATCCCATTGTTGATGACTTCCTTCACATCTTGCAGCTACTACAGGATCTTATTTAGGCCATTTAAAGGCCTCTCCTGCAAATGGTCATCATGTGGGATTAATAATATTTAGATGAAAGTATACTGTATGTGACCATGATGGATGAATGAGATTTTTTAATGTTTTTGAACAGTGTGTGCAATCTGTGCTTGTGTGTGTTCAAATGTATGTGTGTGTGTGTGTTTGTGAGTGCTCACCGACTGTCGTTTGTCAGCCGTAACTACCCATCAACAATGTCAGCTCATGACGGCTGTGTCTTATCTGCAGGGCCCAGCTGGAGAAAGAGAAGAAGAAGAGAGAGGCCATCGAGAAAGAGAAGGAGCAGATGGAGCGAGAGAAGCAGGACCTGATGATGAGGCTCTACCAGTTTGAGGAGAAGACCAAGAAGGCAGAGAAAGGTCAGGGGGGGCGGGGCCTATACATCACTTAACCCCTAACAAAAGAATGTGTGGGAAAATAACTTTGTGTTTTTACTATATTTTCATTATATACGGTCCAAACCAGAAAAAAGCATTTGCGTTCTTACTTTTAGTTTTACCTGTTTCTGTACGTGACAGCAGAAACCAGCAGTGTTTCTTAAAAAAAACGACCTTAGGAAGCATTTTATTGTTAACAAAATGACATACTGCACAGTAAGCTATCAGGCTAATAATATCATTAAGTGACTCTGGGGCTTCCTCTTTAGTAATGATTAACAAGTTTCCTGTTCATAAATTTGTGCCAAATGTTTCCACAGTTTAAATATTTTATATATTTTATATCTGATTATGGTTTCACAGTCTGAATAGTAACAGAAAATTGTATATAAATAGATGAAGGTAGCTTTAGTTTCTTCATGGGGAGAAAGTGAGTATGATTTGTGAGGGGAAGGTCCAATGTAGTAATATGAATCTGTCACTGACAGACATGGTGTCATTGGAGCTTCCATAGTTGGTTATAATAAGGCGATTCCCATAGTGAAACACCAAAAAACATTAAAAAAAGAACCCAGGGCGTCATGGTTCTTGTTTTAAAAGAATTGCAGTTGGAATATCTTTCCCTGACGTGCTAGTACTGTAGCTTTGTCTCACACTCTTCTGTTTCTTTATGGTAGATCTGCATGACCAGCTCCAGAGAGCCACGATGCTGGAGCAGGAGAGAAGGAGAGCTGAGGAGGAGGCAGCTCGTCTGGAGTCCGAGCGCCAGGCGGCTCTGCTGGCCAAAGAGGAGCTGGCCCGCCATGCTGAGGACCAGCTGAAGAGTCAGGAGCAGCTGGTCAGTGTCTTAGACAAATGTATCCAATTATTTTGATACTTTCAACCAGGTTTTAAATACTATATGGCTATAGGTAAAGCTTGTTTTCTGCTCTTTTAATGAGAAGATAAGCCTCACTTGTCCATCAAAACATTTGCACCTTGTTTACAAGTTCAGATAAATTCAAACCTTTTCTTACTATATTCAGCTAGTACTTTGTCCAAGTCTGTACCAGGCACATTGCAGGGTGGTGTGTTCAACAGTGCCTGGCTACTGTAGCTACAGACAAAACCACTTTGTAGCGTTCAGCTGAACCACACCCCTTTACTTCAGACTAACCGCCCACTCACCCAAACCTCTCGTCTGTGGACCACCCACAGGTCTGTGTGCTGCTCCCTCTTTCACTTGAACAGCCTGTACAGTAGAGCTGCGGTTTCTTCTCCACATTCACAGTTTTATAGCGCAGCACAGACACCTGCTGCAGCACCCTTTATACTTAAACCCTATTAAGACGCTTGTGCAATGGATTAAGTCCACTGACCGACCGAAAAAGAGATGTGGGAGTCGTGTTATCATCGCATTAAAAATGTTTGAAAGCTTATAGCTTCGCTGCGTCACTGTGTTTTCACTGAGGCACCAGTTTTCCAGCTGAACACCTTTAACACAACAATTTCACGGCCAAGTGCTCCACTGCCGGCTGGAATCTGCTCAGTACTTTACAATTAAAGCAGGTATGCTGCTTATTACTGAGCCTCCAGTTAGTTCACTGTCAGTGGGGAAAGACAAACTGGTCACATTGTTGTGGTGGTCACAAGGATTTACCACGGCACCTGCAGAGCCTTGTTACGTTTCAGCTGGCGGCTCTGCTCAAAGGTTTCTGTTTTTCTACTATTGAGTTCCAATATTTTGACAGTACTGAGAGCTCCAAATGCTTTTGAAGTTAAGATTGCATCATACAGTATTTAAAAGGATTTATACTTTAGCCAAAAGTGTGATGTTTTTACATTTTCTATAAAGACACTGCTAATTGATGAGTACCATGATTTTACGTTTAGACAAGAAATATTGTTTTCACCCTTTTCCAAGTAGCTGTTCAAATAAAATCTCTGTAAATCACAGTCTTGAAGGACCGTAATCTCATTTCCCTGCAGTCAAGGCAATCTTTTACCAGTGATTCATAAGTACAGTTACTTAGAGTGGAAATAGCACTTGATGCTTGTATTAAGACATTAAAAAGATGTTTAAAAGTTTTTAATAGTTATAGTAATAGTAATATTGATAAAAGTAAAATGTGGCAAAGTTCAATTGATACAGATTTGAAGCTTGAACGAGTTAATCATGATTAAAGAAGGTGACTTAAACGTCCACTGAAGCTTTTGCTCCACTGAACAGACTAAAAATTGTGGCAGATGAAAACATCATATCTGCGTGGACTATAGCTTTCCTCAAATTAATACATTAAACAAACATAAATGCTTTATTGCATCGCGTTTAACGCATTGTTTTTCTTAGTTTGAGGTCGCGCCCCTCTACCTCTGCTGTGGTTAATGGTACCTGACAGAATAATTCTTGGCAACAAGTGTTTATCTTAATGAACAAACTCTTAATATTCACCTAACCGTAGTGGATGGAGACACACATTCATGTCAGTTGCAGAATTACATCACATGAAGCGCAGTGCTCTCTCGTTGTGCAATTTGATCATTATCTAAAATTATACTTTATGTGCTTTTGTTTTGTTTGTTTGGGTTTCTTACTTTTTGCTATATTGAGGTCTTTATTGTCTCTATGACTACCTGGTTTAAAAAAAGATTGTATATCTTCATCCACGTATTAAGTCTTGACTCTTAAATAAGTGTGTCTGCTGTTTTTTTCAGGCTGCAGAGCTGGCAGAGCACACAGCCAAGATCAGCCTGCTGGAGGAGGCCAAGAGACGCAAGGAGGAGGAGGCCGACTCTTGGGAGCTCAGGGTGAGAGCTTTGACTGATTGAACCTGTACTGTACGAAATACTGAAGCACGTTAGCGGCAGACAAGCACAGTACATTTACCTACAAGGACTGCTTTTACAAATTCTCTGACCTGCCAAAACTTTCCAGTAAACAAGGTAGATGTGAGTACAGGTGTTTTTGTTGAATAGTTATGCAAGCTTGTCATCTTAAACCTAAAACAAATCAAATAAAAAAAGAAAGAAACACATGACAGTGCGGCAGGGAGGGAATTTATGTTTGTTTGTGTGTGTACTATATTTAGTTAAATTTAAAACCTAAAATAAAATAATAAATCAGATTTCCTACCAGATTCAGAGACAAAGAGGAGTGAACTGACCGTCCCTGTGTGTTTAAAAATTCCTCTCTCCAGGCCAAGGAGGCCCAGAACGATCTGATAAAAACCAAGGAGGAGCTGCACATGGTGATGACGGCGCCCCCTCCACCTCCACCTCCCCCCATGTACGAACCCATGGACGACAACAGCGACAGCGAGGAGAACCTCAGCACACACAGCGCCGACCTGCAGTCTGAAGGATTCAACGACCACCGCTACGAGGAGGATCGCCTGACCGAGGCCGAGAAGAACGAGCGCGTCCAGAAACAGCTGAAGGTGAGGACAGGGCGATCCGCAGAGATAATTAAATTCACACCTCACACAATCAATCATCCAAAAGGTACAGATACATTAAGCTATTTATTTTGTCGATATGACAGATATCTTTCACTGTGCAGCCCAGTGTTTTTAACACATTACTTATATGTACTGTATGTGTTTGTTTATCATCTCTGATGTCACAAAGAGGTCATAAAGAAATGACTGATTATGAGGATCATAAGTCTAGACTGAAATTTGACCTATTTTATAGTCATATTTATGAATGGATGGAGCCAGAAAAGGAAACAGGGATTTTGTGCCATGATATCGCTGGAGTAAAAGATAACTGTGTGGTCACTACGCTTTGTTTCCGTTTTATTGGTGACTTGCTAAAATAGATGGAATAGGACATATCAACACACCAACTCATTTAGGGTGTGATGCCCTGTACTTAATGTGCTGACACCTTTACTTGTTACCACAGTTACCAAATGATTCTGGCTGGCCACACATCTCTTATGCAGATCAGGGAATTGCTTTCTAACAGACAACAATGAGCAAATAGATTTAAAGGACATGTTGTGCTCATTTCCAGGTTCATACTTGTATTTTAGGATTCTACTTGAACATGTTTGCATGCTTCAATAAAAAAAACCAAAAAAACTCTTTATTTTTAACATACTGTCTGTCTGAAACGCTCCTTTTCAGCGCTTTTCAACGGAATTCCGTAGCTGGGCAACAGCTAGGGTCCATGTTTAATAGAAACTTTCACAGTAAATATAATATATAAAAATGAAAAAAAGAAATATTTATCACTTTGTTACTGCTGCACGCCCAGTTTGAAATTGCTCAGAGACATTTTCACAATTTTTGGCTTTGCTTAAATTTGGCTTTGCTTAAATTTGGCTTTGCTTAAATTCCATGCAGTTGAAAATAATAGAGCATCTTAATTATCAATGCATCCCACACTTAGATGCTTTATTTGCGTGGCATGTGCACTGCTTTCTTGTAACAAATTGATGACACAAAATGATAATTATGCACAAGTGTCCAAAATTAACTGCTCACTACTCACTACCAAGTAACTACTGAGGATTATATGTTCTATGGACAGTTGTGAACGGAGCACTGATACTCACAACGAAGGGTCGTTCCAGTTCCAAGGTGGCACTACTATGGTGTGATTTTTATGCTAGAATTGTATTAGTAGTCGGGTTTGTTTGAGGTTTCATCTCATGCCTCCTCTCCTTTTCTGCCCCTCAGGCCCTGACCTCAGAGCTGGCTCATGCGCGTGATGAATCCAAGAACACCCAGAACGACCTCCTTCACAGTGAGAATGTCCGGGCCGGCCGAGACAAATACAAGACGCTGCGACAGATCAGGCAGGGCAACACCAAGCAGAGGATCGATGAGTTTGAGGCCTTATAAAAAAGCCCCAACCCTTTCTGAATGGTCACTACATCCCAGCCGTCACAAACGGACACACACACACAAACACGCTTAAACTCATGTTTAACACACATCAGTTGCAGACTAAACTGGAGCAGTATAAGAATCACTTACAGAGAGAGACACTCCTGTTTTGAGTGTGCCGAGCTTTGCAAATCCCTCGAAGAAACCTTAGTGCCAAAACCTTTCTCCTCTTAGTGTTTCAGATCTTATTTGTGTATTTGATTGTGTCATTTGATCAAATTCAGACCAAATCATTATTGTTTTTATCCAGAGGTGTGATGAAGTAGTGGGACTAGCCAAATTTTATTATTATTACATGATGTGCACAAATTATATGTAATCAAAGCTTTTTCTTTTTGATGTCTTCGTCGTGTAGGAAGAAAAGGACAGTTTGTCGTTTATAGCGACCACTCAGAAAGGGGGACAACAGTATAAGCAGGAAAATGTATGTCTGGTTTTTGTTTTACAGTGTATTTGAACACTTCCATTTATGTTTAATATTGCTATACAGTAGTTTAAAATCATCCCTAGTTTGATAGTTATGCTGTATATGGGACATTGAAAAGGGTATTTCATCTTGGTTTGTATATTTTTGCTATCTACTAATGATAACATTTAATATGTTTTGAAGATTTTATATATTCACCAAAATAATAGCTGTCTTATGTTTTCCTTTAGATCACTAAATTAAAGAGATTTAACTGTAAATTATTATTATTTTTTACTTTAGGAAATATCCAGCTGCATGTCATTAAATCAGTTAAAGAGATTGCTATCCATCTAGGTACTTTTGATTAGCTTTTTTATTTTTTATTTGCCGTGCAGTTCACAGCATGCTGAGGGATGTATTTATCCTCAAAGTCGCTGTGTTTACTGGGACACTTAGGTTTGATATATTTTATTTTCTCTGTGTCATGTTGCTGCTGGGTGAAAGATGGGCATGTGTTGTGTGCTTTTAGCCTTCTAAGTGGCCTTTCTCTCTGGCTGTTCCTCTGCAGGGATTAATGCCAGACAGTCGGTTTTCACTTCGTAGCAAAGGTGCTTAGCCACAAAATATATGGAAGCCTTTAGTTCAGGGGTGTCAAACTCATCCTTGTTCATGGGCCACATTAAGCCAAGATTGAGCTCCAGTGGGCTGGACCAGTGTAACCCTTGCATAATATCCTACAAATAAGAACAACTCAACATTTCTCTTTCTTTTAGTGTAAAAAAGTAAAAGTACATTGTGAAAACGTCCCCCGTTAATGATAAATCTATTTACAAACCGGCCTGGGATTTATTGCTGATCCCCAGTCTACGACTAAAAACAGACTGCTGTTTCCTCAAACCTGCCAACAGTTCATATGTTTTGTATTTTCACCATTGTGAAATAGTTTTGCCAAATATATATATATATATATATATATATATATATATATATATATATATAAGTGCAAACCAACACCAAGCACAATGGCTTCCCATTTACCTCTATGTTATTAGGAACTTTTCCATTTTTCTTTTAAAACCCGATACCCTGTGTTCACCTTTTTCCTTTATGACAAAGACATTTTTCACCCGGAGGCCTGCTTGAACAGTAATCGACATTTGACGGTGTTGTTTCATGTATCCACTACGTACAGTAAGCTCGTGGGATCTATAATAGGGTATCCAGCATAGGGTCTGCTACTCTCGTTAGGACAGCACAACCGCGGTCGACAAATAGGAATAGTATTGCATTTTATGATAAGTGTGAAAATTACAGAGAAGTAATTTATTTGAATTTTTAAAGTCATCCTGTGGGCCAGATTGGACCCTTTGGCAGGCTAATTCTGGTCCCCATGCCGTATGTTTGACACCCCTGCTTTAGTTCTTTTATTGTTACACCTAATGGGGGGTTTAAGGGTGAACATTGCAAAGAGCTTTCATTTTGCAGCTCGTTCACGATGCACTGACCCTTACATTACCACACCAACACTCTCCTCTCTGTGGACATGGACTAGAGTAGCATCTACTGAACATGTAATGGAAACACTCAGCTCTGCTGGCCTTTGTATATGAACAGGGTTTTATAATGAGGTGTTCAACATATTGGCAATAAAGAAAAATCTATGATTATACATCAGTGTGTTTTTACTTTCTACTCTGTATGACCAAGACACCGTTGTCCAGGTACTTGTTTTGAGTTTTGGGCTTTTTTGACCTCATTTTTTTTTATACTTGCTCAACACGCCTTTTTTCGATAAACTATTCTATGACTTTTAGAAGATATATTTTAGACTTGCTATACTATGACTTTTACTTTTACTTTTTTTCAATGTACTATACAATGGCATTTTCATTACTTTTTCGACACAGTATACCATGACTTTTATATTCCTTTTTGCAACATTCTATACTATTGCCTTGTTATGACTTGTTACAACATACTATACTCAGATTTTATTTCATTTCACTAAACCATGGTATTTTGGTGGGTAAGACACAGGGAACGAGTGTATGTTGCGTATAACAGGAGTTTTATGATTGCTGTAAAGCCATAGTATGCCTCTTATACTGTATTGCCTATTATAGCACGTCGAATTAAGTCATAAAAAATCACATTATAGTATGTCGACAAATGTCATAGTGCAGTTTAAAAAAAAAATCATAAAGAGTTTTGTATGGTACATTAAAAAAAGTAATAGTATGACGAAAAAAGTGATAGAATAGAATGTCGAAAAAAGTCACAGAATAGTAAGTCGTAAAAAGTCATAGGAACGGTCCTATTGTAGTATGTTGAAAAAAGCCATAGTATTGTAAGTGAAAAAAAGTCATACATAAGTAATAGTATAGGATGTTTAAAAAAGTCGGAAATAAAATCCTATTATAGCACGTCAAATTAAGTCATAGAAAATCACATTATAGTATGACGAAAAAAGGCATAGTGTAGCTTAAAAAAATCATAAAGGGTTTTGTATGGTATTTAAAAAATATATATAAAAAGTCATAGAATAGCATGTCATAAAAGGTCATAAAACGCCATATTGTAGTATGTTGAATAAAGTCATGGTATTATATGTCCAAAAAAGGTCATAAAAAGTCATTATGTAATATGTTGTAAAATGAAATAAAAAAATCATAGTATACTATGTAATAAAAAGTCTTAGTATAGTATGTCATAAAAAGTCAAAATGTATAATGTTGTAAAATGTCAAAAAAAAGTCATAGTATAGTTTGTCAGAAAAATGATGTATTATGTTATAAAATGTAATAAAAAGTTATTATTTAAGTATGTTGTTAAAAGTCATATCGTAGTAGGTCAAAAGTCTTAAAAAATATATACCAAATAAAAAAAAATATTCAAAAGTCAGAATATTAAGCCGAAAAAGTAATACAACGGCCATATAATAGTATTTCAGAAAGAAATTATAGTATTTTATGTGAAAAAAAGTAATTAAAAACTCATAGTAGAATAAGGCGAAAAAAAGTGTATTTGTATAGAGTCATGTATAATATGGCGAAAAAAGTTAAAGTATAATATTTTTTTAAAAAGTCAGTGTATTTTCCCCAAAAAATCATAAAAGGTTTTGTATAGTGTTTTCTTTTTTAAGTAATAAAACAAGTCACAGTATAGTAGGTCCAAAAAGTCCAGAAAACGTCATTGTATGGTACGCTATGGAAATGTCATGCCCAATGAAATGGTTAATAATGGTTGTCAGTTGTCTTAGTATTTGTAGCTCACCTTGTAATTAGCATGCACAGTAAGAAACGGTAAGAAACCTTTTTCGACATACTATTCTGACTTTTTTCAACATACTATTCTATGACTTTTTCCGACATACTATTCTGACTTTTTTCGACATCCTATTCTGTGACTTTTTTCGACATTTTTCAACATACTATACTATGACTTTTTTATTACTTTTTTTAATGTACCATACAAAACTCTATGATTTTTTTTTAAACTGCACTATGCCTTTTTTCGACATACTATAACGTGATTTTTTATGATAATTCGACGTGCTATAATAGGCAATATAAAAGGCATACTATCGCTTTACAGCAATCATAAAACTCCTGTTATACGCAACATACACTGGTTCCCTGTGTCTTGAATTGATTTTAAAGTCTTTCTCAATAATTTTAGGCAGTAAATTGCCTCTCCACCTTTTACATCAAAAACTTTTGTTTTATGATCTTTCATGAACCTTAAGATCCTTCACAGTTGCTCTTTCAACTGTTCCCAAGGGCACCATTAAAACCTTTGGTTATGCTACTTTTAGCCAGTATGCCCCAAAAACATGGAACACTGCTTTTAAAACATAACATAAACATATATTTATATTCATATAATTATAGCCTATAATTAGCAATTTTATGATTACCTAATTTATAATTTTTTGTTAATATTATCATTAATTTTCTCCCCCTTCTAATTGTCTTTATTTTTTTTTTGCTGCTGAATTGTGAGGCACTTTGCGCAGCATTCATGCATGAACGGTGAATATAGATACATTTAATTAATTTAGTCAATCAATTCTTTATTCAAAATATAATGCATTCATTTCATGTCACGTTCAGGGTCTGTACAATTCCCATACCCACATTCCCGTTAGCCTCAGCTGCACTTTGTGTTTAGTGCAAATTAGCAAATGCTAGCATGTTAACACACTAAACTAAGATAGTAAACATGGTAAACATTATACTTGCTACAACATCAGCTAGTTAACATTCTCACCCTGTGCATGAGTTAAAATATCTATACTAGAATTTTTTTATTACTAAAAAAAACATAACAAAAATACAAAAATAAAAGAAAATAGTAGTACTGATGGGTGTAATGGTTCTGTATACTTATAACCACTTTGTTAGTTAAAGAAGAGGGATGTTAAAGTTCCAGACTTAAACGTTTTTAATTATAAAGTCATTCAGTTTGATAGATAAATAAATAAAAAATATTTCTTTACAAACATATGCGCATGCAATGTTAAATGAATGAATGATGGCTTACAGTTCTTACAATATGAATACTGCAGTGTGAACATGTTTAGGTGCTGAGTCTGTTGTTGGGCAGAGACGTTGAATGTCATCATGTTCTCCTGATGTTGATGTTGGTTAGAAACGGGGAAGATGACTTCACTACACCTGTTGGGGTGTCCAAAACTAGTTGCCATGGTGACCCTGGAGAAGACTGGGTGAACAGAGAATTCCAGGTCAATGACATCACCACTGCTTTTGTGAAACCAGAGACTGAGCACGTCTTTCACACCATGCTTAGACCGAGACAAGAAAGGCTTCATTGTACAGGAGGAAAAGCTGAAGAGTCACTCTGAAGTAAGTCAAACCACTTCCTCAAATTTCATTGTGAGCTAAATCATCCCAGTGTCTTTTCAAGTGATTTAATTTGCATGGATGTTTCGCTGCTTGACTCCTCTGATAGAACATCACTCTGCGGAGAGATTTGATTTGAAATATATATTGGATGCTGCAGAGTAGCCTCAGCTCGTAACACCTTCAACCCCACTTATTTTGCATGTATAAGCAGATTAAAGTAGCTAAATTATTTTTTGTAAAATGTAGCTGTACAGTAAGAAGGACATTTGTGTGTTTATTGAAGCTGAAAAAGGATCTTTGACAATTCTAACTCCTCCTGTGAACAGGTGTACAAAGAGTAAATAATATTCATATTAAAAGGAATAGCCAGACATTCTGTGGAATACTTGTTGAGACTGAGATTGGAAGATTGATATCCCCTGCAAAGTAAATACAAAGCTGAAGCCAGTTAGCTTAGCTTAGCTTAGCATAAAAAAGAAAGAAAGTGAGTAAGTGTATTTCCCAAAAAATATTCCTTTAACAATGTGTGAGTACAGACATGAACAAATCCTTATAGTGTGTTATAAAACATGTATTCACTGTTTAAACACTTATCTATTAATCATTCGCAGCTGGGTTTAGACCTCCAAATTAGTAGTTTAAAGCTGCTGTAATATCACCCAATGCTGTAGGTCTCCTCAGCTCTATGGAGCCTTTCAGCATCTTTCAGCTCACTGTTTTGGTTTTACAGCCTGCAATTTTATTGTTTTGGTTAACTCCCACAGCTCTCATCAGTAGTTCATGAAGTTTAACAAAAAATTCTCAACTCAGAGATCCAGTTACTACTTTTCCAGAGCTTTCAGCAACATGTCATGGCCTTTATTAGCAAATCAGTTGTCCATTCGCGAAGGTATTGATTTGTAATCATTCATTAACTGTTTTGAATGTTTCGCAAATATAGTTTTTGACAAATACATTGATAATCACTTAAAAATGTCCGTATGTCAGCTTACAACTAAGTTCAAGCTTGGGATAAACTATTTATTGATTGTTTGTATACTTGTGCAATGTGGAATAGGTAGGCTTAAAGAGTTACCAGAGTGATAGTTGTTAGGTGTGATAGAGGAGTTCACCAGGGTCTATCTGAGCCACTCCTCAGGGGTCCCTCAGAGGAGCAGCAGGGGCCACAGCTCTGGGTTCAGAGAGCCGACTCAACCTCAGAAATGGCTGCCGTCTGGATGGGCTCTCTGCCTGCTCCCAGTCAGACACCTAAACACAACACACACATACACACACAAATATCCATATAAACACACCCTCATGCGTATTAAACACTTACACTCTATAATGCATTCATAAACACACACCAGAACACACACAACACACCTAGCAGGCCTGCAGACACCACAATGAGGTGTATTTACACTCTGACGCATGTGTTCTGACCTGTGTTTGCATTAATGGGAAGGTGTTTGGCACCTCTGATAAGGACAGTTAGTTTATCATTGCTATGTGGCACAGTGTTAGACTGCATGATGTCATAGAGTTGTCTAAAAAATATGCTCTTCTGACCTCTAGTGCTGGAACATGGTGCTTTTTTTCTTTTTAAACATTGTATAGGACAGAAGTGGTAGGTAACCGCAAGTAAGTAAGCGCATTTACAGTTCTACAGTACTTAAATACAATTTTGAGCTATTTTTACTTTACTTTAGTAATTAAATGTCCTGCTACAGCTGAAGTTTCAAGTTACCTTGCAGATTAAGATTTTATAAACGGAACACATGATCAATTTAAAAAACATGGCACTGTTCTATAGATTAAACTATTCAACTGTATATATTAGTTCAAATGTATGTGCAGTAATTAGTATTAACATTTCAATCATATGATATACTATATATTAATACAACTCTCTGGAAGTAACGAATACCCCCATGCGGTTAATAATGTTGTACTTTTACTTATAACAGTATTTTTGCTGAGCGGTATTGCTACTTTTACTTGAGTACTTATATCTTTAATGAGTATGTCTACTACCAGTAGTTTTCAATTAATTTCTTGTAAAGTAAAGTCAAATGTGAGCTTATCTGTAAAAGCTAATTTTGTCTTTGTGAAAAGTGTTGACATCTACTCTTGAATTGTTAGATATCACATGTAGCATATCTGTAACAAGTTAAAGCACATACAACCACACCAGAGAGTATTATAATCTTCTATACATATTTACCATAAGAGGCTACAGTATACTTCTTTATCAGCTGATATGTATTATGACCTGTGTTGTTTATATAAATAAAAACACATTGTGGGTGGATGAAAATCTTAAAACTCATGTCAAGTTTAATCAATTTTATTTCTAAGGCCCAAAAATACAAAAATATTTATTGTGTGGTTTGATAAATTAGTCAAAGTTGAATTAGGAAAAACAAAAACAAATAAATAAACAAAAACGCAGGTTTAACACAAGGCATTTCTTTACAAAAGTCAACATTAAATAGTGTGTTCGTGCGTACCATCGCCGAAAATATCATCTATTTTCAAGACTTGATTCAAATTTAAGTAGACATTTTCTTAACCGAAAGAGCAGATATGTTAATGCAACAATAAATTATTATTAAATTATCTGGCGATGTGCATCTTTTTCTGAAAGGAGCTGAGCTGTAGGAGCTCACCCTGGTTGTTGGAGCTGAACTTGACTCTGACCAGCTGATCTCCAACCTCTTGTTCCACAGCGCCTCCCTCTGGACTCTCAGCCTGATGAACACAGAAAGGATAAGGAAATAAACTCAAATGTAGCCTTGAAACAAAACAATGCCTTTGACAACTATGGACATCAAATGTGTTTAATATTATTACAATAGAATACAAAAATACAAACAAAATACTTAACATAATTATCATATTAAGTAATCCAATATTTTTCCAAATGTTATTTCACCCTGCTTCATTTCATAATAAAGTTTTTTACAGTTCATTTGTAATTTAAATTCCTGCAGTTTTAATTTTAATTTTATTTTTCTTTCAGTAGCTTCAGTCTGATTGAGCAGACAGTCCAGTCACATGACTTGTTATTCTCTGTTTGTCTTGATCAAAAGACTATGTGATGCAAAATGGTGTTATGAATTAAAAAATATAATTGTCATGAGGAAAAATGAAACAAATATTTATTTTTGAAAAAGGACATTTCCATAAAGAAACAGGTGGAATCAAATAAAAGTGACCTGCAATACATTATGTTACTGGGACAAAGAGGATGAAATAACTTTCTATAGTAATGAGTTTTTAAAATGTATTAGTTTTGTATTATTGGTCATATTAGTATTCATTTATTTTAGTAAAGGTTTTTTTCTCTTTTATTGAGAGAATTAGATTGATACCAATCCCATGTCTACAGGTTAAGTATGAAACTACAGCCGGCAGCCACTTAGCTTAGCATAAACAATGGAAACAGACGGAAACAGCTAGCATGGCTCTGCCCAAAGGTAACAAATTGACCTACCAGGACTTCTAAATGCACATGTTGTATCTTTTTCTGTTCAATTCCTACAAAATTAAAAGTGTAGAACCCACAATTTCTGATTTTACTATTTCTTTAATAATGAACACGTCAGCTGTCAACAGAACCTTGAATGATTTTCTCCTCAACTGTATAACATCAGAGCTGAATCTGTTTTACCTTTGGACAAAGTGGGTACCAGTTGAAGCACTGGGAGTCCTTGTCCTCAAATCCCCAGCCGTCCAGCGGGATAAGGATCTCACCGAGAAACACCTTCCTTTTCAGGGTCCCTGAATGCCACACAGAAGCCTGCAGTCTCTTGCCAAACAGCAGGTGGCGCTCTATGTGATACTGTCAAGAG
This sequence comes from Anoplopoma fimbria, assembly GCF_027596085.1. NCBI lineage: Eukaryota > Metazoa > Chordata > Actinopteri > Perciformes > Anoplopomatidae > Anoplopoma > Anoplopoma fimbria. The sequence continues at coordinate 12,580,975 of NC_072466.1, forward strand.
CCAAACAAAGACCTTTGTTTAATTTGAGCATTATTTGACACAACCTGATTGTCACAACAGCTGAAGTAAAAAAAAAATCTCTTACCGTTAAAACTTCATTATAAACGGGATCGGTCGTGTTTTTCTTGACCGTCGTCTTCATTTTACCGCTCTTTCCCGGCAGCATGTAGAGTTTGACATATCTACACAGAAAAATAACAGGATGCTGAGGTTTGGATGGGGAATCATTCAACAAAATAAGGAGAGCTATATTTATAATGCTTACGGATGACACTTCTTCCTCTTGCTGTCTCCGTAGGACAGATTTCTGCAGGCGCCGACGGTGATCTCCAGACAAGAGGTGGTGTTGTTGAAGGCCAGAGCCAGTTTCAGCTCTCCTGCTATGCCGATGCCCTCGAAGAGGCCACAGTCTGTGTTGATGCTGCTGCTGCTACTGCCCTGAAGTGGTGAAAAGTTAAAATATATATTTTTAAAGTGAAGACAGAACAAGAGTACAGAACAGAAAAAGAGATTTTGTCTTTGAGCTAAGAGGCTGAAATGATAAAAATCTGCTATGACTTTTATATGACATACTCTTCAATGACTTCCATGATATACATTTTTAAAAACTTTTTTATGACATAGTACTAAACCATGATATTTTTTGAAGACTACCTACACTAATCATTTTTACTATACCGTTCCTTTTTACTTTTAGTGACATAAAACAATACTATGACTTTTATGACTAAATACTATGACTTTTTTTTACTTCATGTAAAATACTTCTAAGGACATACTAACCTGTGACTCATTTATGACTTACTCAACTATGTTTTTTTTTTGACGTACTAGTGTGATATTTCACCCGTCACAGGATGTCACAAACTTTTTTTTTTATTATCATATAATCAGCTTCTACTTACTCTATTTCCTCCAGAGTACTCAGAACCGTAGGAAGTTTCTTCTTCCGCTCCAGTTAATGAGCCTTCTTGGTCACTGTCTCTGTTTTTCTTGAACAGGTTTGGAAGACTGGGTCCTTTGAAGAGCTGAAAAAAGAAGGATAATTTCTTTACTGATAGTTATTTCTTCTGCTTGTTCTTATCAAGATCTGTTAGCAAGTAAAAGCATCTTTAAGGCCCAAGAGCTGAATGATTTATTTTGCAGTACTGAACGTATCGAAGTGTTCCAGCTGACTTACATGGCAAGATTTGTTGATGTCAGTGTCAGAGAGGCTCTTCTGGGTGCTGTAGTTGAAGCACGACCCTTTCCGGTTGTTGTCAACTCTCAGCAGGTCATCTCTCACATCGCTCTGAGAAGTGGAAATCTCTGCATTGTGAAAAGAGAAGTTAAATGATTTTCTCATAGAAAAAAACTAACTTGTATGTTTACTTGGAGAGAAGCACAAAAATCAATTTAGAGCAAGAATGATTGTCTATTGCTTGGACAATTTTAACTTCTCCAAAAGTTGTCTTTTTGCAATGCATGCAATAAGTGTTTGCTATCTGTGCTCATCATCTTATGCAACTTCTGCTGGTGCATTTGGGTTATGAGCTTAGAGGGGATTTTTGTCATTGCATCATATTACTTCAGGCACTTTTCCGTTGTGGTTATTACTGTGTGTATTATCACCTCCTCATAAATGTTGTGATTACATCCAATGAAGTGATGCTGCTACTTCTGAAGATTTTCTCACCAAGATAAACACTGGCAGTACTTGAAGTGTTGTGTTGTTGAGTTAAGCAATCCTGATAAAAGTTGATCATAACTGTTAAGAAAACAACTTTAATGATGCATAAACTTACTTTTAATATGACTGGACAAGGAAGCCATTACATATTCCATAGATTTAGTAAAAGATTTTGAGTTTTTCCAATCCTGCAGATTCAAACAAAGTATTAATTGAAGCTCAGTTCATACATTTCACACGTTTCACTGTGAAATAATGTTGGATACATGACAGTATTTTACCCCAGATCTGCTCAGACACTGATATTCCAAGTAGGGTGGAGGAGTCGGAGGCACAACTGATATATGACTGTCAAAAGTTTTAGAAAAAAATATTTGTTAATTTGTGTTTTACGTTCAAGTATTCATTCAAACGTTCAAAATAAACATGTTAAGATTCCTCATACCTCATCAGATTGTAGGTCTTTAATATTTTTTCCCCAACCATCTCATATTTGCCTGTAAAGAGCATAAATATAATGAATAAAACATGGCAACATAAGTGAAAGCCAAATGATTACACACTGTCAAAGAGATGAGTGGCGGAGAATTTAAACAGTGACTCTAAATATAACTAATATAAGACAAATCTGACACAATTAGCACACTGTAAAGATTAAAAAAGACATTTGAGCATTTAAATATCTTTATAGGTCCAATACTTCCAAACACACAGAATATATTATGTATGAATATTACAAAATTGCCTCTTATAATAATCTACCACACTGTAAATACTGAATAATTCAGTAACTTGTAAACCCCGAACATAAAGAAACGGCTTAAACAAACATAAACCGGATCATCCATACTTTATAAACCCATGTAGTTAAACTGAATGATATCAAGGGAGTATCAATAATTAAAAATGATGAATTTACAAAAAGGAAACCAATAGTAAATACATGCAGTATTGCAAACAAACCTGTGGTGACTGGAAATTTCTTTGCCCTCTCCTCTAAGAACCACTGTCCAGACCTGAACTTCACGTCCCTGTGAAAAGAAAATACATGATTACACATTTACATTATGAGCACTCATACTAACATATTCAATAACCAAATCATTTAAGGTTTTGGGCCGGACGTCTAAACAACGAGCTAAAAGTAATTATAGAGATTCATAAAGCCCAATGGAGCCGCAGATTCAGGTTATAATTCTCTGAGGGTTTTACATTTAATACATCGCTCTAATAAATATATTGACTATAGCCGCTTCAAAGAAAGTCAGTTTAAAGTTTAAAGGGGCCAAACAAGAATTCACATTAATATCTCATCACAGTTTTAAACACAGTAAAAGCAAGAAAGGAAGTTTCAAAAGTCAACTAGAGACTACAGTAATTTTGTGCTGTGATCTGAGCATCATTGAGTCAGATATTTCTTTTTCATCAAACAGATGTTGTAGCTCTCTACTGCACCTGTAGGCGTGGCAGACCGTGCACTTCCAGCCCGCCGTTCCCACGCCCACACGACACTTGCTGCAGATGCGGTGGCTGCAGCCATGGCAGATGGCGCCCGAGTTCCAGAACTTTCCCAGCGGCCTCTGGCAGCGGGCGCAGGTCCGCTCGCTGTACTGCCGGGAGAAACTCTTTGCACCTCTCCTTCGAAGCTCCTGGAGCTCATGTTTCATCCTCCTGAGATGAAGATGGAGGGAATCAAACATTGTTCAGCTATTTTCATAAAAAAGAAATCTTATTTTCAGTTTATTTGCAAAAAACCCTTTCTTTATAATTTGATGTCCAGTTTATAGAATATACTGAAGACACAGTAGGAACCAAAATGCTTTTGGTAACAGAAAAAAACTAAAATAACAAAAATGTTATACATTAAACATAATTGTTTTTTGTTAACATGGTTTGTTGTTGGTCTCAAGATAATACATTAAGAAGTTAATACAACCTTCCTTAAGCATCAGTGAGAAGTACTTGACATAAGTAGCTATGAGAGTGGTCAAAAAAGACTCACCTTATCCTGTCCTCTTCAATAGTACGCAGCTGTTTGTCTCTCCGCAGAACCTCCAGGACTCTTTCTCTCTCCAGAGCTTGAAGTGAACTTAAATCCATCTTTAAACAACAGTCTCACTCTGATCAACTGTTTCAGGCTCACTGGTCCTCTTCTCTCTGTGTCTCTCTGCTTCACCTTCTAGTTTTTTGTCCCTGTCTCCGCCTCCTGTCCTCTTTAACCCTCCCACTACTGGACCTAGACCTCCTCTTTAGTGCTCTGGAGCTGAAAGAGTAAAAAAAAAAAGAATGAGATAGTACAGGTTATTCAACCGGAAGTGCTGTAGAAGATCCCCTTTTCCTGATTATGATCTCCACGGAGACCCCATACACGTCAGAGCCGGATATATATATAGACTTCCTGAGCAGATATGGAGTGTTTCCACTTGGATGAATTGTAGAAAAATCCTCTTTGATATTATTTTGTCTAGAGGGGAGTGAAGAACAAATCTGCGACCTGATGACACAGACAATTAGTCAACTAGAGTATTCTCAGACCCTTTACAGTTCAAGATCTGATGACAATTGAAACAGCCACACAATACTACTTGTGGACAATATTTTAAGCTCCAAATCCTGATTTTTCTCAAACTGCTCATGTCCTCATCTTGCCTTTCTATGTCAGCTTCACAAGGTTTCCCCCCCCACCCCCATTATTCAACCCCTCTCCTGGCGAACCACCACCGATTCCTCAGCTGCAGGAAGAGCAGTGATGCTTCACTGATGACAGAGCTGCAAACCAAACCAAATGCCAACCCTTGCATTATTGATGGCTGACGTGCGTCTGTGTTCTAGTTACCTTCTCTCCTTTTTTTTTTTTTTTTTTTTTTTTTTGCAGGTCAGTACACTTCAATTCTTATTCGGCTTAATATGAATTTAAAAAAGAAAGTCAACATTGTGTGAATAAAAATTAGGTCTGTTTTTGTCAAATGTAAATCCAGACCTAGATTCTTTATTTAAGAGGAATAGTTGGACATTTTTTACCAGGAGGAAGATGAGAAAATTGAGATTGCTGTCATGTGTAAGAGTGGTATCAACCTTTCCCCACCTCTTGGGAAGAAAGCGAAAAAATGTATTTCCCAAAATGTAAAACTAATTCTTTATTGTCTCATTGATCTCATAAGAGGGACTCATTTTCAAACATCTCAATTTGGACCTCACCACTTTCCCTTTCAGTAGCAGACCAGTGAAGCATGGGGAGTAGAGAGGAAGCGGTCACTTGAATAGCTGGATGCCAGCCTGTGTTGATAGATAAGAGCCTGTCCTTGTTACTATCCAGAGCTGCCAGGAGGCCGGAGACAACAATCAGAGTAAGCTGTAATTAGGCCTCATGGCTCACAGAGGGACACAGCTGTTATCTGTCCTCTGCTGACGTGCACCATGCCTGAAGAGATTCTCTCAAGTTGTAAATATAAATAAGCGAAGATGTGAAATATGGAAGGAGAGGAAGGTTGTGATGCAGTGGACACCGATTTTATTCCCTATTTGAAATAACTACAGCTCTGAGTTTGACGGTTTGATAGGAGGCTTCTACTTGTATAGAAAATGATCATCATCATGACGTCAGTCCAAGTCATTTCACACACGCTCGTGCATGCGAAGGACAATAATGACACATGCTGTCCGTGGTTGAGTGGTGACTATGAGCACTAACATCCGAGAAGAGAGGGTGGGAGCCCGTATCAGCCCATCGCAGCAGTGACCGTAAAGGACACCTGACTGATTACATTGGGAGCCAAATACGGAGTCTGAAACCCCTGAGAAAGACCTAACCAGTCACAAGGTCTCTGATCTGTTTCCCACCCAGAGCGCAACTTCCTGGAAGACCTGTGTGAACAACTGCATACCTTGAGTCAGCTGCTGCAGCATGTCTACCCTCAAAACCAGACTCATCACCACAAGCAAACTCAAAATAAAAACCCAACAATTGTCATGGTCACGCACGCACACCACAAGGACTGACGTCGTTTATTTCAGAGAAAATTACCTGTTTTTCAAGCACCTAACGAGGTCACACAAACCACTGCTGTGAGCTCAGTGTCTCAAAATGCCTTACAGGACTTTATTGTCATAGTTATAACTGTGAACGTTTTTAACCACAGAGCGGGTTTCCAAGGAGTTCTCAAGAACTCATCACCATCAATTCATGTCAGCTAAAAATAAGCACAGCAAAGTTGGAGTTACAAGGAAACTCACTTGTGACAAAAATGGTAAGTTTCTGTTTCTTTCTCAATGTAGCGCTGAGAGACGTATGCAAGGCGTTAACATTCACACATTACACATGAAATAAATTAAGTTATTAAACAAGACCTCAACTTTTCCTCTACATGTACAGATGTATATGCCTTAGTCAACATGTGACAGAACAATTCAGAATGTCAATACACCTCACACAGTCAGCACAACACCAGGAGTGTTACAATGATAACCTGCACAGAGAAGAGGGACTTCACTGCACTTAAACAGTACACTTAGAGTTAGTATACTCATTGCAGCAACAGTAACTGTGACATTTTTACTTTGACGATGAACTAACTGTGAGCTGTGATTACAAAACATTTGCTCAACACACCACTTCGTTGCTAAATCTCAACCGGGACATCACTTTGACTACAACAAAAAACAAAAGAAAACTCAAAAGGGAAGTAATCTCAAGTTTGTGACATGAGAACCAGGTCACTGCAGAGCAGAAAGCTGCAAGATCTTACCTTCGGGCTTGTTGCACTGCTGGAGTGGTCAGCCTGAGGATGTGGCAGATTTGATACACAGATGGAACCGTCTAGAGCTCCGTTTCCTTCCTTTTTGAGATCACTCTACAGTTGCAATCTTGCAGAGGGCCAACAGAGAGCATACTATTGGTTATTTCTCACATTTGTTGGGTGCTTTATGCAGAAAGTGTTTCTGTGCAGCCCTGATCTCTTTTTGTGATGGGTAAAGAATAAAGAATACAAGTCACAGGGTCAGTGTAGAAGAGTTTTTATATGAAATTGTGTATTTGACAGTAGTTGCTATTACCAAAAATACAAATACCAAAATAAAAAACCTGGAATACATGTTGGAGATGACAAAATCTGTTGAACTGTTCTTATTTTCCTTAAACTACGCGCCAACCTTAACTTCCAGACAGTCGCTGTAAAGAGCAAAGATAAAGAGATTGAAAATAAATTTTGTTGATCCCAAAAATATTTTCAGCTACATAAAGACACAAACCCATGCATGCATGCACATACACACACAAACCCTCATGGATGAATAATTGATTACTGACTACTGGGCACAGACAGCTCTCCTCATCTCCAGCTCAAACTAAATACTGAAGTTCAGCAGCAGTTCTTAAGATAAGATAAGATAAGATAATCCTTTATTAGTTACCAACAGCCGCACCTGACATTTCTGCTGCTTCACCTGCAGGATGTCACTAAAAGCAAAAGGACCAGAAATAAGACATAAATGGCAACAATGAGACAAAAAATTAAAAAAGGCGAAAACAAGCAGAGAACTACACAAAACAACCTTAAAACCAGTCACGTTGGTTGCAGTCATTCTGTCTCTTTCAGTCTGGGTGTATTTCTGTATGTAGGAGAGGTGGGAGGCCTTTTACATGTCAGTGCCGAGGGGAAATTCAGTCTTATTATCCATCCATGCAGTTAACACACACACTCAAAACTGTATAATTATCTCCAAAATGGCATTAAGCAACAATTCACAAAGTACTCAAAACATCATTGGTGTCGTATAAAGAAAAAAACTAAAATAACAACCATGAATATACAATGACAACATCTGGAAGGTTCTTTTCTTTCTTAAATTCTTGGGTGTTTTTGAGGCTGCTGCAGGCAGCTCTCCAGATATGTGGAAGCAGTCACAACTGTTTCCAGATTGTCATGTGTTTCTTGATGTGCCCCTGCCAATAAAAGCAATTGTAGTATAAATAGATTCTTCTTTCATCAATAAATGTTTCCTTTCCCTTTTATTTTGTTCCCATCCGAGGAAATACTTTAGAGCCACTCAGCAGATGTGACGGCGTCTTTGGTTCTGAGCTTCGGAGCTCTAAAGCTATAAAATCATTCAAAAACATATATACAGCTATCACACATTGACTCATGATACATTTTGGGGGGAATAAGACATATCACAAAAAACACAGATGGAACTTAATGCTCAATTTGGTTTGGACACAGACAACTTTTACAAGTGAGGCACCCGTTGTTTGTGTCCATGTGGACTGAGGCCTGTGGTGCAGACCAATATGGCTTCCTTTGTAAATTAAAGCTCCATTTGATAATGTCTCAGATTTTACGCAGTTTGTAGCAACGTCTTGAGCTGTAGCGTCTCTGCAACTGATAACCTGTCGTGGTAGAAGCTGAGTCCGGCCAGGAGCTCGATGTCTCGGACTCGCGCTGTGTGAAACTGCAGCCAATCTTCCACCCACGACAAGTTTGACCCGACCTGAGGGGAAAGAAGAAAAAAAGGTAACAATAAAAGAGAAAGGAGGAACAAAGAAAACGTATCATTGTGTTTTTTCCACTGTAGGATCTGTCAGCAGGTTTCTACAGAGGGTAGCTGATGTGTAAAAATGCGTAGGAGATGAGTCAGTGATGAAACTCACAGCACAGCTCTCGGTGTGGTCAGGTCTGTGGGGCAGGATGAAGGACTTGGCCTGCAGGGGACCCTCACAGTCAACAGGGCCGAAGGTCGAGTTCCCACAGCTGGTCAGGATCAAGAAGAAATGTGTCGGGATGGGAGCATCATTCCTGGAGAAACAGGATTAGGGTTAGAGTTCTCTTCCTTTTTTTATTTTTTATAAAAACTTTCAAAAATGAATCAAGAGAATAGGCAGATTAATTGCTCATGTAACTGATTGTTGGATGCAGCCCTAATCGATCGACTGACGTGTGTGCCGCTGACTTACCCTGAGATTGCTTTGAGCGCATCAACGTTTCCATCATAGTCTTCATCAAATATCGGCCCACTCATGACATTAACTCCGTTCAGCTGTTGTGAATATTTTGGAAGAAGGACATCATGGACATGGATCCAAACATCTGTGGTTAATGAAAATACACACAAGAACCCTTTAGTTCTCCAAAGTTACCAAACAACCAATGATACTGTAGTCATTAGAGAGAAGCAAGTGATTACATCAATAAATGTAAAAATAAAAAAGGAAGGATCTACCTACGGGCTTATTAACAAGTGTTGTCTTTTTTGTTTAATCTTTACCAAACACAACTGTGAAAACAAGCTATAAAGTGTTTATCAGAACTCATCCAGAGGTTCACACAGTGTGGGCACAGCGATGTGCCACCAGGGGGCAGCATCTGTTAGCTGATTCATATATATGCCTCTAACATACACAAACAACAGTACATGGACGGGGTTTTCCTTCCACTGGGACCTCATACTAGTGAGAGAGAGTTTCCATTTGGAGTGTAGGTGGCCCCAGTGGAAAACCCTACCAGAGCAGTGTTGTCTCTAACACACAACTTTTAAATACATTAATCACTCAACAAAAGTTTCAACAAAAGCATGGCTCATCTGTGCAGCCAAGCAAACTGAATCGTTTAATCACCAAATAGCTAAGAATGGTTTCATGTGTACTCCCATCTGCTGTTTTTAAGAGCACAGTCTGGCAAATCCGACCACCTTAAAAGTGAATTTTATTGTGAAGAAAACATCAGTGCCTACAGTCGGATGGCAAGAGGATTAAGTCTTGAAAAGCTCCTCTAATATAACCTTTGATTGTGCTTTAGATAAATAGCTTGTCTAAATTAAAGTACAGTAGTCCCATATAATCACAGTGGTTAGATCTTTGGACTCCTGTTGTGTGTATTTAGGAACCAAAAGTATAGCCTGTTTTTAGGAAAAAGGATAATATTGAGCAGTAAAAATGGCTCATGAGAACGGACAATTCACAATAACTGCCACCCAAAAACAAGAGTGTTTAATACACATAACAGAGCATTCATTTGTGATCCAGAGAATCTTTTCAGTTCACTAGTTAATTAAATTGTTCAGCTCTCATTCAGCTCAAAAGCTTTCATTCAGCTGGCAAATGAACCCTTCTGACAACTCTGGAATTCAATATTTAACTCATGCATCCCCATGTTTCCCATCTACAGCTTTGGGTCCAGCTAGAAAACCAGGAGCAGGTAGATTTCTGGAAGACTGACTCACCTTTAAATGCAGGGAACATTGGTGCCAAGTTGCTCGTGATTAGAGAGTCTGCCTCTGTTACGTTGGCACTCAGACCTATAAAGAGAAAATGAGAAGTGAAGTACAATTTAATGTGTTTGTAATTTGGGTATGGATTTAAAACATGAACTGCATGTTGTAAAAGTCTGAAGTATAATGTGAAAATAAGTATTAAAGTATTATCTGGCTGAGATGGATACTTCACTTATTGGTGGAGTTAAAGTAATTTACAGCTGCGACTAACGTATCTTTTCATTATGCATTACTCAGCCATATTGGTTTTCAATCCATTTTTTTTTTTCATTTTCTCTAAATATGTCAGAAAACATAATTCACATTAATTTTCTTAATCGATATTTAATCTAACTGCACAAATCCCAGTCTCGGATCACTGTGGACCAGCGTCATGAGCAAAATGAAACGTCTAATATTGATAAGTCGAACTTTCTCACAGCTGTTTCAGAGCTTTTACTTCTCTCTTTCAGTCAGTCAATTCCTTTTGTGGAGCTACCTGAAAGCTGAATTTCATTTAAAATACAGTGAATCTACAGCGTCTGAATAAGGAGGGATGGGACACTCTTTACTGTTGCAGACAAAAAGCACAGGTGCATTTTTACATGAGAATGTGGATCTGAAACACGTCAACTTGAATTCAACACCCGGCTTGGGACGGCGGGCCATGACCCCCTCAACTACTTACATACATACTCACTAACACACATACACACACACACACACACACTCACTGGGGGGATGCAGCAGGCTGAAGGACAAAGCGGAGTTGTTTCTGTAGCGCAGACACAGCTGGCTGGTGGTCGGTTGGATGCGTACGTCAGCACGAACACACAGCTCCAACTCTGGGCTCAGGGGTCGGACTCTGGTCTGAGGGAGAGGATCGGTCAGTAGTTAAAAGTTTGGAGTGGGACATTTTTGTGTTGCGTAAGATCCCTTGGCTTGGTTTTGCTTTGTAAATGTCAGCAAGGACATTGAGCTGTTTCTGTTTGCAGAGCTTTCTAAAAGATAATCTCAGCTCACTGCCCTCCCTCGTCATAGAAGAAAATGGCATTTCTTATAAATAAAATTTGCATTTTTTAAATTTTCTTCATTTTAGGGTTCATCATTTCCAAATAATTTTCAAGAAGTTTACCGTAAGGACGATGAACTTGGTGCTCATTATAAGTAAAACAGTAACATTGTTGAATTTGTAAACAGTTAATTAGCTCCTATTACAATTAATTACTAGTGTAACGTAAAGAAATTCAGTCTATAGCAGGTCAGCTGTACCTTTTTCTAAATGCTAACATCAGCATGCTAACAGCTCGCAATAAAATATATATTAACCATGTTCACCATCTTAATTTAGTATGTTAACACACTAACATTTACTAATTAGCAAGAAACACAAGGTATAGCTGAGGCTGGTAAAATTTGTTTACAGGCGATCGGGAATTATCGATATCCAGTGATAAATGAATATTTATGAGTTTTTAAAGGGAGAATGTATTTCAGTGACATTCCCATTTTCACTATAAAGATCAGACCAGCATTGTATTTAATTACAGGCAGAAAAATAAAGCATAAAGGCCATGCATATTTTTAAACATCCTAAATGTGAAAGAATAAAAATGTAGCATGGCCTCACTCTTTTCATTGATTAATTGATTTTCTAGTGGGCAAATTAGCTTGCAGCTAGCGTAATATGGAGTTGTTAACTTTGACAAGCTGTGAAATTGTGAAAAAGTTTTCCGTGGGTGTGCAAGAGGGATGAGCAAAATATAGAACAAAACACATTCTAAACCATGATACTTTCAAGACAGAATTAACACAGAGGATAAAGTACAGCCATATTCAGCTTATACTGTGTTTGGGTAGAGCCTGAATGAAAATAAATCCTCACTAGCTCCATCATTCAGACAGAGTGGTACAACAGTGTAACCTCTCCGGGAATGTATCACTCTGCCTGAAGTCATGATCAACACTAAACCTCAACCGCATAATGAGAAAGACAAGAAGTGTTTAAGCCAGAAGATGAGTAACAGCTGCTTAGAGGAGGGATTCAGATACTGAACAACAAGCTCCTACCATGCACCAACCACAGATGAAATACAGCCTGGACCACTCAACTGTACAGGCTATGTTTAGAGATAAAAGACAGCTCCAAACAGCACTCACCAGAGGCAGGAAGGTGTACGACACCCACAGGGGCATGAGGCGGTCTTTGCTGTATCCGTTGAGGTAGTCGGATTGGTGAAGAAGACAAAAGTTGGCGCCTGGTTGGACGACTCGAGGGGTACCAAAGGGATGGTGGAGGCGACGTAAACCGGCTTTGAAGGGACAATGGATATACATCAAACAATGTTTTCTTAAAAAAATGTAAGGAAATAAAAAAACAATACTCACTGGAATCAGTTGTCATGAGAGCTCTGTTCATATCTGTCTCCTAAAAAGAAATTCTTGTCAGTATGCTTGTGGTTAATACATAAAAAAACGTCACTTTCACCATTCAGTGTATGAAGCCTGTGATGTTTTAAAATATCTCCACTGGAAAAGATCTGATTCTGACTATTTGTCAATTTGAGGGTAATATAACTGTATCAACTGGTAATTTGACTTCTAGTGGAATAAATACTAATTATTTTATTAAACTATATTTCAATCATCTGCATGGTCAAACATAATGCTTGGAACAAGCATAGAGAGGGAAATATTACCTGTAACACCAAAAATGTTACGAAACAAGAGTTCACAGCCATGTTAGCGGCTGTTTGAGGCTATACATCGTGGATACACTGTGCTTTGAGCTAAATGCTAACATCAGTATGCTAACATGTAAATAAATAAAGGCCAACTTCGCACAGCAATAAAAAAGCTTTATCCAATATTGAATAAAGATTGAAGTAATACAAAATAAATAAAAATCACAATGGCTATGCTAACATGCTAATGTTTAGAGGGCAATGTTTAACATGTTCAACTTCTTTTTTATGATGTTAGCATGCTTACTTTTGCTAACACAACACATAACCTAGCTGAGGCCAATGGGAATGTCATTAGCTTTGTAGGTATTTAGTATTAAAGATTTTGAACAAAAAATTACAATTCATCCTCGGGGGATAATGAATGTGGGTATTCCTGTATTTCTACTGATAGAAGGTGATATAGTTACACCAGATACGTGAAAACTCATTAGCATTTATCCTCTGGGAACATCAATATCTTCAGCAAATTTCATGCTAATCCATCCAACAGTTTTTGAGATAGTTCAGTCTGGACTAAAGTAGTGGACTAATCCAGCAGATAAGCACTGTTATGATCTCATTAACTTGTTGGCACATACCGTTGCCTTGTCCAGGGTTGTACAGGTGCACTGCAGGTTTTCAGCGGGGACAGGGTCACTGCCCTCACATGGGGTTTCATGGGAGAGCTGTGCTGGGTGGACTGGCAGGTGGACGGGACTCTTCAGAAGGTGGTTCAGACTGCCATGAGTGCCGTTGTTTGGAGCAGGACGAATACCGAGAAGATCTAGAGGAGAAAGAGAGAAAAACTGTCATTTTTTATCACACAAACTGGACGTTACACAGCATGTCAGCATAATTTTTAACAATCGATTATAGATTCGGACATCATTACTGACATTTAAAGTAATATTTCATGATACAATCATACAGTGGAGATACAAGGGTTTGGTGAGACCTCTACAGTGTTGGGACCAGTAACATGAGGGATCACACAGAATTCAAACTACTCAAGAAAGTTGCCTTTATATAAGGCTTCTTAATATCATATAGGGAGCTACCAGTCAGACACAAATGTCAATTGAATTTATATATAAGGTTATTTTTTAGTAAGTCATATGTAACGGCCCATTATTGAATCATATGAACAAATAACTTGGAAGGGAAAAGTGTAGAAAGAACTTCATCTGACTGTTGCTAACATGTTAAATGCTAGATTTTTGAGAGCTTCTGTACTTGGTCCTACTTTTATCTTCAGTACCCAACTTAACTGTAGTTGTTGTGTGTGTTTCACACCTGGGTTAAACTGGGGATTAGTTCCTATTTTTTAAGAAATCCGGTTAATGTGGCTGCTCTTTATTTCTTGCTGCTCTTTTTTTGGATGTGCCAAACAAACGGAAATTCAGTGAAGGTGAAGTGCACCTGTTTCCTCTTCTGTGTTTAACTGTGTTTGGAGATTTCTGCAAGAATATTTAGCAGTTGACTGCAAACCATTCTCCTCTGGAAACTGCTCAGAAACACAACTTTAGTCAATATACCTAGAAATGTCTCTGAATGCCCAAGGTCTCTAGTTTAAAGTTGTAAAGCTCCATTAAGTTGTGATTATCCTCAAGGTCACAACAGGTAATTTTATACAAGTTTAAAATAAAATGGTCTCACTATGTGTAATGGCTACAATGGGGACTAGTATCATCACACATGATTGTAATTGAGCTCATTCTACTCAGAAGAGTCTTGGTTTTCCAGTCATACAAATTATGCATTTCCAAGACTGCATAGGGACCCAAATATGCAGTTATTTTAAAATACACCATTTATAGAATAGGCGGAAAAAAAATCAACATTTAAACTGTGGAAAATGTGTGGGATTATCATAAAATGGGCATGTCTGTAAAGAGGAGACTCGTGGGTAAATGCAGAACCAATTTTCATTCACACAGTCAATCGAAGTATTCATTTAAAAACTAAAATAAAAGACTAAAGAAGCAGCTACAGTAAAGGAGGATATAGTACAGTTCCCTTACCACACATTAGGTTATATATTTCAATGTTTTCAAAAGGAGGCACAACGGTGTGTTCTTTAAATCCTGGACCGAAGCCAATGAAGATCGCCTTGAAAAAGTAGATATACATTAACATATTGACATTCATGTATTTATTTGGAGACATTTGAAAATGAGAGAGTACAGTGAACTATCCAAACAAAACTGTTGGTACTGCAAAGGGACGCTTAATTTAAGCTCTTTCTGTAAATAACACAATGTCAAACACGTGTAAATAATTGAAATGAACTAAAGCAGTAAAATTACCTTACACAACCTTGAATATTCTTCTAGGAAAAATGTTGGTTGGGTGGGTTTGGATATTTGGAGGTAAGTAAACTATTTTCAGCTCATTTTTCTCTGCTGTGTGTAGATGTTTTATTAACTCAAATATCTTTTCTTAGAGAAGTCAGCACCTTGTGAGCTATTTATACCAAGTCAAATTCCAGAATAAACCATGTCCGGACTCATACACCGACGTCTTATGATGACTGACACGAAGGTGGGCTGACACAAACACGTTTCCAAATTAAACCAACTCATTCCAAAAAAAGTATGTGAGGTGAAGAGCAACTCTTCAAAACAAATGTGATTACTGTGGTTGAGTATAGTTTTAGAGCTACACAGTATTTTTGTATTTTACCTTGGTGTCATTCACAAAAACAAAACAGCAAATACAGAGATGTATCTTTTATTTAGACTCAACATTAACTCCTAAATCTAGTGACAATAGTGGTCAATCTGCTGCATTCTTATTGTATAAAGTCTTGTATAATAAATAAATAAAATTTTGAATTGTTTCGATTTGTACTGCTTTGCTACTGTCTCTGGTCTGCACCAAATGTAACTGAAGCAGAAAGACTTGTTCTTGCGTAAAACAACTTCATACTCTTTAATGCATCTTTGTTTTCTGAAGGCCAGTTTAAGCTGTCAAACATCCTACAAGTTAACAGCTAAGACTTCAGGCCTTTTAGACCTTGTTATTATTCAGGATTCTTGACATTGTGGTAAACATGTATCATGAAGAATGTACATAATCTTGTTTCCTTCCTCTGACCTGCATGTTGGTGAAGAGGTTATCTGAGCCGTGGAATCCACCGTTGCAGTACTTGAGTTCCTGTCGGTTCCTGTCAAGATAGAATAGAAACACTTTATCTGAGGAGTTTAAAAAAAAAAGTCAGAGAGAAATTAATGGTGGAAGTCACAACAACACTGATAGTTCTTGACATGTGTATTCATCTTATATTCAATTTCAAGGTCAGGCGAATTCAAATCTATATAACTTAAAGAGCGAGTCATATCACGCTGCAGCTACGAATTCTCCAGCCTGAAACAATTTTCCATGATTACATGGTTGCTATCCATCAAACGTGTTGTACAACTCTTCTCTAACATACCATGCCTCATTCATTATAAACGATGGCAAACACTTATTACTGTAAATGCTTCAACTTCTGTGTGGCCAAAGAAAACTTTTATATTTGTTTCCATGACAACTATTGTACTTAAATTCACATACAGAAAGACTTGACAACTCCAATTACTGTAACAGCTCTGGTAACTTCCACTGCATTAAAACTAAAGCTAAACTTACTTTGTACTGTCTATTCCATGTTAAATCTGTGAGATGCAATAAAAAGCCCCATGGCTTTGTATTTATAATATTTAATCTTTATATTTTAGTCTTTTACCAAGCTAAAGGAATACAGTCTCAGGTCATCATTTGATTTCTAACTTTGTCCTTAAAAAAATAAAGATAGTTTTGCATCCCTGCTGCACTTAAAATTCTCATATAAATTAAATTAATGAACCCAAATAATAATAGAGTGAAGTTTAGTTTACTTCACTTTACTTGACTTCTATGTTTTTTTTGTCATTTCTTTCCAAACATAAGGCAACTGATTGCAAAATGCTTTTTTTCCAATCACACAGCTTGGCAACCATTAAACAAAAGTGGCTAATTTAGTTTTCTTCTTGCCAGTCAGTCAGAGAGCTTGTTTTGCTTATAGGCCCTCCTTACCACTGGCTAGCAAGTTGGAAACAGAGTCATTGCATTTTCTGTTTTGAAAAAAATAAAAGGAACATTTCAACCTAGTAAAATAAATCAACTGGGTCAGCTCTCCAACATTCAATTTCAGCCCCTTTGGCTATTTTTACGCTACAGTTAGCAGTTTGGAGAATGTTCTTTTTATGTTTTTTAAAAGGGAAAGAGGCTTACTGGATGTGCTTAACAAAGTAATATATGCGCAAAGGTCCAGAGGCTAGTTTTTAAAAATTTCAGCCACTTCTAATGGTCTTCTTCATTGACTGGAGGTGGCTAAAGGCTGGAAAATACCTCTCCAGACTTCATGTTGGCGAATGTGCACAAGGGTTGTTAGGAGCTGTTTGAGTGGCTTATATTTTTGTACTTGTATAACTGCATATTGTTTACTCTATTTTTTTCTTCTTCATTAATGAGTGTCAGCAGCCAGAGTCAGGCAAGTATATTCTGTGGCGGATTTGATGTTGGCTTGAACTATGCCTGTAAAAGGTTTACTCCCCAACACCACTGCTTTCCAAAAGTCATCATCTTTTCAGCTTCTTTATTCCTTCTTGACAAAGTTTGATGATGTTACACAGGGAAATCTGTGGCCTGATTGGTGACTTACATTGCAGCCTGCCACCCATGCGCCATGTAGAGATGCCCTCTCTCTATGCGTTTGTTGTTTGCAAAGTGCATCCTTTTAGGGAGGTTTTCTTTAAGGTACGGCCTCATTGTCTGGTCAGCGGTCCTGCACTTCAGAACAGACACAGCAGAGGAGAATCAACACACAGCACAGCGGGAACAGGATTGTTTGACGTGAGGCCAAGCAAGCAGATCATTTTTCATTCTTCTTATCAACACAAAAGTCACGTTTGGAATACTTCGCATACCGACAGGTTCTTCATCACACCCTCATAGTCAACTGAGGAGGGAAACACAGGGACAAGGTCACTTGTTACAAACAAACTGACACTGAGTGATGCTGGGGAAGAAGGGGAAGTTGGGTGTTATCGACAGGAACTCACAGGAAAAGAAATCCTCTGGCAGGTGAGTGGGTCTGATCCGAGCAGCCGGGCCCTGGATGACATCAAAGTCATCAGTTTTGTCCATGTAGGTTGACACATACGCTGCCTTTTCACATGAAACCTCTTCCATACCTGTGAAAAAATAATTTGTTTTGCTTTATTATCTATAAATGTTGTTTGAATTGGTAAATACTTGACAAATCTAGCTATGATTGCATGAAATATGTGAAGTTTGAGCACCAAAATCCATGACTTTACTGTATGTGTATGATATTTATTGTTTTTTCTGATTAAATTGAATGTTCTTTCCCTGTAGTGACAAAAAGGTTTATCTAGTCAGAAATGCACTTACTTTGTCAGTTCCACTGTTTAACAACTCTTACATTTTACAGCACATTTATAGATTTATATTTGTGTGATATCTAACTGCAATAACACATATTTATCATTCTTGTTCCTTGTCCTTGATGGCTCGCTGCAGACTAAAAACTAAGACGGCAAAACAAAATGACTATCTTCTCTTGAAAATGATGTCTTTAATGAAGATAGCTGGGCTTCGCCCCTGAACCACATTGACTCCCGCGCATTGATCTTTAAAATGCCTAATTATAAGACTAAACATATGGTCTCCAGATGTCCAGAGAAACTTCTAGTCACAAAATGTCCTGCTAACATATCACTGAGAACAGTTTTTACCAGTTTACTCCCAGATAGCAGATTCATTATTCATCAGATTTCTCTCTGGCATGGGCCTGTAGTTTTTCCCTGTAACAGGTGCAGTGACTCAACCAAGTCAAACATTGAGGAAAACACTAAGTTTTGAGGCCAGTGTGTCTGTATGTGCGTGGGTTGGTGTGGCAGTTTCCATGCGTTACATCTTTCACAAGAGGCCATGAAATGTAAGCCAAATCTAGGATATCGTTATGGTGCTTGTGTTTATGACTACATAAATACAGGCATGCATGATAATGTGTGCTGTATCCGAGTGGTAAATTCGGGATAAACAGCTATACTGTTTGTGTTGCCTAATATCTGCAAGCGCTTCTGTAACCTCTATGCATATTTACATGGCAGAGAATTGTTCCTCTCAACATGGAAACAAGGGAATATTTAAATTCTGTAAGCAACAAATATGAGAAACTGGTCTGACAGCAGGGCGGCAAAAACTATGAACACAATTCAGAAGTTCCTTAAGGGAAAACCTATTTTTAAATGCCTTTAGGGTGGACTTCACTAAGCGATCAGTGTGACTTTGTTTACATTTTAGTTATTTAAGTGTTTGCCTTTAAATGATCAGATCATCACAGCTAGGCATTTAAAAACAAAACATTGAGTTCCCTATCACTGGCAGACTGGCTTTAAAACGACGCTACGTCTTACTACTGTTTAACCACAGAGATTTAGGAGGGATGACCTGAGTTTGTGTGTAAGCAAATACTCAGCTTTAAATGAAACACGAAGAAAAAGACAAAAAGGGATGGAAAATAACTTCCTCTGATTAAGTGTGCAATTTTTTTCTCATTGTACAGTTTAAAGAATTTATGTTACTTTACCTGACAGACAGAGTTCACTTCTGTATTAATGCTCATTTGGTCCACTTGGTGACAAAATTGTAATCAACCAATTGTAAAATGACACTATAAACTGTATCACATCTGTGTGCAGGCTGTGTGGTCATCTCACCGTGGTCTGATACAATTATAATGTTGACACAGTGGTTCAGGCCTCTCTGTGTCAGGCCATCCATCAGCATGCCCATAATGTTGTCCACATTTATCAAGGCCTGAAGGACCTAAAGGCACAACAGCGTTTAAAGCTTTCACAGATTTTACATGTTAGGAGAATTCAGGGAAAGTGTAACTCAATCATGTAAACACCTCAAGAATAACTTGCTACAGCAAATAAATAATTAGTAAATTCAATGGACTAACATGGCTTTGTCAGCTTGGTTCATAACCTTGATTTTGTCCTGTTATTGTTTCCAAGGATAAACAATGAACTACACACACACACACTAGTTCTGTCTCATCTGTTGATCTGTAAGGTAATTAACAACCAGCTTGTAATGCATGTTTAATGTTTAGCGACAGACTAACCTGGCTGCTCGCTGGCCCATAACGATGTCCTGCTGAGTCAGGTTCACTCAGGTACAAAGTGTAGAGGTCAGGTCTAAAATTAGGAAGGCAACAATTAAGTGTAATGTTCAGTTTCTTAAACATAATATTTTTAATGATAATGAAGAACATGCGATACCTTTCTCCCTGAGGTAAACTGAGCCATTCAAACAGTGTCGACACTCTCTGCTCAAAAGCAATGCTCCTGTTCACAAAAAACACCATATTATCTATGAATACATTCAAACACCACTACAGCATGCCATTAATATTATTGTCATGAACTTAGATGTATTAAACAAATTGGCATCACTCTTACTTGTCATACGTCTTGTACAAGTCTGGGAAAGTGCCATTGATTCTTACATCTGAGCCAGGCCAGAAGAAAGTTCCTGCTTTCAGTTTCTGATGCATGGCAGTTATCCAGACCTGTGAACAGGAGAAGCGAGGAGAGGAGAGGGAAGGAGAGGAGATAAAAGAAGAGGAAAAGAATAGAAAGGAGATGGAAGGGTAGAAAGGAAAAGGAAAGAAAAGGAGAACAGATACGAGGAAAGGAGAGGATATGAAAGGAGAGGAGATAAAAGAAAAGGAGAGGAAAGAAAAGAATGGAAACGGAAGGGAAGGGAAGACAGGAGAAGGAATGAAAAGGAGAAAAGATGAGATGAGGGTAAAGGAGAGTAGATGAAGATAGAGGAAAAGAAAGAAAAGGAGAGGAAAAAAAGAAAGAAAATACGAAACAAGGGGAGATAAGTGTCATGGGGGTTCATGAATAATTCAGAGACCAAACTGTAGCAGACTAATACTTCATTTGTTCATCTTAGTACATCTCATCACCAACACTGTTTAGTCCAGTAGAATAAAAGTGTAATCCCTCACAGACCAGCCAAGACTGATGGAACTCTAACTGCATATGTTGATGTTAAATCAATACTTATCAGAGTGATCTGCAGGTAGAAGCGTTTCGTTTATGCAGCAGGCTTATAAACATGCTTGGGCAGATGCACTTAGTTGTATTAGTTCATAAGAATGAATTCCATGAGTCATCACTCATTTATTTCTCAATCCCTCCTAGAGAAAGTGACACGCCTGCTGCATGGAGTATTTTCTAGAGGAGTGGCCTGTCACACAGTTGAGGAATGAGATTTAAGAGACCTCCCATTTAAACGGGAACCACAAAGCGTCTAAACAAGCACCACTGGCAGCCCTCACAAGCTGTCATTTTGCACCAGCAGAATCCATAATTATATCAAGAAACTTCTTAATGCACTTCAGGGACCTGAGTCACAGCTATGAAAATCTGAGCGCAATGCTTCATATTTCTTTCACAAGACAAGTGCCTTCTTCTCATTCATGTCAGGTTTACCACAAAACCAGTTAACTTGTGTGTTACAAAAAAAATAGCCTCTGGCTCAGAATCCTTCCCAGGTGGGGCCCTGATCAGTGGAAACTTTATAATCCTAAAGAGGTGTTTATTAAGTTGCTCTGGGACCAACTTTCACTGAACAGTGAATTTCCACCTTATTACACAATATCAAGGTTGCACATATTCACTTACTGGCTCTCCTTGGTACCATTTTGGGTTGAATTTTTCTTCAGTTTTCAAGCTGAAGAAAGTGTTTTGGGTCACATCGTACATCTTGTTATCCACAATCCCATGAGACTCAGGATAAAGACCCTGTAGAAAAAAACAGGTCTATTTATTACTGGTAACCACGGCTGTGTATTTTTATTGCAGGGTCGGTTTTCAACCAAGAAAGGTGAGAGTTGCTCTGTAAGCCCCTCAGTTCTGCTGCTTCTCCTCTCCAAAAGCAGGCATAAGCCATTAAACCTCCACAGTAACATCTGTGCTACTGTGAAGAGAATCCGAGGGAAAAGCACCAATTCTCACAGTGATCTGTGGTGGTGGAAAATAAGTACATTTACTCAAATTGAATTTTTAGCTCTTTTCCAAAAGGGGCATATTGAATATTTTACCCCAATCAGTTTATTTGTCGGCTGCAGTTACTTTTCAGGTTGAAATTTGACTATAAAAATGTTGAGCTAATATAATAAAGATACATTGTTAAAGGGTAAATCAATGGTTTCCAACTGTTTTGACATGTGCCCTCTAACAAAAAAAGCAGTTTCTACTCAGTGTTTCTTGTTACGTTTCTAATGAATGAGATTTTAGTAGAACCACTGAAGAGAAATTTCACTCTAAACTTCTCAGATGGATTTGTTTAAATAACTGTTAGAGACCCATGGATGTAAATCTCAAAAACATAGATGATAAAATAGAATTAATATATATTTGTTTCACAAAGCTTTGTTCTTCATCTTTCCTGCCCAATCAATTATCTCACAACCGTTAAGATTTTACATTTGACTCTTTGAAGCAGGCCCGACCCCAAGGTTGAGAACAACTACACTAATTTCCAATGTACAAAGTATTAAGAGACATTTCCTTTATAAACTTCTAATAGTTTGTTGAAATAATTGCCCGAGGCCAAAGAGATAAAATTATCCAATATTTCACACAAAAAAAGTCCTAGAAATGAATATACATTTGTGTAGCAGAACTTAGTTATTTTCTTTGGCTTCCTATTCAGTATCTCACGACTCACCAGATTTATCTTGTGACCCCAAGGAGGTGCCCGACCCCTAGGTTGGGAATTACTGGACAAAACTACTTGTCCTAACATAAAGTACAATGAATAACCGCTTATAGGGATCAAAAAGCTTGGACAGATTCTTTCCGACTGCTAGTGATGGAGACAGAAAATTAATGCAGTAGGGGTAGGCACCTGTGGATAAAGCTATCCTTGGAACAGCTGTATTTGATATAGTCAATACAATTCAGTAAATATTCATATATATATATATTCATGTAATAAATAAACAAATGTATATTAGATGGTAATCTACATGAGAAATAAGTAAAACGAATAAACACTCACAGTCACAATAGTGTAGTGGTTGGGGAAGGTCTTTGTGGGATAAACAGGCCTCATGTATGGCGTTGTTGTTCCGACGTTTCCTGCAACACAGTAAAGTTCAGTCACACCGGGAAGCTTAGTGAACTATGAAGAGCTGTTGAGTCAACAATGTCGGTGACTTACGTAACTTGTTGATGACAGGAAGGTGGCTGCTGTGGTCATTCAGGTACCCGGACCTGAAACCGTCCAAGGACACCAGGATGAGAGGAGGCCTGGAGAAACTGTGTGGGAAGACAGAGAGGAAGAAAGACGCCTTAAGTGGACACTGAGGTGCTTTTGTGAATGAGGAAACAGAATAGTCACTCAGCAGGAGACATGGATATCTTTGGCACCAGTAGTGGAGCAGTAGTGTTATACAGTAGATCTGTGTAGAGAGTACAAAGCAGCTCTTTGACTGAACAGGCAAGAGGAAAAAAAGTGAAATCACAGACCACACAAACACAAGAGTAGGAGAACAGAAAGAGAAATGTGACTCTACTGATCATAAATCAAAGACTAAGGCCATGTCCACATTAACCAAATGAAATGAAAACGGAGTTTTAAGATCTCCGTCCACACATCGTTTCAGCATCGTTTTCGAAATTATGTGCGTCCAGACTTGCTCCCCTGAAAACGAATATCACGTGACTATTCACGTACACTGGGCATGCTCGTGCCGGTGTAAACAGGAAGTACATTGGTTGCTTGGTTACAGATAATACCATTACACTACTCTTGATACTTGTCGTGCTTGATACTTAAGAACTTCCTCTAAAATCTTCCTCCATGAACTCTAAACAGACACATTTCGTGGAAGTTTTTAGAAGTTTTATTTTTCAAGCTTAGTTACAACACTGCAGGTCTAACTCTATCTCTCCCACACAGACAGCACATGTACTTTAAATGAGCAGTCATTAAACGAAGTTCACTAGATTATGGGTCCATACATCTGGTCAACACAAGTATGTCATTAGTCCTGTAGGCAGGGGCGCCGCTAGGGATTTTGGGCCCCATGAAAAGAATCTTTACAGGGCCCCCAACACAGCGGACTGAACCATTTTACGTAAATAGAGGGGGGGAAGGGGGGGCCCTGCAGGGGTTGATGCTTCCAAAACAAATAAAGGAATTGTTACCAGGACATGGAAAATAAAACATGTGTGATTATATGTTAGTTAATAACTTAGTGTCATTATTTTTTCTGTATTATAATTTCATCATCATTAGGGGCCTCTCTGGGCCCCCTCCATCATGGGCCCCTAGAATCCGTCTCCTTTACCCCCCCTTTTCGGCGCCCCTGCCTGTAGGGCTGATAAGGCCGCGGGACACGCCCCTCTAATCTCTCCAATAACAGCTGATTCCAGCTGAAGCCAAAAACCGTGAACCCCCTTCGGGTCACCTGTGCTCCCCTGGGTCCTAAGTCCCTACAGGTTTGAACGTCTATGTTGAATTAACCTGGTAGTCGATCGGCATCAAGGCTGTTGTTGTTGTTGTTGTTCTCTTAAGGAAAGGGGCCACGTGGTAAAGGGGTGACGAATCAGGGAATGACACGTCATAACTGCTAAGAACCAATCAAATAGCGAACGCCGGTGCCTACGTCATCGTTTTCGGACTTCTCCGTCCTCGGGAGCGTTTTCAAATTTATCCGTTTTCGGTGCCCTAAAACGCCGAGTAGTGTGGACGCTCGGTGCAAACGGAGAAAAAGATATAAGGATTCATTTGAAAACGGGTTAGTGTGGACGTGGCCTAAGAGAGGTCTGTTGTTCCCCGAAACAGGGCGTGGCCCTTTTCATTGGGGGCACTACAGTAATTGAATTATCTGAAGTGTTACATGTTAATGCTTTACAATGTGTGATTAGTTATACAGTTATCAAAATATTGCAGACACATAGGGCTAGGTATTGAATATCAATCAGATGTATAGAGTAGTGTCATGTAATACACGCTGTCATTCCTCTTTTGTCAATATAAAAAAAAATATTCAGTTGTAAATTATGTAGGACAACACATGTCAAGTAAATAATTATAAACCATTCCAATACTTGGTATCATATTGGACTATGAAATCGAGAAGTTTTCATAAAATAAAAATGTGGTTTACCAACAGAAACAATTTAGACAAACCCAAGACAATGACTGACTTTGAGATAAAAGCACAGACAACATTAATTTACTTAAAGATACTTTCAAACAAAAATAGCTTCATGTGGAGCCACAGGTTTTCTTTTCCATAGTGTAATGAGTCTGTCTGGGGTTACTCCCTTTCCAAAGTGGAAACACACAAACTTGTTACCGCACACTCATACACCCCCACACATACACTCACTAACACACGCCTTATTACTCAAGAGTGATTAGCCTGCTTTCCATAGAATCGGTTACCTTTTTTTTTTTCTCCGGGAAACCAACATCGTCATAAAAAAAAAGAATCATGTGTTTGGGTTATTTACACCCTGCTAAAAAAGACTGACAGTGACAGAAAAGCCTTTCTATTTTTCTCTGTGGTCACAGTTTAATTTCCACTAAGAACTGCCTACTTGGAACAATGGGCTCAACTCAGGAAAACTGTGGGAGTTACAGATGAAGAGCTTCATTCTCAGAACCAGAACATGCTGAGAGATTTTACACTGAGGAAGAGAGAAGCTGCTGTAATCCAAACTAGGACAGCTGATATTTGAGGTATTGTTTTCTATTAACACCAGGAGAATAGGAGTATTGTATTACCCAGGTGGACACCGTGACTGAATTTCCTGATCTGCTGCCTGCAGCCAGATCTCACCTTCAGCTGGAAAAGAGGAGAGTTCAGTCAGTAAAAAGAGACACATTTTCAGTCGCATAGAGTAACACACAATACTGAAAAACCAGACTTAAATAAGAACCAGAGTCTTGGAAAATAAATGTTGTTAGGACTGAGCCAAGAAACCTTATAAGCCCCCTGATAAGCCCCTGAAAATGTAAAAAAGAAACAGCTCATTCTTAGGTAATAAAAAACAAAGTATCCAAAGTTGGATAGGCAAAAAAATCATGTAAAAAAAAAAAAAAAAATCATGTAAAAAAAACAACCTTTGAAACATTGTTTAAACGTTGGCAGCAGATCTACATGTAGAATCCACTCTCCATTATTGCAAAATCAAATGGGATCATTGAGTGATTCCAGTGGTATACAAGAGGAAGCGAAAGTGCAGAAATGTTTCCTGTGTGCCTTGTGGCCAGTTAAGTCTTTCCACCTGTTTTTGGAACAAGAAGAAAGCACAACTCTGCGAACCACATGAATATGTTGCGTAAAAGCACAAATGGATTCCAAAACAGAGCGACCACATCATCTTTATATCAATTGAGCCAAATACATTCATGTGAAACAAGAGACATCACTATATTTGACTCATTTAATTTACATAATCTGAGAAAACTACAGCACCTACAACATGTACAGATTTTTTAAACCTGCAAACAGTCGCCTATTTGCACATCTGGCAGACACACCTTCATCAGTGTCTTGTTTCTGACCACATTACAAATGTAAATCCAATATTTACTCTTCTTTTAGCTCTCCACCAAGAAAATATTAGTCTCTCTAGCTGCCAAATACTCCACCATGTTCACTAGCTAGTGGGGTGATGTGGGGTGGAGTGGGGTGATGTTGGGTCAACACTTCGAGTGACCTCCTCCACATTACACACAGTCATGTGGCATAAGTTACACATATTGACACAGTGAAATGAAAAATAATTTAAAGTTAAGTTTTAATCCAGTGTCCTTGTGTTAATTATTCATTTATATCATCTTACATTGTAAATGTGGGTTCTACATTTTTTTTGTTTAGTTTTTATACAACAGAATATCTATTTTCTTTTCTGTAAAACCCCAATGTTTCTTTTTGATGACTCAACTTTAACGGTTACATAAATGTATACAATCAACTGTGATTTGGGGTGATTAGCTGACCCCACCTGTCATATATAACAACACTTGATCATTAGCTGTGCGAGTAGCTAGCTGAGCAATATCATTGTAAGTGTGTTTAGACATCATCGGACAAAAACTGTGTTCTCCAAAGAAAGAGGTTTAAATTACATGTTTAACCTCTATCTTCATTCTTGAGACCCAACAACGTGGGTTAAGGTAAACAATTTACAGAGTCTGCAGCTCGCTATATTGTGTATAGTGTGATTTCAAAGTAAACCCTCAAGTATCTGTCAAGAACTTGTAACACATATCTAATACAAATAGAATGTATCCTCTATTGTTATTCCGGAGCATTTGGAAACAAACTTGCTCAAGGACATTCCCACAGACAATGCGACTGTAAGCAGGAAGCTTTGGAACACAATTTTTCCAGCAACAGTCTCCCCAAAACAATCTGTCAAGCCTGCTGCTAACTGGACACATGACAGAGGGAGTCTTAGCGTGTCAGTGAGAAAGCCCCTCCTCACTGCCTCTTGAGGCCAGCAGTGTGGTTTGGACCAAACACAGGGATGCTCCGTCTCAGAGGACAAGTTACTGTGGTCTGTAATCCACGGGAAAAGCCTCTCTCAGCATTTCATACTACATACAGTCCTCTAGAAAGAAGTAGAGTCCTGGGCTATTTTCATTTCCTTTAATCTGCTTCCAAAGGCCTTACCAAGAAAGCAGCGTTAAGAAAAGATGTAGCCGTTCCAACAAAGCAGGATGTACAGTACCAGTCAAAAGTTTGGACACAGCTTCTCATTCAACTACTTTGAAGAATCTAAAATATAAAACATATTCTGGTTTGTTGAGCATTTGTTTGTTTACCACATAATTCCATATGTGTTCCTTCATAGTTTGGATGTCTTCAATATAAATCTATAATGTAGAAAAAAATAAAAATAAAGAAAAAACATTGAATGAGAAGGTGTGTCCAAACTTGTGACTGGTACTGTATGTGAAAAAAGAAAAAAAGGAGTCTGGTTGAGTGCAGAGTCAAGATTTATTCTTCCCATATGGCTTTCATGTTAGCTGGGTGGGAAATATAAGTTAAAGGGGAATGCCACAGCAGAGAGTGCACCCCGCCCAGGGCTGGCGACAGTTGCCCACAGTCACCACCGCTGCCCCCGAAATGGAAGAGGCGTGTCTTGGCACAGCAGTTTGCAACAAAGAGCCTACTGCACCGCTGCCCACGTCTAACCAGAGGGAATCTATAGCTGCAGAAGACAACCTCGCCAACCTCGGGTGAACATTCCTGTCTCGCTTAAATGTGAATTTACGAAGTGTTTTGTAACAGTGGGTAAAAAAACAACTTTGGATTGCACCACCCTGACAGAAACACATTCTGTGGACATATCATATGCAATTTCAGTCTTTAACATTCACTTCTGTATCTCTCCTTTCACCCAACTGGGTGGTTGGTAACATGACTCTCCTTCACTGCTGCTCTAAATACTTCCTGTTTAAACTTCCCTAGTTTCTGAGGGATCTACAGCGGACTCTATATGAACACTTTCTGGTAGCCCAAACAGCAGGTTGGTCCTGTCACAGTGAGGCTCACAGTGAAGGGACAACTTACAACTTGTACCAGCCTTTACTGAAGAAGTGCTCCAAAATGTAACCTGAGTCAGTTATTTCTGTTTGCCTCTCTTGTTGCAACCAAAGTATCTCTGTTCACTTTTTGTGGTGTACTGAAGAGAAAGCTCAGAGGAAGCTCAGTCAGAATATATGATATGGTATCAGTGATAGTTAACGTTTTGAGAGTGGAGATGAGCGTTTAGAGATGTGGGTATGAAATCTTATCTGTGAGAATAGCAATCTATGTAAATAGGGCACAACAGTTTGTTTCCATTTCCTGGAGAAGCACTGCACGGATTTTACTAATTAAAGCCCATATTTCTATATGATTATCTTCCCCAATAATTTTGATGGCAGTTGTTTTGCTTCGAAAAATAAGATAATCCCTATGGAAAGTGATTTTTAGTGTCCACTGATCAATTAGTTAGTTAGATTTATGTATTATTGGCACGGGACCCAACAAGAGACATTACAGTTGAAGACATTTAACAGCAGAGTGCTCCACAGTAACATCACCTACAACCACAATTAAGTACAACGACATACGTGTAACACACATTCATAATAAGGGCACTGCTGTCTGTCAAATGGTCTTACAAACAACAAAAGGGGGGCACCAAATTCAGAACTGGAAAACATCTTAATTGTAATAATAATTCTCTGCATTTCCTAACTTAGTCTAAATATTATTTTACTAAACCATTCATTTTCAAAACGGAATCAAAAACATGCTCCAGCTGTAAAATCAAGACAGTGAAATGGTCATCAGTGCTTACCGTTTTCAGAACTGCTCTTTCTCAGTGAAAAGACCAAAGCCAGAATGATCACCAGGAAGCACAGCAGCAGAACCTTAAATCCAGAGAACAAATGTCAGGATGTTTGTTAAAGATCCTTAAGATAACAGTTCATAAATAACATGTAGCTAAACTGTCAACAAACATGTCCTAAGATGTTTACAATGAACTTAGGTAAGCTCCCCAAAGTCAAACACTGTGTCTAATAATGATCAACAATTTTCTAAAATATTAAATAATGTGCTATTGTTACAATTGATCAGCGACCACTAATCTACTTAAAAGCTTCGGATTTCCACATGATATTTAAATGATACTGTGGTGAAAACAGCTCATTCTACTGGCACTCCAGACACGCTCTAGTGTCAGCGACATGCCTTGTGACCATAATGTAAAAATACTGCAACCGACTTCTGGCCCATTGACTGGAGCCATAAATCAGCACATTTTGAGGAAACATAATCAACAACATAAGTTGTTGTTCTGTGTGCTCTAGCAGTAGTATTTTTTGTATCCACCCTCACATCTTGTTGTCTAGTGATGGACAGTGTTTGTTGTGCATTCCACCAACTGAAATATCTTAACAGCTATTGGTTGATTTGCCATAAAATTCAGTTTGAAAATTCATGTTCTACAAACTTTGGCGATCCTCTGACTTTTCCTCTAGCACCATGATGGGATTAAATGAATGTTTTTTAGTGAAATGTCTCAACAACTATGTATGTATATTTAGTATTATTTACTTCATTTGTGAGATAAGAGTTCATCTCTATTCAGGGTGGAATACGGGTCTTGCAGCGCTAAGTGAAGGTTATTTATTTCCTTAACCCTGCCCAGTGTAACTTAATCATTTCCCCACACCATCTACAACTGTCCAAATGTTTGTCTTGGCCATCTGTACTTGAAAAGTGAAAGAAGGGCGTATTTCTAGCCATTTTTTTTAAATCAGCTGCTCGCTCATATCTGCCCAGAAATGGCTGGTCACTGGGGGCAAAGGGTTTTAATTTGAGGGGCGTATCAAGGAAGTCTTTATCTGTATATTTAGAGATGTGGGTGTATTTTGAACACACCTACACCAGGCCTGCAACGGTTATCATGGTTGTTTAATAAGTGTGTTATATCAATCTGACCATCTTGTGATCCCTCAAATTTATCCTTGGACCACCTACTGTGGCCCGACCAGGAGACTAGGAGCTGCTGCTGAAAGTGGAACTGTAAATGCTTCCTCATCACATGTCATTGACCGCCTCCTCTACTCCCTACAAAAATATTGCATTATGTCCATTCTTTGTCGTAACCTTTTCTTAAGTAAGAATCCCACTTTCTCATATAGGGGTCTCAATTTCAAATGAAACTATAGAGAAAAAAAGAAACAACTATTTGCGGCTATACACTACCTATGTTAACATGCATGAACACAAATACTGAGTTTGATCTTATTTTCAGAAAAGTTTTAGTTAGTATGTGCTAGTTATTATCAATTCAGACGATGTAATTTTGCATCACAATATCTCGATATATGATGTTATCATGATGAAATACCACTTAAAGATGCTAAATTATCATATTGACTTATCGCCCAGCCCAAATTTTTTAAAGTAAAGCTTATGTATCTTTTCTGTCATCAGTGTTGAAATAAATCTCTTTTCCCATGCAGACAACCGTATCTTTGTTCTGTTTTCAAAACTAAGACTCAAAATAAAGCCAAATAAGACACATAAATCAAACAGACACTTAATTGTAGGAGGATGTTAAACCATTGTTGATATACACAGGGAACAAGTTATGTTGTGGCTTGTTTTTTCTTGTTTTAAAACAAATACAACCCTCTGACTCAACAATAGATTATATATTTTAATGCTGTATTCATGCCCTTTAATTTATTCTTTCTAAAATATGAAGTAGTTTGCGGTTAGTCTCAAAAGCAGGATTGTTGAACCATCGCCCATGAGTAATCCATTCAGTGTGATTCACATAGACAAGAATTCTTAGATGGTAATAAAAATATGCTGCTGTGTGTGCGTGGAGTCTGAGTATGTGCACTTATTTTCTCCAGCTAAAGATGGAGAGAGAGAGGGAGAAAGAGGCTCTTGGGAAAGACATGCTCTTTGTGGGTTGTGAAAGTAAACAGTCTGTCTGGTGGAAACCCACTTGTCTGACTACCTTCAGTTTTGTCTGCATTGTCTACACAGCAAAGACCTGATTTGACTGTTGGGAGTCCAAATGAAACTGCGACAGCACAACAAAGTCCACATGAGGAAAAAAAGCATAAAAAATGTCTTCAATGAGTTTGAAAAGCTAATGAGTAGTCCTAATGTTTGAGAAAAATAGCCGTGCTTTCTGTCTTTAGTCCCAAAATGTTGCAATCATCCTATTGAAAGATCTTAAACAACACTGCAGGGTATCAAGTACCAATATAACAATTACAAACAGCTGTACAGTGGCTGATGTATGACAGGAAAGAGTATATTATTGTCTAGACTCTGCCACATGTGTATTTAATCAGTACCAAGCAGACAGCAGCTGAATTTACTAGTGCCTGTGGTTTTGGCTAGAGGTTTTTAGTAAATAGTTCAAAAGGTGTGTTTACTGTCAGCTGATTTCTGACTGTACAGGTTATATTTTAACAGATCAATCTATCTTTGTCATTCTTTTACTGTAAAATAAAAAAAATTCTGATATAGCCCTGACCTCAGCCAAAGAAAAGCAGCATATAGAACATATGACATTTTCCTTTTTCATTCTTTCAATTATGGTTTTAGTCTCCATGTAAAGCCTCAAATGTATCCCAGATTTAGTTTCTTTGTAGTGTCTGTGTGGTTTGTTTCAATGCCTCAAGGAGCTGTGGACAATGCAGGCTGCTGTTGTTTTTAAGACTGTTCCTCTGTGACAGGAATAAAATCCAGGGGAATACTAACAAAGCTAGATCATCCATAAACTAGATAGAGAGAGTAAGTGAGAATACGGACTTTCAGCAGTAGTATTTGCCTATAAAATCCTAGACTGGCTGTACAGTGGGTAGTTTATCCAAAGAACCTTAAAGTGCAATAGATATGTAAAATGGGAATTTATAATCTGATTTTAGCTGTGTGCATTGTTTTTTTTTTCAATAAAAAATACTAAACATTTAATGGCTGGGGGTTTCTGCTCGTCTTGGTCTTATATCTGTTGGATATAGTAATCGCCATTTTTATTTTTTGTTTTGACATTTTATAAACCAAACAATGAAACAATTATTAGTTAATCAAGAAAATAATGAGCAGATTAGTTGGTAATGTAAATAATCTCTAGTTGCAGCCCTAAAACTTAACTCCTGCTGACATTCTTAAATTAAAAAAACAACAAAACACCTCTCCAGTCACTGGCTGTGTCCCTCCCCTGAAACCCCTCCAATATCCTCAAATAGTGAAATACTGCATTTCTCTCAAACTGTCAGCGGAAACTTTACTCTGTTGGATAACAATCAGTTCTGTGGTCTTAAATATCCATTCCTGTTTAATACTATTCCTGTGGATCATCTCCACCTGCAGAGACACTTCTGGCCTCTGTCTTTTTGCACTGAGGTGAAAACGTTTGGTTTGCACATTCACACTGGCAGCACTGCCAGTCTCGACTCTTCGACAGCTGTGGATTACACGAAGAGTAAACAATGTAGAAATGTAGACCCTAGACTGTGTGTTTTATGATTCCTGGTGATTAATGTCTCATTCTGTCAAAAAAAATGTGGAAAAGTTTCCCATCCAAACCAAAGTGACACCTTCAAATGTCTTGTTTTGCTATTAACAAAAGTGCAAAACCCAAAGACTTGAAGTTTACAATCATTTTTGTTTGGCACATTTTCAATATTTGTGATGGAGAAATTACTAACAAATAATCACTTATCAAAATAGTTGCTGACGTTATTTTTTGTTGTTGATCGACTAATCTTTCCAGCTCTAACAGCCACTATAAACTCAGAATCAAATTTCAAGTTTATAGACCTATTTTATGGCCCTACAGTAACACTATAACGCTTTTAAAAGATACAAATAGCACTTAGATGACTATATAAAGTTTATTTTGTGTTATAACATCACTTTTTCTAAACAAATAAGCAGTGATATTTTACTGTAAGAGTGTGAAAATAAATAACAACATGTGGCCTTTACTTATTGTTTGTAGTGTGGAGTTAGAGAAGAGTTAGGAGGTCAGACATGGAGGTAGGCATGTAGGTATTAGCTTCATTGAACCTACCCCAGTTATGATTTTACAATGGTTATTCCTCTTCCTTCCTCGTTCAGTGTTTCTCCTTTGACTCTCCAGCTCTGGTGCCAAGAACAAGGACGCAGCCTGTTCAGCCGAGGGGTCCTCTCCTTTGGTTACCTCCATGCTGCTGAGCGTGCAAAGCTCCGGCCAGTTGTTTTATCCAGGAGGGACTGAGAGGCAGACAGACAGAGCTTCACCCTGGTGGAGGACTATATGTTGTGTGTTGGGTGGGATGTGACCCCTCTGCTCCGGTGTAGCACCGCCTCGTTTTTCTTGACGTCTCCAAGTTTACAAAGCAGCAACATGTGATTGATCTAAAAGAGAGAGAGAGAGAGAGAGAGAGAGAGAGAGAGAGAGAGAGAGAGAGAGAGAGAGAGAGAGTGGCTGCGAGACTGATTTTATAAAAAATAAAAAAAAATAAAGAAAGCAGAGTCGACCTCAACGCTCTGCTATTTTGGCTCAAGTGTCATTTTTCTGTGAACAGTGAATCCTGTTCTCCATTAACTTTGGTTGCATCAGTCACTTCAGATGGCAGTGGGAGCTACAAAAGAAAGAAAATACACAAACTCATTCTGGATATTTGTGCCTAAGAAGGGTTCATCAATTTTGATCTCTGAGCTGCGAGATGAGAACAAAGTCAGTCCAAATCAGTCAAACAGTTGTTGAGGAACTTTAATAAAAACCTACTGTGGAGTGACTGAACGCTGCCGCCACCTTGTGGTCAGACCGGAGCGATGCGATGTGTGTCCCATTCATGTTCATGGATCAATAAGTCTTGGACAGTTGAGTCCCATTAAAACAATGACTAAATCACAATCTGAGATAGCGACCGGATGCATTTTGAGTATATCACGCTACAGTGTACTAATTTGTTGCACTTATTGTATTCGTATTAGTTTGTTTCTGCACTGTACTTTTGCTCTGGTTTATGCTCTTGGATGCTTGTTTAAGAAGGGAGATACACTTATGACTTCTGGTGACTAGTAGTTCTCTTGAATACCTATGTTGAATACACTTATTGTAAGTCGCTTTGGATAAAATGCTAAATGACTGTAATGTAATGTAATAATGTAATGTACAGAGTAAACTACACAATTCTACAGCAGGAAAGGTTCCCAGTATTCAGCGTTATTGATTAGTTTAACATTGACAGCTAGCTATCGTTACCAACTGACAAAGTTAATTTACTTACTTACTTTAATTCGGACTACGTTTAGAAATGTTAGTTATGTGCCAAATTGTTTCTTAGTTTTGAGAAGTGGTCAACTTGCCCAGTAGTATCTGCGACCACTTCAAGTTACGCCACCTTTGTACTTAAAGGTTTTCGACCCTCAGAGGATACTGTGTTCAAGTTGTGTTCAAGTAGCACTCTTCTAGTACTATATATATTGCATTTCTACTCATTTCTGCATAAAGCTTTTTGCTGTTGAGCTTCGTGTAAAAGCTTCAATGTCTGTTGAACCTTCTGCAAAAAAAAGAGAAGGTTTTAATGCTCCACACACTCAACCAGTTACATAGAAATATATCTGCTTCCTGACCAGTTCTGCACATTTTTAATTAAACTAAGTTCTAGCTCCCTGAAGCCTCTCAAGCGGCCTTGTTCCTGGATGCCTCTATAAGAAGCACCAGGTGTGTAGCTTTTGACTTCTGTGCTGTTTTTTCTTTTGTTTTATTTACTTTTATTGATGTAATCCTACTGGAATTTTCATGAATTACTTGTGCTGCAAACTGTTGGCCTACAGTGAATGAACATTTCAGTGCAAACCCTCTCTGGGGTAATTTGTCACAAAACTAGCAAAGTTTTAACTATTTCACCTTTCCCCCCCAATCTACATGTCTGCCACACAACAAATCTTGCATGCATTTATATCTTATTTGGCAGTCTACTATTCTTTTCTTAATGTCAGATGTTTGTATACATGATCCATAAATCAGGAAACATCCGTCATGTAAAAGGAACTCAGTAGGCTATAATTCACGTCATTAAAAATCTTTGCTTTCTGTGGTAATCCAGTTAGCTACAGTATAAAAGCATCCAGGAGATGGTAATGTTGTTACACTATTAAAGTAACACTACATTTCCTTCCCTGTAGTATTTTCATGAAGCTTGAAGTGCCATTAATATAACATTATACTGCTCCTCATCCCTGACAGCTCTAACAAAGGCATATTTCAGCTCTGTGAGGTCCAGGTTCCCTTCAGATCCAGTTGTGTCATGTGGTGTGATAATGGAGATCACATGTGGCTGGAGCTCCTGACCTCTGACCTCTGCTCTGTCCTCAACTCAGAAACAGCCATGGGTTAACTTGTCTTAGTCTCCCTGTGAATGTGTGTGTCTGCATATCTGTCTGTTTTATATATGTTTGTGTGTGTGTCCCTGAATATAAAAATAAACCTGCTTTTGTGTTGTTATTTTAAGCTACAAGGGTGATTACATATCTGTGTGTGTTTTCATGTCTGTTGTGGTTATGTGACTGTGGGACACTGTGTGTGTGTGTGAGCTGCTCAGTGAACTGCATGTATCTCAGCAGAGTTTGTCTCCCTACAGCTGTCCCCAACACAGCTGGACATAATGTGACCTTTTAATGTTGACCTACACATGTAGCACTTACTGTCCTCATCAAATTGTTCTCCCCACTCTCTCAAAAGACACACTTTTCATGAGAGTGTCATGAAAAGTGACAAAGAATCGCCAGAACAAGTAAAACAGATGTATATATGAGTGCTTAAAGCCCTCACAATGCCCCTACATAGTTATTTCCCAGAGGAGCTTCAAAGTAAATCAAAAAACACCATCTTCTCCCCCACAGTACATATATACAGTTTCAAATATGCTGCATATTCTGCATCTGCTTGTCTCAGCACTACGTGTTCCAGGCTGGCTCTTATTTACTGTTTAGTCCTGAATAAGTGCCAATATTAATTAAAGGACCCATAACAAACACATATTGTTAAACCTGTCTTTTATCGGCAACAAGTGACGGCAACAAGTGATGATGTTTTTAGCAGTTTTACAGTCTTCTGTCTGAGTCTGGTACTCTAAAATCAATAAGACATCACTTTTTGAACGATTCAAAGCCCTCAAAGCAACATTTTAAGTAAAGTACAGTGGCTTGAACCCAGACGGCGTCAGGACTTATGAATAATAGATTTCTTCAGCTGATAGTCTTCCCCATGAGATTTACTGTAGGTGCTTGTAAATCTATCTGTAAATTATTAATTCAATAGACACAATCCTCAGCACATTATATTGAAGGCTTCTGTCATCTCAGACATAACCGTCACTGACGATCTGTCTACCAGGATTTCCAGTAAAGCTGAATGTCTTTGGTACTCAATTTTGTTGTTGTCCTAAAATAGTCAGCAGTTTTCAAAGCTTGTTGTATACACGTATCGACAACAGGAAGATAAAATAGTGCTCTGTATGTGTTGATTTTCTTTCACTGTTTTTGTCATTCATTGAGGTCTTGGGTCTTGTGTGTGACAGTGAAACATGCATGTTTTTTCACAAATGCAAAGGTTTGTTTTAAATTTGTTGTATTTGTTAAGAACAGCACAAATCTGACCTGCATGTTCCATAAATATATTTTATACAGTTACTGTTCTGCATGATGGGAAAATAAATCCCAAAAAAGCTCATTCACGCCTACATCGGTCTGTTCAAGAACATAATGGGGGCGTGAATTCTGGTACTTCATTTCTGCTAATGATGCTGTGAATATACTGAGGTGGCGTTGGAGAGTTTAAAAAGACAAAGCTGTGGATTTTGCCGAGGTTGCTCTTTTATTACTGAAAATGTACCTGAAGTTTGCCTCCTTGCTTCTCCGTTTAATTGGAATGTGTATAGTTTGGTGCCAAAATGAAATGTATCAGTTTTTTTGCATACCGTCGGCGGCTGATGAGCCACACATCAGCAAGGTAGAGTTTCATCTAAAAAGACTCACCACCTGAGCATGGATCTCCCTCTTCCTTGGCTGACACGGCTGCTGATTTGTTTGGCAGTAAACACAAAGTATAACTGAGCTTGATGGTACGTCAGTAGCTTTGAGCCATGCTGCAAGGATGGCTTAAAAAAATGGAGGGAGAGAAAGCTACCTTTAAATCTTATCATGATGAAACACAAAGCCGGATGTCGTGAAACACATGTCGACAAGAAAGGGAATAGATTCCCTTCAAACAATCAGGACGCACTGCTTTGTTATAGTCTGACTATACTGTTTTTGGTTTGGCTATTCTTTGTATTGCATATGGTCTATTGTGTAGTATGTGATATATATACTGTTTATTTTTATTCTATCCATCTATCTATTTTTCCCCAGTGTAGAGAGAGCAGAAGGACACCACATCCAGGCAGTGCACAGTGACAGTGTTGCTCACATCTCTCCACACATAAATATCCGTGGATGAGTTCTGCTCAGTGTCTGCTGCTGCAAACATTTTCAGGCCAGGATTAAATTCTATCTTGCGGTCTGCCAACCCTGATCAGGAGTAACATCTAACCTTCTTTGTTTTTCTTCTTGTTATTACAGCTTCTTCAGTCTTCTTTGTTCTCAACCTGTATCTGGTTTAAGCCATCTGCTT
The DNA here is from genome assembly GCF_027596085.1 of Anoplopoma fimbria. Classification (NCBI taxonomy): domain Eukaryota; kingdom Metazoa; phylum Chordata; class Actinopteri; order Perciformes; family Anoplopomatidae; genus Anoplopoma; species Anoplopoma fimbria. The sequence goes on from NC_072466.1 coordinate 12,618,909, forward strand.
CCATCCTGTCGGCTCTCCTGAAAGCAGCAGTGGCCTTAAGGTCACATGAAAGTTTTACTGCCTTGAATGAAGAACAAACTTGACTGTGTGTAGCTACAGAAGGCTATTTGTTGACATAAATTTCAAAGAAGAGTTTTTTTAATGTGACCATTGAATATTTGGTGATGCTATTAAAAAAAGCAATGTGTTGAATGTGTTTGCCATGAGGGGGAAAACAGGACAGCAGTGCAAACAGTTGCAGACAGAAATCAAACCAACAAGTGTGACTCCCTCATACAGTCCCCTATGGCCAGTGTGATGCATGTGAAAATTCTAAAAGTAAAACACATAGAAGAAGATTGATAGCCAGACTTTGGGAACAGAGGTCAATGAAAAAAAGAAATCCTAACTCTAAACACAAAGCTAGCATCAAACTCCCAGATTTAGACTTTACAAAAACCTAACCTAACCAAACTGCTACTGAAAATACTCAATATTCAATTTCACATTCATTGGAAAAATAAATATATTTTTGTTGTGTGTGAATGAGACAGAAGTTGTGGCAGTTTTTTCTCGGTTGGATTAAAAGAAGGATCCATGACAAGTATATTTCATATAAATGTGGAAATGAGCACTGCAGTGAGACAACTGACTGTACAATCTTTTCTAAAATTCAGCAAAATGTTGAAACAAAAAAAATTATATTTAAAAAAAACCGTTTTATTTGTTTTGGTCGTATTTGGTATATAACGAGATAAAACAGAACAATCGAGACAAGGAAACAGGATTAGAACAAGTTTAAATATATATTTATTTTCATGTCTTTAATCTCTCAATCATTAGCATCCATTCATATTACAGTAGGGCCACCCTATCAAAGCTTTTTTCTTAAAATATCAACAATTGCTAATAATGTGTACTTTCAATATACAGTGGGGGAAATAATTATTTGATCCCTTGCCGATTTTGTAAGTTTGCCCACTGACAAAGAAATGAACGATCTATAATTGTTATGGTAGGTTTATTTTAACAGTGAGAGACAAAATATAAAAAAAATAATCCAGAAAATCACATTATATAAAAGTTATAAATTGATTTGCATTTGATTGAGTGAAATAAGTATTTGAGCCCCTACCAACCAGCAAGAATTCTGGCTCCCACAGACCGGTTAGATTAGTCCTCTCACTTTAAGAAAGTACTCTGAATCTCAACTCGTTGCCTGTATGAAAGACATCTGTCCACAGAATCAATCAATCAGATTCCAATTTCTCCACCATGGGCAAGACCAAAGAGCTGTCTAAGGACGTCGGGGCAAAGATTGTAGACCTGCACAAGGCTGGAATGGGCTACAAGACCATCGGAAAGCAGCTTGGTGAGAAGGAGACAACTGTTGGTGCGATTATTCGGAAATGGAAGAAACACAAAATGACCATCAATCGCCCTCGGTCTGGGGCTCCACGCAAGATCTCGTCTCGTGGGGTATCGATGATCATGAGAAAGGTTAGGGATCAGCCCAGAACTACACGGGAGGAACTTGTTAATGATCTCAAGACAGCTGGGACCACAGTCACCAAGAAAACCATTGGTAACACACTACGCCGTAATGGATTAAAACCCTGCAGCGCCTGCAAGGTCCCCCTGCTCAAGAAGGCACATGTACAGGCCCGTCTGAAGTTTGCCAATGAACACCTGAATGATTCAGAGAAGGCTTGGGAGAAGGTAATGTGGTCAGATGAGACCAAAATCGAGCTATTTGGCATCAACTCAACTCGCCGTGTTTGGAGGAAGAGAAATGCTGATTATAACCCCAAGAACACCATCCCCACCATCAAGCATGGAGGTGGAAACATTATGCTTTGGGGGTGTTTCTCTGTTAAGGGGACAGGACGACTTCACCGCATCGAGGGGAGGATGGATGGGGCCATGTACCGTGAAATCTTGGGCGACAACCTCCTTACCTCAGCCAGGACACTGAACATGGGTCGTGGATGGGTCTTCCAGCACGAAGTGGCTCAAGAAGAAGCACATTAAGGTCATGGAGTGGTCTAGCCAGTCTCCGGACCTTAATCCCATAGAAAATCTGTGGAGGGAGCTGAAGCTTAGAGTTGCCAAGCGACAGCCTCGAAACCTTCAGGATTTGGAGAAGATCTGCAAAGAGGAGTGGACCAAAATCCCTCCTGAGATGTGCGCAAACCTGGTGACCAACTACAAGAAGCGTCTGACCTCTGTGCTTGCCAACAACGGTTCTCCACCAAGTACTGAGTCATGTTTTGTTAGGGGATCAAATACTTATTTCACTCAATCAAATGCAAATCAATTTATAACTTTTATATAATGTGATTTTCTGGATTTATTTTGATATTCTGTCTCTCAATGTTAAAATAAACCTACCATAACAATTATAGATCGTTCATTTCTTTGTCAGTGGGCAAACTTACAAAACTGGCAAGGGATCAAATAATTATTTCCCCCACTGTATATATAGCTTTTTCTTTCCAAACTGACACATTATTTTATATACATACATACATGAAATATGAACTCTGCATTTAACCCATCCTAAGCATTTAGGAGCAGTGGGCTGCATTGAAGAGCCAGGGATCAAGCAATAATCCTTGCTGTAATTTACATTGCCATTAATTATATCTTAATTGCAGAATGATGTATGTACATTTTAGTACTTTCTTTACATCCATATTAGTTTATTTTTTGGCCCCCTGAAGGTGACCTAAAAAGCCAGGATTTACAAATGTATTCTTGGTATTTTATGTAACATTGATCCATTACTCAGAGTCAATCCTTGACCTCTCTCCCTTTAGGATTAATGAGGGTCATGCTGTCAACGTTGATTCCAGATCTATGGGAAGAAAAGCTGGTGACAGGGAGGGTAATCACTGCTGAAATATTCATATAGAGAGACAAGTGTTATGCAACATCTCAACAGCCATGTGACAGTGTTCATTAGAGTGGACGGTGTTATTGCAGGCAGCAGGGATGACAGAGACTGAGACAGACTGTAGATGACAGGTCACAAATAGATGTATTCTTCTATCTGTATGAAACAAATGTGTCCTCGGAGCAGAAGAGGAGTGGATGTTGATGAAAATCAATTGGCAATCATTTTGTTAATCAATCGTTTAAGGGATTTTCATAAAGCAAAATTGTGAGGATTTTCTCCTTTTCTTTGTCTAATGTAATGTAATGTAATGTGATGATTAACAAAATATCTTTGGATATTGGATTGTTGATCAGACCAAACAAGACATGAGAAGATATCGTCTTGGGCTCTGTGCAATAGAAAACTGGAAATTTTCTGAAAATGTATAATTGGAAGCCACTTGCTTGACAATACTGAAATTATTTGTATATACTGTAGTATGCAAATGTATAGGTTCCAGGTGTGCCTTTTTTAATTGTGCAGTTTGTATGGAATTGGCAACAGTTAGTTAAATAATAATACTTAGCATGGTTTGAGTATCTAGATGGAAAAAAAGTGAAATGAAAACCAGCATGCACACAACACAGCCTTACTCTAAAAATGGGCGTTGCTTTCTTTTAATATTTCAAATTTGAAATTGGTATTTGTTTATTTGACAATAGCTCTAATGCCATATACTGTATACATCCACATTTCCCATTAGAATGAAATGAATATTAGACAACTTTCTTGTATGTTGCATGTTAAAAAAGATATTAGCAAATAAAGTATGTTTTTTACTTGTAGTATACAGTATAATACAGTGTTGAATCAGGACTGTGATACTTTGATGTTAGCCATCCATAGTTTGACAGGTCAATCGTTTCCCTAATTAGAGAGAAAAGTATTTGTTCCCTCTCAGATACAGATAATCAATTCTGAAATTAGCCAATTTCATGCATAATGATGATGGGTTTGACCCACAGTCACATGGTCCAGAGGCACAACTCAACCGTAACAAAATATCCAAAGGTCTCAGACAAACGGTGAAGACACACGAACCAGAACCAACCAGTCAGGTTACCACTCTCACTGCTCTCCTACTTTCCAGTGTAATATCTACATTACAGTCCTTTTCTGTCTGCCATCCTCTCATCCTGAAGAGCAGGTGTATCGCACTCACTGGGGTGCTGAAGCAAAGAAGCAGCTTCACCTCTAATTGGAGGGATGTTTGGAATGATTATCAAATGACAGCAGGAGCAGCAGCAGAGTCACAAAGGCAGAGCAAATGATGGGAAAATGAAAGACTTTGATTGAATGTCAGCAGGAATCTGCAGGCCACATTGAACCTCATGTAATGAGTTGTGGGCAGCTGAAGGGCACCCCTCTCAGGATTAGGATGGTGGGGTGCAGACAGGGGGTGGGGGCTGGTGGGGGCCGATGGGATGGCCCCTGTCTCCCTGGCATTGCCTTAATGATGTCCTCATATCATGGCATTATGTAATGTGCTCTCCAGTAATGTTTAGTCAGCCCTAAGCACCCCAAGCCCTGCCAACGGTGCAAGACATGACATGAAACTGTGTTTCTGTGTGTGTGTGTGTGTGTACTTTGTATATGTCGGTGTGTACATGTACATTTTGTATATATGTTGGGAGTTTTTTTGCCGGGATGGTCTCAAAATCAATGTGCATTGTTTCTACAGGAGCTATGGATTTTACTTTCAGTTTGCTACGCTGAGGAAAGCTAACTGGGAATTTTCAAACGGGACATTCGTGACAGATCATGTCACAATAGTATCAATCGTTAGTGAAATGTTTAAAGTTGCTGAATTATTCTGCAGAAGAGCACTTGAATACACAGCTTGTTGTTGTACATAATATTTGAGGACACACCGGTGTATTTTCACTTTTTCTCCCAGCTCGGTTAGAGTCACACATGGCGCCCTGTGACCTGCCTGTTTCTATTGTTTTCTCTCCTCCTATGACTGTCTTTGCATATCACAGGGGACACATTTCAGAAGAGTGAGTCATAAAACCGAAGGACTGTTCATAGGAGAGGCAAATGAATCACAGTAAAAATCACAGTTTAGAGATGCACAACAAATACACAATGACACTTATTATGTCCACTGGGTTTTTCTGTCTTCTTGGCTAATGTAGTCTCAGATAAAAGTCTCAAAGACATCAAATAAATATTGCAAAGGAATCTACTCCAACAACAAGTAAATACAACATTGCAGTGTCATATGATTTACAGTGTGCACTCTGGAGATTCCCTTATTGAAAATGGTTTAGTTTTGCAGACACCTATTTTAAAGCCACAGAGCATGAATAGAACAACAATAACATCAAATATCTAAGCTAATATTTTATTTTTTCCTCAGTGGATATTCACTGGGATACTTTAGTTTTGAAGAGGTGTTCGTTTTTGGACTTCAGTGTGGACTTACCAGGATCTCCAAAATTGCAGTGATGAGAGTCTAGGATCGATCCCCAGCTCAAACCGCCGGGGGTCAGAAATTGCCACTAGAGAATTTTGACTGATACAGGAAGTGATCACGCTCCTGAGGATGTATTGGTGAATACACAGTGGAGGATAAGCAAAGAACTGACCGGCCTGCAGTTGATGCCCTGCAGACCAAGGACGAACATGAGAAACACACATGCTGGTCCTGGTTTTGCCTTGACGCGCAGGGGAAACAGCAGTCACTTGAGAGTTCCATGGAGCCAAAGAAACAGCTAGAATATGTTTCTATTCACTTTGTTTCTATTCACTTTCACTCACAAAACAGAGCAAAATTATAAAAACAATTTCCTCATTAAGTGGTTCCTCGTCTGAGGGTGGCTTGTTTAATCATGAGTTTAATACGTTTTAGGGTATCACCAATGTTAGCAAATTGTAACTGTGACAATACAAAAGGGCCTATTCAATGTTTTTCTTGTTGTCAACAAATGGAAACAAAATAACCAACAACTGATTTAACCTACAAGTATTGCCTGTGTACTAAAGCCTTATGTATCTTATTCCTCCGTACCATAGAGCTCCATTGTTGTCCAAAACTATTCAAACACATTAATGAGCAGCATTGTTGCACTGCTCATGCATTATGATAAAAATGTGCACTGTAGTTCATTTTAAGTTTATCGCACATACGCAATCCTGCTGACATACTTTCTCCAGCACCAAATGTGTTAATTCACAGCTGAAAATAGTCCCCGATAAATGCACTTGTGTCTATTTGAGTAACATCTGCTAAAAACTACAGTATCCAGGAAATTACTGGGACATTGTGAAAATTAAAGTTTATATTCAGACCTGTTTTTAAAGATTTATGTCTTTGGCAGCAACCAATTAAGTTATCAAATCCAGAATCAAGAAATGAAAGGATTTGATGAATAATACAAAAAATATGTCTTTTCCTGTAAAAACGAATATATAATTGATACTTTTTCTACTATTTATACTTTATTTGATTCTATAATTGACATATATACTTTATTGATTCATAGATTCATCGTTCTGTATTGAATTGATAGAGCAAATGATCATTAAAGCTATTTTTCTCATAAAGATGATTTATAACATGAGAAGAGGTATTGATGCTATTTATAATGTCCTCTTCACCTTCCAAAGAGCATTTTATGAAAGGCCACATTTTGGATCAAAGTGTCATGGATTAATTGATGTATTGATCTTGCCGAGGCCCGCAGCACTCCCGTTAGTGAAAGGAGGATTTATGCAGGCTCAGTCACGGATGACTTGACTGACCTGGTTATTGAAGCTAGAGCTATTTTTGGCCTGGCTCACAGTGTGGAACGATTGGTCAGGATCTATCAGTCAAAGACAGAGCAGGTGAGGTGCAGTAAAGATGCTATCTTCTGTCACAGGGTGGTAGAACTACGGTTATAGATATGATTTAGGTAGTGAGGATGTGTGCTATACTGGCTGTAAATATCCTTTTTAATTACTTAAAAGTAGCAAATCAAACATTTTTCTACTTATGAATAGACCTACCTGAAGTTTCAGGTGAGCAAACTATGGAAATAATGTATATGACTCCATGTGTGCAAAAGAAAGCTTTTGTTTGGCAGAAAAAATCCATAATAATGAAGGAAAAAATCCTATCAGGATTGACTTGACCTTTTCAAAGTGTCCTTGTCAAGCTGTTTCTCCATCTCTTAATGACATACAACACATGAGGGAACCACTGACTAGAAGCCAGTGACACTGAAGGTCTAGAAATCTGGCCTGAGTTAAGCTTTCTCTTCCCATTTTGTCTCTCTGCATCAAATCATCATCATCATGTGGTTCTCTTTCAGCTTAGACACACATTATATTCACTCCACACATACAACACACATAAAGTTTTGACAAAGTTTGTTTGAGTTTTTTACTCTCAAGTTTAAAAAATTGCTTCTTGTTTTGCCTCGATGCACAGGGGAAAGATAAGTTCAAAAAGCGGACATTTGAGAGTGCCATATAGCTGAAAGTAACAGCGGGTTCTGCAGAAATGTAGTGGTGAGTCATGTTGAGAGCATCCCTCATTGATGGAGAAGTTCCTTTATATTTGAAAAAACAAAAACATTCTCACAGCAGGGAATGGGAATGAACATCAGGGCTTTTTACCCCCAACTGCTCTGCTCAAGTAGCTCAGTGGTCACCAAAACAAAGCTGCTTTGGTCCGACATCACATAGGGATTTATATGATTTTACAACAAAAAGCAATCAAGTATATTTTATATCCACTGAAAAGTGACCTCCCTGCCATGTGATACTTTTTTGACCATGTTTTAGGGCGTTACAGTTATCTATTAGTCTTTTTAGTCAGAAAATAGATGTAAATATTCATTACATAGATCAAGGTGATCCCTAAAATTGCCTGTTTTTGTTAAATAAATGTAAAACAAGGGTAAAACATAAAGGCATAAAAAACAAAATTAAATTATTTCAATCAAAATTTCCGTACAAGACATGTCATACAATCTTGCCAAAAACAAAAAGACTGCCATTGACTGCCCGCTCACTCCTCACCAATAGTAGTTAGTGAGGAGTCAGCAGGCAGTCAACGGCAGTCTAAAACAGCCAATAGTGATACAATGAAAAAGTCGCAGTCACCGCAACCATGGTGACTACGAGCATTAAGCAATGATTGGCCACCTAATATATTGTGCAGTTTACTGCAGCAGCATGCGAGTTTAGCCTTGGACAGACACAGAGGTGCACAGTCAACTAAACAATTAATCAATCAATCACTCACTCACTCACTCACTCACTCACTCACTCACTCACTCACTCACTCACTCACTCACTCACTCACTCACGGATACAAGCACACTCATGACCGATTGCATGATACTCCTGGCGTAGATAATATAGAAAATAAACACAACGTAAATATAATAATGTAAAAACGCAATAGAGGTAATACAGGTAAGTAAGGGGAATTTAATATACCTTAAGATTATTACTGAGGGTGTTCACAAAGAGAATAAGTAATAGCAATAATACATTTTTAATTGACTGCTTAAATGGCATCGTTATTAGATGATCACTTATTTGTTGATCATATGTAAAGGAATTTGGTTAATTAAAGAATGATTTAGGGATTACACATTTGGGGGTTTTAAAACTTTTTTATATTGCTTTCTAATTCATGTATTAAAAGATGATGAAAGAGCAGATTTACTGTTTATACATACTGCAACATGCTGATACTAAAAACTTGTAAGTGGGCGGCTGTGGCGTAGTGGAGAGCAAGGTAGTTCTCCAATCAGAGGGTTTCCAATTCGATACCCGGCAGTCAATGTGTCCTTGGGCAAGACACTTAACCCCAAGTTGCTCCCGAAGGCTTGCCATCGGTGTGGACTGGATGTTGCATGAATGTTAGTTAGAGTCTGATGGTGGCACCTTGCATGGTAGCCTGTCATGAATGGGTGAATGATATGCAATATACTACTGATTGTAAGTCGCTTTGGATAAAAGCGTCTGCTAAATGACTGTAATGTAATGTAATGTAATGTAAGTGATGTTCACATTCATGCCCGGCCAAACCCCCACCAAGAGTAATTATAAATAATCTCCCAACCACTGCAGCTAAAATATCACACAATAAAAATGTGCACCTTAATTTACACAGTTGTTGGAAGTATGAAGTATAGCAATAAATGAAAATACAGTTAAGCAGTAGGCTACTTGAGTAAATATACTCGGTAACAACCCAAAGTTGGTCCAATCAGGGTTTTTTTTGCAGCGAGGGTTAAACTGGGATTCACGCAATGAGATGGGAGGCAGATAAAGATGGGGTGGTGGAGGGGTGGATGGGGGAGGATTCCGCCAGTGGGAGGGAGGGAGGGAAGTCAGGAAGGGGTGGGTGAGTGGGGGGGGGGGGCGTGGTGCTGAATGAACAGCTCCTCGGCTCATAAAGTCATCAGAGAGCCTCTCTGCTCCGTCAGAGCTGCACAGCCATGAGCCAGCCGAGCTCCCCGTCCTCCAGACCCGCACTGACACTCCGCCCGTCCCCCTGACACGCACCCGCACCACCATGAAGAGGCAAAACGTGAGGACCCTCGCCCTCATCATCTGCACCTTCACCTACCTGATAGTCGGCGCGGCGATCTTCGACGCGCTGGAGTCCCGGGCGGAGACGACCCAGAGGAGGGACCTGGACCTGAATAAAGAAATGCTGCTCAAGACCTTCAAACTGTCCACGGAGGACTTTGATAAGCTGGAGGAGGTGGTGCTGAAGCTGAAGCCGCACAAAGCCGGGGTGCAGTGGAAATTTGCCGGCTCTTTTTACTTCGCCATTACTGTGATCACCACCATAGGTAAGTCACTGAGGTCATGTCTCGGAACTTTGGCCATTTTTATTTTTTTTATTGTAACAAAAAAAAGTTGATATATTGGGTCAAAAATATTTTTCTGATTCATTTGAGGCCAGATTCATGTCTGTAAACCCATGAATAAGCTGCTAGCCAGCTGTTTTATCATCACATCAAGACTGAATGCTAAAAGAAACATTAGCAGATACAACAAACATTTTAAATTATTACTTAAAGGATCAATATATTACTATGAGTCATACAGATTGAGCATATTCATTAACTCAGTAAGAGTAACACACAACAGGTGGACAGTGTTACAAACCCCCATATGCTTCAACCAGATATCCTTTCTTGATATTATATATTCAAAAAAGCAAAAGTAGCAATACTGCAATGTAAAACACTCCATTACAAATAAAAACCCTGCTTTGAAAAAAGCTGTATCAATACTCTAAGTATCAAAATTAAAACTCATAATGCAGAAAAATTGCAACAGTGAGTTTTAGCCTCTGTTGTTTTAATGCTACATATCATTTTGCTGCTGTAGTTTGTTTGCTTACAGTATGTGTAGGCCACCTGTGTAGTCTGATCAATAACAATGCATCTAATTTTATAAGATCATCATATTTTTGGTGTAAAATCTGAACCTACAGAAACTAGCACCTGTAACGGTCTGGTACATGTTTCAAAATGTATAAAAAGTGGAGAAGAAGTATACCATAGAATGAAATGGAAATACTTAAACAAAGAACAAGTATCACTGATACTTACTTCAGTTCAGCAGCTGAAGACATAGAAATGATGCTTATAGGTACATAACACAATATGATATGCTATAATGATACCATAGACGGAGGAAATACCATAAAATGCGATATTATTTTTAAACTCAACAGGTGCACTATAAAACCCCTACAGCTGTATTATAATCATATATCATGAAATGCTGATAATCTAAAGTCTGATAACATGGCATTTAACTTCCAATTTACAGGATTATTCTATGACTACAAACACAGTGATTGCCGTTTCAGCCTGCCATTAAGTATTAATGACAACACCAAACCCTTGCTGTTCCGTTGTCTTTCTGGCACACAACATTAACACTGAAGATACTCTACTGTACACTCAATATCTTGCAGCCATGACTTGCAGTGAGGTCCAAATGCTGAGCCACGTTATGAGGGTGAACCTTTAAAGCTTTTCTTTGAAGCTAAAACTGAGCTATAGATGTGATTTATTTAAAATGTTCTCAGGATAAAAGAGGATAAAACTATGCGAAGAAGGTTAAAAATACCATAAATACGATCATCATACTAAATCTTGTTAAGTTTTTCACATCAGCGTGAGGTGTGGGTGGCAGCTTGAAGCCCCTTTATTGCAGTGTTAACATTGAGTGTATTGCTTCATGCAGACCTTTTTTTTTTAAAATTGAACCTTGACAAGCAGGTTTTCATCAGAGCCTTTCATACTTGAGCATTTTTTATAATTGTAGCATTAAAAAGGGGTTGCTTCAAATTCAAAATTGCAGTAGTAAAGTACAGGACTAGGACAAGCTTCTCTCCAAATATGAAATTCTGCTGCTCATAACTAAAGGTTGTTTTTGCAGAAGATGCTCCAGGAAACTTAAGTTATGAGACATTCTTTTGCCTCTTCTCTTCTGCTCTAACTCATTATTCCTGCTCCAAAAGGTCCTGCAACACCACAAGGCTCCCATCTCTTTACTCACTTTATCACACAGCCTGCAATCTGAGCCTGTTTGTTATTTAATTTCAACTTCACTCTGCTCTTTGCATAACACTCTGCTTGTAGCTACAACTCCAGGCTTGACCCAGTCAGACATGTTAAATATTAGAAAATGAGAGAAAACAAAAGAAAAGCATGAATTGTTTACCTTCGTCTGAATATTTGTCATTTTTAAGGTTACACCTTTAAAGCAGCTATATGTAAGTTACAGCGACCACTGTGGCCACAGTTGGAATTTACAGGCATTACATTTGAATGATTTCTCTTAAATAAGTTGCTTTGAAGACACCCTGTTTATCTGTGACGTGCTAGAAAAAGGGCCATGAAGTCAAGCATTACCTATCAGCCAACATAAACTACCTGTCACACCAGACCAAGTAAGACTGAAGTGGCATAAGACTTGAGTGTATTGACCATCTAAAATGTTGCATTTTATTGCTTATAAATTAAGCTATTTATATGTAAGAGGTAGATTGTTTTTTATTCTTATTAAAGTCACACAGTCTCGCTTTAACATCTCCTTTTCATCTCTTAAGAAGCCTTCCTTATCACATCCTATCTGAGTCTTCCTCCTGTGTTTAGAGGCCGGGGCAGTTGTCAGTAGTGACCTGTGACTTGTAACCCTATCAGATGCAGGCGGCTAATTGTACACTAACCCAAGCCCGGGTGTCTGTAACTGCGTTCTGTAATTGTGAGCCCAGCGGCCGCTACAAACACAGTGATTGCCGTTTCAGCCTGCCATTAAGTATTAATGACAACACCAAACCCTTGCTGTTCCGTTGTCTTCCTGGCACACAACATTAACACTGAAGATACTCTACTGTACACTCAATATCTTGCAGCCATGACTTGCAGTGAGGTCCAAATGCTGAGCCACGTTATGAGGGTGAACCTTTAAAGCTTTTCTTTGAAGCTAAAACTGAGCTATAGATGTGATTTATTTAAAATGTTCTCAGGATAAAAGAGGATAAAACTATGTGTGTCACTTACCAAAGTATAAGAATAGACCTGAACCTCATATTTCCTGTCATATACTTTGAAATTAGGCATACAGTTAGTTTAAAAATGAGGCCTCAGGACATTCAGATCCAACACAGGACACCCCAGGGACCCTAGTGATAGAGATGATGTGAAAACATGACATGGTGTTCTCTGTATGAAAAATCAAGTAAAACAGTAACAAGTCAGTCTTGTTGAAATTCATATTGTATATAACACATAGCGTGTCCATATTAGAACACATCATTTCCTGGGAAGCTATGACCAAATACGCACTTTTCATATTTCTAAAAATGCAAAACCCCCATAGGAAACCAACACATGACAAGATCTGGCCCGAGCATTCTCTACTAATAATTTAACATAAGTGAAGTAGGGAGGAGAAGTCGTATCAGTCATCACTTTCCACAGAGGAGAGGGGAGGCAGAGGGCAGGGTGTCCATTTACTCAGCAAGATAGGAGAGGGGAGACGAAATGTGATGTTTGTGTGAACATCACAAGGGGAAAATAAATGAGAAACTGCTTCAATATGGAAGGAGTGGATAAAAGTCTGGGGCTGGGGAAGCTCTCCTCCTGGGTACAAACTCAGTGAACCACCTCCAGGGATGCACGTCACGCTGATGACACATTGAACTCACCGCCCAGGCTGCTGTTCAAGGTCAACTACAAACCTCATAGAGGACACATGACACACTGTCTCACAAATAAGACATGGCTCATAACTTCTGTGTGTTATCGGATGTACTGTACGACATCTGATAAGTGAAGGATCCTATTGTGTTGCTCTTCTTGGGCAGCTGATTTGATGTTGTTTTTTTTCATCTCATGTTGACATACATGTCATATTGTGTAACACACAATATCATATCACAGTATGGTTACACAACTTATGTTAATCAAATTAAACACACACAATATACATTTGTTTTCTCTTACTTCCGGTAGTATGAAGTTATGCAGAAAGTTTTGAGTAACAGTGACAATTCTTCTTCCACCACCAATTCAATGGAGGTGAATGGAATTCTTGTATTGGAAATGACATACATAACATGATCTTTTTCCAGAACAGACCTCCCTATTAACGGTATTGATTGGAACAACTTTCTTTTTCTTATTGTTGCAGCATATTGCATAGCATATTGGTTGATTACGCACCTCACAATTATGGTTGAACACCAACGTTCAGTATCAATGTAAGAAGTAGTTTTTGTAAAGAGACAGAAAGTAAAGGTGGAGAAGTCAGGGTGGTGGATTGGGGAGTAGCACGTCTGACTTTGCAGGAGACAGGAGTTCATGCTCTGTTACACACCTGCATTTAACGGTTTATAGTTTAGTATGGTAACTTTTTTCAGTAACCTTACTATATTATACCTTTAATTACCCTACTAAACATTACCATATACCTTTAAATACATTTAATTTTCTAGATCCACAACCTTCCTTTAGCTTAACTATACTGTGGTTTCCATGTGCAGGTATTGCAGAATACAAATTATCCAGAATTTATGTTTTTGAGTTTTTTAATTAATGTTGACACAGTTGTGTTTTTTTACAGTATTTTAAAAGCAATTTAAAGGGTCGGTTCACACAAATGAAATTAAAAAATCTCAGTTATCTTTAGCTGTGTCTAGCCAAGCAGCTTCCATTTTGTATGTCCAAGAATTGAGATATCTGTATCGCGATTTTGGCCAAATTCAATGGAGGTAGACAGGATTTAATTTCTGGAAAATTTCAGCAGAACTACATTCTAGTCTTTTAAAAAAGCCTGTGTGCTGTGGGTTGTATAGATTAATAAGGCCACTGAATGTTTATTTTGAAATAAATTTTAAATAATTGTTTATTTCCAAAATAAATTCCCAGACAACCAAAACAGTTTTATATCACCAGGAGTAATTGAGACACTATGTTTCTTCATAATTTGTTTGAAATTACCCTTTAACTACCAAGTGATCTAGTTCTTTTAAATTGTGAAGAATGAATCTTGCAAAAGATCACTTTTTGACTTTTGACCTATTGTCTAATATCTAATCTCTGAAGTCATTATTCCTCCTCTTAGGCTCATAAACAAAACGTTTTTTAGACAGGACCCTTTAAAGTCACCATATGGTTGTGGTTAGAAAAAAAAAAATCCCTCCTGGATTTTTATTATTGTGAATCACCTCTTGTTAAGTACTCTATGTTCAAAGATCTTTTGGCATCTAGCAGATTCGGTAGACATGACCTCAGTGTTTTCCATAGAAGAGCTCATCGTTTGTAGTCAGTGAGACTTCATAATTGTAGAGAGAGGAAGTGAGTACAAATGCATTCAGGGCATGCAATCTGTACGAGTTGCTATAATCCCAACAGATAGCATCCAGTCAGTGTTAAAGCATTGGAGTTTGTGAGGAAAACCTGCTTGTTGGTTTGCAGGCAGCACTCCTCCATCATGTCAAAAGTGTCTTGGATCAGAGAGCTGAAGCCTTTCCAGCTCTGGTGTAGTTGCTCCGTCACCAGCGGTGCATCAGTTGTTGATGTACTGGAAAGCTACCAAGTGCTGAAGCACATTAGTGTGTGAATGTGAAGCAGGCTGTAGGTGAAAAAGCGCAGCAAATTCTCTCTGGGTCAGTGCATCTAATGTTTCTATATGTGGACTCGCAATGAATAAAATATCCATTTGCAGTTGAATAATTAGAGGTCAGATCCTGAATTATTAACAGTGATTACTTACATTAGTATTATCATTATTATTTAGTCAGATTAAGTAAGTGGTTGAGTGCACAAAGAATATAACTCTTCCTAGCTATTCCACACTGACTCCTATCATCACCAGACAGACAGAGGGAGATGGATACTTCAGGACATCTCAGAGAGCGTCGGCAAGGAGACGGTACAAATAAATATACAACTGCATTGCACTCAGTCATCTGGTGATCTATTGGCATCATTAGTGAGACAATAGAGATGCTTCTTATGGGTTTCTCTGTATGAAGTTATGGGATGAAAGCGCTTTCATGAAAATCATTTATTTCAACATATATAGACGTAAACGTGCTTCGGTTACGCTGTAGCTTTCATCAAGTATAATCACATCAAACAGAATGAAGAGCTTTCTTATACTTTGTTCATCTGTCTGTAATCGAGCTGGATTGGAACAAAACTTTGTACAGATAATCATGGTTTCCTAGACGACGAATCCAAATGTTTGCGATCCTCTTACCTTTTCTCAAGTGCCACCATAAGGTTGACATTTGTTGTTCAGGTAGAAATGTCTCGACAACTAGATGGATTTTAATGTCATTCATGGAGCCCTCAGAATTACTTGCAATAATTTTGGTTATCCTTTAACTTTCATCTAGCGTCACATTCAGGTCAAAGTTTAAGATTGTCCAACTCTTTTGTTTATGACCAAATACCTGCAAAACTAATGACATTATTGTGCTAATAATATAACAAATGGCATAGAGATGGTAACATGCTCACCATTACATCTAAACACCAGCATGTTTGGAATTTTCATTGTGAGCATATTGCCATGCTAGTAGAACCATTTAGTTTAAAACACCACTCTGGCTAAATACAGACACACAGAGCCGCTTAAGGCTTTTGTCTTGTTGTGAAGTTTTTTGTGTTGTTCCATGATAAAGACCATAGCTCAGCTACCTATTGAAGTTCAGATTAACAAGCCAAAAAATACTGTAGAGGCTTTTGATTGTTTGTTTGCTTTATCTTCCATGGAACATCTTTAATATCACCAGCGCTTTTAGTAGTTGTTTTACCATTAACATATTTTCATGCATATTTTGAAGTATCCTGCGGACTCTCCGTATTGCTCTCGTAGATGAGTTAGATGGCCAAGCCGACTTGTTTTGTTTCCAGATGCCAACCTCTACTTCTTCTACTCTGTTTTGTAGATTACAGACATGCCTAAGCATTTTCTGATCAAACTTTGCTGTAGCAGAGTTTATTCGCTCAAACCAAATGATGTAAAGGTGCCTCATTGGCACTTCCTTCTTTGCATCCTTTCGAAAGCTCATTTAAAATTTGCTAGTCAATTGATTTGAAACATGGCAACTGACAGCTCTAAAAACTATTTTATTTTAGAAGTGCTTCATGCAGCTTATCTGTAATGAATCAATTGACAAGTGATTGTATATAATCATCCAGAGCTGTTTCAGTTTACAGTTTGATTGAATTGGGGAATTGATCCGGGTCCTGCTGTGTAGCTGCTGCTGTGTATTAAGTGATTTGGGAGATAAGGTAACTATAACTCTCTCTGGTGCTTGCTTACACAGGCCCTAGAATTACCTTGCATAACCCAATGTCGTTTTCTGCCGTTAACCGCTGCCCTCCTCAATCAACATGCAGACAGACTGAGATGTAATGTGACATAAAAATTGTAAAAAAAAAAAAATTGACGAAAGAAATGGAAGATAGCTCTGTTTTTGTTTTGTGAAATTACATATCAGACTTAAAACGGGTTTTTCCAGATCCGATATGACACAGGAGAAACTGTACATGACATATATGTGCATGTTAGCAGTATGTGAATTAAGAAAGAACAGTGGACAGTCATTGAGTCAGTGCTGCCTCGAGCTGATAGGATGACTAATGTTTGATTGACTCTTTGTTTGATTTGCCCCTTCTAGAGTTTATGTCACTAAGGTTACAAGAAGATCACAAACTTCAAAACAAAGACAGCTATAAGTGTCCATGGGTCAGGGAAGGAGGTATCAGCCCTTCAGACGTAATTTGAAACAGCTCTGAGCAAGTTGAAATGCTGGCAGGCGTGGAAACTCAGCAATATCTCGGAAATTGAAATCAACTGTACTGATAATAAAAGTCATAGTGCAAGGATTTGTATCACATGACCAGGAAGTCTTGTTTGCACTTCCCTTTTCTGACACTGGGAAGATAATGATCTGAGGGCAACCAAGGTTGACTAATTGTTCAATATTTAGGCAAATTGCCTTTCAAGAAAAAAAAAAATTACTATATGGGGTAAATTAACATTTAGATGCGACCCTTTTTTGTAAAATGGCAAAACTAATTTGTTTCCATATGGTAACAACTTTATATGAGAATATGGATGTGAACTGTGCATTCAACCTATTGGACTGTAATTGGCATATATAGGACTCAGCTACAATTTCTGATTACATTTACAAGGGGAAAAAACCTTATTGAAATAACACTTAGTAATTGCAGACATTTTGTATGTGTACCGTATTAGCTGGATTATAAATTACACCACTGGATATTATAGCTTTAACAGAAGGATCAAGGTGTACATCAAGAGAAAAGGGAATTCTCTCTAAACTGTTGTTTCTGGGGAAAAAGACAAGCCACAGCTTTGTGCAACCTGATCCGGTCAGGAAGGACAACATAGACCACGGGCGCTGCACCCAAATGAGAAGGGAAGATGCGAAGGCATTCTGAGGAGCAGATGCCTCAATTGTGCCGTTATTCTTTGCTTCACTAGAGAGAGGAACCACGTATTTTACTTCTACATGGGTGAAATTGGGTTAAAATGGAGAATGTTATGTAAATTTGATTGAAAAACATGTTGATGATGACTGAATTAAATGAACGATTTTGAATGAAAATTATTAAATATAGATAGTAGATAGTAAAAATTAGATTTTATGGGACTTTCAACAATTGCGCATTGTTGCAATATGGCAACACATATCCCTATTTATTAATCACCTTGCAAGCCCTAAGATTAACTTGAAACCCATTGAACTCTCACTTTTTCAACTTGGATACCTACACCGTCCATCTTCACACTGTGGTCAATGCTAATTGACTGTGATTTCATGAGACAACATACAACCGCTACTAGTGATGGATCAGAGTTAGATTCATCGTGATCTCACAGAAATACGAGAAATGACCACGACCTCTTGACAGCACATCGGCTTAGACTGTGTTTGGATTACGTGTCACCACAGAAACCATTCAACGTTACGTTTAGGCAAGAAAACTACTTTGTTACTTTCAGGAAAGAAAACATCATGGAATGATTAACAAAAAAAATCTGTTGATCCTGGGAATTCACATCATAAAAAAGGATCCTGATTGATTTTCCAATTGGCATTGTTTCCATGGTGCTCGCACGTAATTTTAACACATACCGTGCCACAATCACGTAGTGTGTTGTGTTGATGTCATGGTCATTTCAAGTAATGTGAGATCACATTGGACAGGTTTGATGCCTGTCCTCTCACTATGTACTGGAAAAGATTACCAACTGGCCAAAATCCCATAAATTTGTACTCTTGTTCTTTTTGTTTACGCCTGAAACCAGACAATAATTATAAAGGAGATGAATTAAACTTTTAACTTGTTTTGGTAAACAAAGTCCACTAAAGTTTCTGAGTTTACTAAGTGGACCTGAATGAGCAATAAAACTTAAATGAAGACGGCAGCGCTCCAGTTAAGTGTATTTTAATGGGATCTGTGTTTTCGTAATCATATTTATTGTTACTGAATAGGATAAATATTACCGAAGTAAAACACACCAACACCTCCATCAGCGAACAGCTGTATAAATAATTAGACACAAATTAAACAAATCCCTGTGTGTCAAAGTGTTTAATAGGTCTTGCATGTTATTTCCAGGGCTTGCAACATTCAGTCTTTTTAATTAAAAGAGCCTAAACAATTTTGCTTTGATTTTAGCATCAAAGGCCCCAATTTCACTGAGCTGTGGGTCCAAAAAAAGTGTTCAGAGAGAAATGTTAAAACATCCCCAGCTATTATTGGCTTAGAGAGCTTGTTGCTGTTCTGGATCTGAAGTAGTAACGTCTGAGAAAGTTGACAGAAGTGACTCTCATTGCTGCTGCTGCTCTGTTCACATGACCAGCCAATGTTTACCTATTGTACGTCTGCTTTATGCTGCGCTGCCTCAATGGAAAATTGAATGCTTGCCTGACTCACTAAACAAAACATGACTTTGTATTTATTAGACTTCATAATCCAGCGGGGGCTGACTGGAGTTTAACCAAATAAAATAGTACACAGTAGTGAGATCTGAATCTCTTTCACTAGAAGTTTCCTACTGATTATCGTCCACAGTATAAATATACACTAAATTACATATTAAGTCTCTGCTATTCTATGGCAAACTGACTCCTTTGAGGTTTATTTGACCAGAAATGAAAACCCTTTTCTCTACTTTTTCTCTGAATAGCCTATAATCTCATATCCTGGAAAATTGAATTATGCGGCTCTCTACAACCCAGAGCTTTTAGTGTTGGCTAGTCACAGTGGTTCGATTAATGTCCTAATTAGTCCAGTTGGTAATTTGATATTGATTTAAATAACTGAAATGTGTCTCAGTAATTTTTCTGTGGTATTCAAGTGCAGGCCCATTTGTTTCCTTTAGTGTAAATCTTTAAAAATGTATCACAAAACTATAGTTTATTTTTATGAAAAAGCTGAAAAACTGCAGCTGGGCACTGTCGTTTTCACCAAACATTACTGAAACCTGGGTAAATAGTGCTTTTGTTTGGGGGCTATTTTCAGCAGGGGATTAACACACATTTGGTGGTCTATTGGGTATTTACAGCAGTAGGACGGTGGATGTGAGATCAACTTCAATTAAAGTAGAGTGCCCATGTGCATTGGAAGGTGTGGCATGTTTTAGTGGAGCTTTATGTAAGATATCATATAACTTGTTAAGAGGATCAATTCATTGTTGGTTTTTCACTTGACTGATGATGGACTATATTTCCATGGTCTACATTTGTGTGCATTACATATCATTTGTGTGCTCCATCTACAACTTTTTTCCAAGAACAGTAACATAGATCGTCAAGTGACTGGAAAATGAGATATGTGGGAGAGAGTGACTGGCTGTGAAAGTGTCCTGGGGCTGTCTCTTGATTTAGGCTGTGTCACTGTGTCTCTTCTCTTGACCTGAAAAGGAAAGGTATTGGAAACTTGTTCAGTGTGCAGACAGTTCAGCTGGGGTGTTATTCCAGGAACAATGCTGGTAACAAGTTAATGTCGCTCGTTGCTTCTGCAGCGGAGTACTCAGCAGAGAGAGAGGCTTTACAGGGAAAGTTCAGCATACAAACAGTCCTTTCGGTCAATGTTGCTTATTAGGAAGGTTCGGTAACCGAAACGTGAGCGTAATTCATCTTTAATCATGGTTTGTGCAGAGAAGGCAAAACTGAATCAACACAGAACAAAAACAAACTAAGATGGACTGATAAACAGGACTTAAATACAAACTAATCTGACGAGGGTATGAAGTGCAGGTTGAGAGATTTGTGGAGAACCCCAGGTGAGGTGAAATCAGGAGATTATGAAGGAGGGTGCAGGTATTAAAAATCCCTGACCTTAACATCACAGAGAGTGAGAATTCCCATATTTCAATATCCTCTCTCGGTCGTCCTCAGACGAGCTTCCATCGGAGTCTCCAATCCTCTCGGTTCTCCATACACCCGGCCAGCTCTGAAGAACTTTCAGCTCCCGCATCTTTCTTAAGCACGTCCACGTACGTTAGCGCGGAACGTCCTCGCGATCGATGCCCGCGCGTTGGTTCCCACAGGACCAGCCTGCTGGCCGGGAGCTCCCGATGTCTGTGGCAGTGGCCGGCCAGCTTCATTCTCCTGGATGCTACCTTCTGGTTGAGCCTCGGCAGCCGCCCGTACAGATCCTTGTTGGTAATGTGGGCATTCTGGTCTACATTCAGCACTGCTCGTAGCATCCTGGTGTAGCACCCATCCAAGGACTTCTGCAGGGTGGGCGTCAGGGTCCAGCTTTCGCAGCCATACAGGAGGACGGACTCCACAGTGGCATGAAATAGGCTCAGCTTTATGCGACGGGGGAGATTTGAGCGCCACACGCTTGACATAACATTCAGGGCCCTCCACGCCATTGCCTTCCTGATCTTAAGGTCTTGTTCTGTGGAGTTTACCCAGGAACCCAGGTATTTGAAGTCATTGACCTCTTGCAAAGAGCTGCCTTCTGATGTTGTAATCGGCAGATGGTCTGTGCAGATGTTATAGGTCAAATGAATAGCCATATTGTTTTGTACGAATTATAAGTGCAGGTGCAGCCCCTTGCACACTTCGATGGCTCGTATTTTTTATTAATTAATATGCTGCAAATAGCTTGTGATGTTTATTTACAATGCATTGCACTGAGGCCATTTATGAATGCCCCCCCCCCCCCCCCCCCCCCCATCTACCGATCGATTGGCTGAAGCAGGTAAAACTTTAGTCCACCAAAATGTTCTTTGGTTGACTACAGCCCTAGTATGTAAAGGTCACAACAGTAATTGTACTGTGTCAGACATTGTAACATTTCAGTGTGACATGAATGATGTCAGAATATTATTTGTTATTTTCTGCTGTTAAATCAATTGGCTGTGTTTGAGGCTCTGATTGTCTATTTTCAGTCAAATCTGGCAACACCTCCCTGTAAATCACTACTCAAACTCACTAATCAAACTCACATGTATGACTTTCACCAATATGTCTTTCCAGAGATTTAGTCTCGCAGATATTAAATGCCTTTTGTTGTCCACACTGCTGCAGTTCATTGGCTATAAAACATAATCTAAAAAAATCCATGCAAGCCATTTCATAAGAACTGACTCAAGGGACGTGCAGTGTTTATGCACAAATGTGAAAGAAGGCTCCGACAAAAGCATTTAGACGTTTTTCTCAATTATGCTTAAGAGACACAACGTTATGGCCCACACTGAGCCGTAAATTGTCTGTTTATTTCTTCGAGAAATGTCTGAAGGCTTATGGGAAATTGGCAACACAAAGCTCATTATGTGTACATTGGTATGCGTGTGGTGTGTATCTGTGTGTCCTTGTATTTTTTTACTCCGTTTGAACTCTTTTTACCCCCTTCACAAAGCATTAGAGCTACTGTATAGAGCCACAGTAGTGATACATGTATAATCCCACAGCACACCTCATCACCTGACAAATAACACACAAATTATTGCCTGCTGATTGAAATTACTAATTCAATCATAATACCAGTTGAAGCTCCATTTAGGGGGAATAAAAAACTAAATAACTGGCCTCTGCTGCTATAAAAAGCAGATACACAGCTAGTCACACAGCCACACCAGAGAAACTCTCCCTGAGGAACTCACAATGTCATGAAACGCAGCTCTCCCACACATTTCTCTCTGACAGAAGGGGGGTTTATACCAGTGTTGATTATATGCCCAAAGCACTGAACTGTCTCCCTCCACAGCATACAGAGATGGTGGAAGAGCCTCAGTAGACTTTTCTGCCTCACTACATACATAAGCCAAAAGAAAAATCTTTCCACATCAAGCATGTTGTTTCCTCAGCGGCGTGGAAAGCGTCTAAACACTAAGGTGAGAGGCGAGGAGCTAATACTGTATGTTTATGGTTCACGGACAAAACAGAGCGCCTTCATTGCTGTCCTTATCAAAACAACCTGAAGTGATTTCTTCTCAACTCACTGGCTCCTGACGGCTCCAACCTTCTCCTTGTGTTGAACCCGGGTGTTGCATTAGCTTTACGCTACTCCAACTGGCTCGTAGCAGTGGAATGATTCGGTTGGACAGTGCCAAGCCACTGTAGTTCGCCTGGCATATATATGTACTGTCTCCCAGGGGAATTTGTTTTCCAATTTGTTTCCAGCATCTGCTTAATCTCTCAACAAGCCAACCTGGATGAAGTGGACTGTCACACACTGGGGCCTAATGATAATAACAATAACAGTGATAGGTGAGTTGTGTTTACCCCAGAGGGCCGCTATTAGAGTGCGAGCTTATGAGTACACATTTAATATCCATACAAAAAAAAAACCACATGCGCCCTGAGACCACCTTGGGCTAGAACAACAGGCTGCTAACCTATTTTCTGTGGAATATTCCTAATATCACAGCTGTCAGTGTGATGTGTCTGCTACTCATTCAGTTTATGGTTGTGTGAAACAGTGCTAGAGTATTTATTGTTCATGGCAATTTGCTCCAGTGGGCACTGAAGCAATGTGATTGGTCAAAGATGCATTTAAAGCAACTATGTTGACGAATAATGACACTGTCTGCCATGTTCTTTATTTTTTTTGATAACCTAGCAGAGACTTTTATATATATTTACCAAAGTACAAATAAATTGCATTCTTAATTCAATTTGAGGGAAGCGTATTTCCTCTTGGATAACGGTCACAGTTATAAACACGTGGCTAATGTTGTTAATTGAAACAAAACAAAACAGAACCAAAACATGACAAAACTAGGGTAGGTTTAGTCAGAAATCATGGCTTGACTTAAAATCAATTAGTTTGTTACATAATTTAAATTACGTACATAAATTAACATAAGTCAATGAGGACGTTTGGTTTCTCATGGGACACAAACAGAGGTCTCCGGGGAGAGAGTCTAGTGTTTGTTAAGTGACTCAGGTGTCCGTTCCAACCTCCTGCATAAATGCACCTCTGCAGACGATAAGAAATGTATTTGTGATACGTTAAAAATAAACGTAATACGGGAGAAAATATGTTTCCCTAGAAACCTATTTTATAATGCAGTTTCATTGTATGGAAACATAATTTAACCAGGCTCTGAGTAATCCTATGTATCTGTTTTACTACACTATTGAGGCAGCACCTCCCACTTTGGAGTAATCCAAATACAAAGCAGGGAGCTTTTGAACTCCTTCTTTGGTGTTTGAACAAAAAGACATTTACACTAGCTTGCCAGTCATCCTATCGGCTATCATTGCAGCATTAAAGAGTAATGATATTCATGGTCTTAGGTTACTGCACTCTGTTTCACCCTTCAGTAAGAAAACAAAACAGTAAATGTACTCTAGTTTTAGAATGAAAAGATGCCAATGTATGAAATGTAACCCAAAGTAGTCTTCATGTACATACAGCATGTCCCCACACACGCTCGTGTTTTTGCCTCAGAGAACTGAAAACTACAAATGGTAACTGCTGTTTGCCACAAGATGAGTTTCAACATTATCCTTTGTTGAATTCATATTAGACACAGTGTTACTGTGTCATGATCTAATGAATCAGTGGGACAGTCTGGCTGTTTTGGCTCCTAATGAATATCAGGCTGGAACATTGAGTGAAGTGACATTTACGCGTTCTTTTTATGGTGGTTTTATCCTCCAGACTGTCTGAGTTGCCAAATGAGAAATACCACCGAAAGCTGAAAGTTAAGACACCCTTTGGAACAAAAGAAGCCAATTACAAACATTTTCCTGACACTTCAGTATGCACAAGATTCATTATAATAAATGTGACTTGACCTGCTTGGTATTTAAGTGAAATAAATAAAAATAAAAATGGCACTGATGTAATAAACCTTATCCGTCTACTTCTCCAAGTAGGTTAAACAAATGCTAGGGATGGATTTGCAGATAGTGTGTGACCCAGTCTGGTAAGGTGAACCTGCAGATGGAGTGGAGGTGGAGCTGACGCTCCCTGTCTGTCTGCTACCGCCATATGGGCAGCCAGAGGCACTGGTTACCTCACCAAGGTGACAAGGAGACCCAACACACAGTAAAAAACTGGATGGTCATTCACACTGAGTTTGGACAAAGTTATAACACTCTATGTGGTTTGATTAGGAGTTTGTCCACGTGTGCAGCAAATGTAAAATGATGTGCTGAAAAGAAAAAGCAGCCAGGACTTCAAGGTCACATCAACAAGGATGAACATTCACTCTCTGCTTGTAATGGAGAATAAAACTTTGACCTTACAAATACACAAAATTGTCTGTTAGCAAATTACATCTTCTTTACCTCTTACCATTGTAACACTTTACTTAAAGGTGCACTGTGTAATTTCTGGCCATCTGTTCCAAACAAATAAGGGGCAGCATTTTCATCCAAATATTGTGTCCATACAATTTAAATTTCAGTCTTCAGATATGGAAAAAATTGCCAACCATTAACTAACAGCAGAGCAAGAAGTCGCAAAATTTGACCAAAGCACTGAAACTATGAACAAAAAAATAATAATTATAAACTTAACATGTGACGTTGGCCAAAAGTTTACGTTAGCCATCCGTGTGTTTATGCCACTTATAGGGAGCTGCATGGTCCTTGTACTCTTTGATAGTTTGTTTAAACTACTTTGCCCGGAGGAGAGCGGGTTGCTCCGCAAACAGACCTCGAGTTAGCAGCTGCGACTCCGTTCAGCAACTACAAACTACAGCAACTGGAGTCACAGCGGGTTGGTGTCGCTAGGTCTAACCTGTGGGACGGCAGCAACAGAAACTTTGCTGATCAGTTGGGGAATTCGACTTCCAGGTCCATGATCAGATCCCCGGAGCTAGCGTTTGCACTTGCTGGATGCGAGCTAATTGCTAACCACTCACTGAACGCATGTTACAACATGGAACAAAATACAAGTTGTTACAAGATAATTTTGTTACACCAGAACGGACCACAGCTAGTCAGTATGCAGCATGCTTTTTTCCGTAGATATCTCTGCAACACAATACATAGACGCCTTTGACATAACGTCAACCCTGCAACCTCTTCACATTCTGTTGATGCCAAATTCTTAAATGTTGAATACTAAAATTCTGGCCAGATCTTAGACATTGCTTCTTTAAAGAGTGCATGCAAGTTTAAGGCAATAGAGCAAAAGCACAGCAAATGTAATGGATGTGTTGCACACAACAAACGTGTTGCTATTGAAGCTCTTTGTGTCTCCATTTCATCAAGGCATTAGGTCCATGCTGTAAAAGAGACAGCTTAGGCTCCTTTGCATTAGGGTCATTTGGCGTTCATTGTTTTGCAGAACAATAAAATAATCTTAAAATAAACAACAGACAACATTATGTTCAGTACAGAGGAGGATCAGCAGTGCAGTTAGGGGGTCATATAACATCTTAATAAGATCCATTACTAGATTGAATTGCATTTAGTCATTAAGCCAGGTGCCAGCATCAACCTCATGCATGACGTGACATATGATATCTTGTTGGCGTATAACAATGTGGCAACAAGCCAAGTCAGGCAGCCCAGCCAGGACGTTGATGGGCACTCATGTCGCCAATAGAAAGCCATTGTCAAAGGACCACACACTCTTTGTGAGAGTGTTGGTGTGTGCACTGTGTGTTGCAAAGCACACACATTTCCTCATTTGGTCTTTGCATGTGTGTGCGTATCCATCTAGACTTTGATGTCGGCCTCCTTTTTTTGTTACTTACAAATTATATAAATATATTTGACTCAACTCGACTCTATTTGATATTGATTCGATAATGAAGTTAAAACAAAAGCCAAATTAATTATTTCAGTCAATCTGGGAATGTGTGGAGTTAAGAGTTAAAGTTTTTCCTACTAGCTCCCTAAACACACGTGATTGGCTTCAATAACTATATACATATTTTTTTATATTTCATGGTTACATTTCTTAAATTTAAGCAATCAGCTACAAGTTGGAATGCAATATCGTTTGTAAAAACAAAACTATTCACCATATTGCACTATAAAAACATCTAAAATGAAACATTTTATATTGTGAGACCTGAAATAGATATTTGCTTATTAGTCACGTTTTTAACAGTAGGCTACAGCTAGCCAGGCTCTGGCCAAAGTTAAAAAAAGAAAATCCACCAACCTAGAGTACGAACCTAGTTCAACCTAGAGAATGAACTCTAGAGGAAATCCACCTCTAGAGTTCATTCAATAATGGTATCATGCTTCTCAATTAATTGTCTGGAAGAAATTTTCCAAAATGTAAGGAGCCACTCATGGATCATAAATATGTCCTTTAATTGTAAAAGCATCACATAAGTGACCATACTTTAATAAAGAAATCATAAATTTGGTAATTTATTTATTGTGATGGAGATAGGTCTATGTGCTGAGTGGGATATAATATTGGCAGAGCACAAAGTGTCATACTCTGAAAAACCACGGCCACTACAGGGAAAACAATCCGTGCCACAACGAAGTGCTGAAACGCTAAAAAAAAGCATTAAAAACATCAGATTTCAGCATGTCAAAAGATTGTTTTAGCACCCTATGTCTACCAAGGATACAGTAAATAACTAAATTGATAGGACAGACAAGTTAGCTTTAAGCAAGCTACTATAGTTAACACATTTTTGGTACTTGCAAATTGCTAATATAATACATCATAGCTTGACTAACAAAAAAACAAAGGTTAATTAGCCTAAAACTGATATTCTGACAGATTGCTTGCACACCTAGCGATAGGCATACTGAGTGTTGGAGATACAGTTTTCCCATTCTTTCTGCTGATGCCTCATGTCTTATTGCCTGTATCCTCAGTTTTTCGTTTTGGCAGCTTACAAAACCTCACGGTTCTTTAGCCTGTCGGTAGTTTATCCAACTACACAGCAGTTTATAGGAATTTTGTCTGTTTTTTTCCTAACAGACGAAAGAGACAAGAAGGAACCTTCATGCAATACAAAGTTAAAGGAAAAGCGTAAGAATTGTTTTCCCCTCTGTTGTTGGTTGGACTTGATAGCGCTCTGTCTCTCTGCAGTTGTAAAATAATGAAAAAAGAAGTCAGTTCTCTTTGGTGGACAAAACATTTCATGTACACACGGTTTTCAAATTCTCCTTAAACACTGGCATTGTAGTTTCTTGTTATTCATCAATGGGCTGATAAATTGGTCTCTCTATGGAAAAGTAGTCTAAAACAACATAAGAGTGACAAGGATACCCTGCAATATGTACCAGATGTAATTTCTGTTTGCATTATTCAATAAAAATTCTTTGTGTTACCAGACACTGATGTTTATCATTATTCCTACCTGTGTTCCTCTCATTTAATCAAGAGTTTTTCCAATATTGTCTCCCTTTTTGCTGTGTAAACTGATCTGTGTGTTATGCGGTGCCTCCCCTTTAGCCAACACATGTCAGTTTAGGACAGCATCTGTTCCCTAAGAGCAGCTGAACGAGCTGAACTGGGGCCAGACCGCGTACGCATATCATAGGAATCAGGTGTCAGAGGCAGGTGACTGTGCTGCAGAGGCTGCAAAGAAAGAGCAAATACATCTCTTTTAGACTGATGGGGCAGAGACATTTATAGAGAGAACGGAGGGTTAGAAGTCAGTACTGAAAGGAAAATAAATGTGGGTGAAGGAAAAGTAACAGCAGAGATAGCAAGACAAGCCGCATCTATTTTTAAAAAGAGCATTCAGCTGAATAAAACATTGTCGGGCTGCAGTCCAAATTAACAGAAATCACAAGGCAGGCCCATAATAACCATGTCGAATTAAAGCAGGCTTGACACATATGCTTTGTTTTTTAATGACACCAAGCTGGACTATTTCCACATGCATTTTCTCATATGCTGGACTGCAAAGACCCCCTTCAGAGTGTCAGGAATAAAAAACATAAATAAAATGTATGCTCTACAATATCAGCTGTCTCTTAACCGTCTTGTGTGTGCAAAAAAAGAAATGCTTGTTTGGAGCGCAGATAGATCAGAGGCAGTTAATAGTGTGTGAACCACACTTGGCCCAGTTCCTAGCCTAGATGTAAGTGTGTCTCCGCTCTTTTTATAATCCACAGAAAATGATCCTCGTCATGCTCACCACCATCATCATCAGAGACATCTGTGACTAATTATGCACACTGTAGCGAGTGCATCCCAAATGTTTTGGTGTGACGTACTCCGACAGCCCTGACAGATTAACTCCTTCATCATACATTCATTGTTCAAGGTGATTGATTTTAAACTGAATGATTCATTTCAATCTATAACACAGTACTCTCAATATTTAGTTCAGTTTGGTCAAGTTTAGTAGACCACGCTGAAAGAATCTAGATGTATCCAGTACCAGTTCGGTTGTACTTACCTCTACAATCTTGTAACACTTTCTGGTGGCAAAAAAACAAGATGATGACAGCCAAACTGTCAAACTCAAGGCTTCAAAACAGCAGTCCATAAACCAATGTGTTTGTCTGTGACTACGTCCAGTTCTTATATACAGTGTATTGTCCATCCCAACCACCTCCAAACACAGACTTTCTCCCTCTTATAGTACGCCTCCTGCCTCACAATTATGTGGGTTTTATGCCTATTCAAATCACATCACATTACTTTCAGTAGGCAGCCTAAGTACGAACAGTGAATGAGAACAACCTGAACTATGCCAATGATTTATGCATTACTTTAAAATACGTATTTGAATTATCTATCCATAACTTTTAGCTGTCTATTTAAACCATTTAATGATTACTAACTATAGCAATTTCTCTTCTCTCTTGATATCTCACATTTGAATTTCAGCAGTGTTTTAAGGTGTGATACTGCATTAATGTGGATCCATTATTTTCAAATAGTGATTTAATATTTTCCATTTGTTGGAGTAGTGGAGCTACTCCACATTCTTTCCACATACCCCCTAGGGTACAAGTATCTCCGGATGGGAATAACTGTCCAGGCTCATTATGGAGTTAGTAGTCAGATAATAGGGCACATTGGCTCAACAATCAATCCTTATTCTGCGTATCTCTGCTCATTTTCACTTAATGTTGTTATCATTCTTGGCATTCAGAGGAAATTATGTTTTGCTTTCTTGCTAGCAGTTTACAACATTGGTTTTAGCATCTATAACCAAAAGAAACTATTTCAAATTCCAGTATTGTATTAACAATGCTTTCATTCTCTCTCTCTCTCTCCCTTTTTCTTTTTGTGCCCACACAGGCCCATTTTAAAAGCAGATAGCCTGAATAGAGCACTTGAAACTGATACATCTGTTATTTGAGTTGACCTCCTAAAAGCCTGGAAAGAAATTGGAGTTCCTACATTAGCAATGAATACAAATTAAAGACTTCCTACAATCTAAATGAGGTTTTAAAGCATTATATCTTCCTTCTATAATGGATTTTTTTGTGGATTTACTACAGTGTAGCGCATGAGTAATGTATTAAAAATCTCTTTTCCTTTATTTCCCTTCATATTTCATCCCCCTGTCCTCTCCTACCCTTTCCTCCTCCTCCTCCTCCTCCTCTGCTCCCCCGTTGTGTTTAGTATCTGTGTATGTGAACCCCATTTTAGTCCAGCTGTGTTGTGAGTTTTAAAACAAGTCCATATCAACTGTGTATCAGGTACATAAATCATGTGATTTATTTAATTAGCTAACCCCCCCAGAGATCTCACACTCTGCATGGAATGCCTTGCTTACTGACCTCATGGAAAACTTCGGCCTGCCAAAGTTTCCTCTCATATCCCCTAAAAAGGAACCTAAGGAGTGCTTTTGGAAATAGATCCTGATAGGGATTTTTTTTCACAGTGAAAATAAAACACACAACTAAAATGGTCTGACAGACACAGATTGTTGCTTTGATAGAAGTGCTCCTTCAGATTAAGCATGAATAAATGTGGGTGAATTGCGTGTGATGATCAGAGGGGTTTTATTACAACACAGGTACACGCAGGGAACAGAGTTACAGGGAACAGAGTTACAGCTCTCTGACGGCTGGTCGCTTTGGTCTTCAGGCTTGCGATGCTTTAATGTTTGGGCCTCAGCTGTGAGCTGGACGAGAGCACATGCTCCCAGGCCCGATTTGGAGCCCACACAGGGGTAACCGAGTTAAAGTGAACCCAGGCAGACGCTTTGCCAATACGCTGTCTCCTCTGGTGTTACATCGGATTGCTTGAGATGAATTCATCCCGTATCCACCGCTTTCTCTCTCTCTTGTACTGGTCAGACAGGCTCCTCGTTCACTGTCGGGGCTTATAATGAAAGTTTGATTACAGAGATTATTCTTACTGTTTTACTGTCGGCTGACAGCCAAACCAGGGTAATGTCAAGTTGAGAGAGCTGACATAATTGCAAGTACTGAATATAACAAACGTAAATCCCTTCAAATATTCTGATCCAAGTTCAAAAGTATAGTGCACAAATGACTGATGTCCAAAGTCATTTAAAGGCCAAGCAATCGCTTCGCTTCAACTTGCACATGCTCTGAAAGGGTATTGGGAATAATGACTGATGTCTTTCTGTAGGAAAACCGAAAGTACTATGATGTTGTTTTCGTGCAGCAAAAACTACTGGCCGAGAAAAGATTTTTGCAACATTGGTCCTGTTTATACCTGCAATCTTGGCAGGAAGGGACGTACAAAAGTGGTTGAAATAATAATCTTCTTTTTTGACCCTTCCTTTTTTTGTGTCGTTGGTTAGTCCTGTGCGTTGCAGTCTATCTCACAATGCCTAGCAAAGCATAATATATATAGTATAGTTCATGTCACAATGAAAAGAAAATGGGGGCAAGCTTTGCATCAGTAGGTCTATTGTTGGGGTAGATTAACAAGGGTTTCTTTTAACTATGACCACGATCTTTCCCTAACTTTAGCCAATTAGTTTTAATCATATAAACCTAACCAAACCTAAAACATAGAGATGGCCGATCAGAAAAGGTCATATGAATGATTTACAGTGGTTTTGGAGGAGGCTGACAAACATGTTACTTGTTATTCATGTTAAATATGAAATTCCAGTGTATTGAGGCTTAATGTTAAACATAATGTCTGTTTTTATTGTTTCAGGACAGATAAACTTGCTCAACTGATGGCACTGACATTAAGACTACCAAATCTTACTATTCAGCTCCGCACCTTTGCTGTCCAACTGAATAGTGCAGCATTTAAATTATTAAAAAAGCCGAAAAAGCTTCTTTATAATCCATTGTAAACAAAGTAATCTTTTCTTGATTCGTAATGGCACTCAGTCTTTTTTTTTTACAGTCTTTTGAATGCAAAATGTTAAAAAAACTTTCCCAAATAAAGCATATTCCTCGAGTTCTCACAGACATTACACAGCAGCTGTCAGCAAGGTCTTGTGTGTCAAAAGCCGGACGGAGTAATGAACGTAGGCGGGAGGACTGGAGTTTGTGTTTGAGCGCCTGAATAAACAATCACAGGGTCATCTGGAGTTTGAGGTGTCTGTGACTGAGAATTGATGGGGCTGAGGGGGCTCGTGGTCATTTGTGAGAAAATACAGGATCATAGTCGACTTTTGATGGAACATCTTTGGTGTTATCTGTGTAAATCCTTAATGCTCACAAGTAGACAAGAGTTACAGTGTGTCAGGTCGTGTAATGATGTCTTTGGCCAGAAGCAGCTGGAGATGAAAGCGAGCTGTAGAGACAGCATGCTGGGAAGCAGAGTGGGCTGCTGCTCAAAGATGGCTTGTGCCAAACGGATGACATGATAGGTGTTTATTTGCACGGTTTTACAGAACATTCCTCAATCTGCACAGCTTTTAGGGATGGCGTAAACGCAGATTAAAGTGACGTCACGCCGGGATGGCTGCTCGGGCCACCTGTACAGTGAAGAACTAGGCTGACCATATACGGCTGAATATTGTGATTCTGTGTAACACCTCTTAGTGCACTTTAGCAATGCAGAAGGAATTTGTTTACTGACCACTAAAGTGATACACACTGCCAGTCATGTCCTCTTAGTAGAGCTGTAAATTAACTACTGCAGTTATTCAGCTTCAAAAGGAGTTTTTTACTAACTGCCGACGTGAGGACTTTTAAAGTTTGTGCTTATATTTCAAATTTAAGTGGTTTTGGACATTGAAACGTTATTAATCCCTGGTGACTAATCTGTAATCAATTCTAATTCTTATCTAATCCATATAAATAATAATCAAAATCCTGTTAAGTCTTTTGGCTTTCAAATCTTTTCAACATTAATATTTCTCTCTCAATTTCCACTTTCGACCCCCTTACTTATAGGGTTTTAGTTTTATTTACTCCCTTAAATCTCTTTTTGTGAGATTTATTTATTGTTAGCTAGATCATAAAATCTCATTATTCCGCACTGTCTGGCAGCATCATATGCATTTTTATCAGCTTGTTCAGCTCTTTACCAAAGCTTTATGATATTCACTAAGCGGCCCTTTAATGCATATCAGCCAACACAGTGAATTTTCCGAAAGTAATTAACCACATGAGATGCTATCCGATGTAATGTTTCATAACGTGATTTGTAATCCCTATCCCTCAGGTGTGCACATATTTACATTTCATGTTATATTTTTGACATCTGCAAACACATATTTTACTTTTGTGTTTCTTATGCTGATGCTGATGTTTTTATTTTTACTCACACATGGGTTTCACCAGATTGATATATTAACCTTGATAAATGCGCCGCCTCTTTGAGAAACCTTCCCCATCAGCTGAGGTGTTGTGCTTGATGAATAGGTTGTTCTCCTCATCTTGTTGGCGAGAACATATTGAGCCTGGTAATCAATGAAAATGTAATTGAGTGACAGAGAGCTAGAGCCCTAACAGGCACATTATGCCATTCTTTGATGTATTTTCAAAGCCTGCCTAATTAATCAGTATAACGAAGGCTTAGGATGCAGTGGGTGATGCTGTGTTTTAGAGGTAGATACCACAAGGAAAGAACTATACACACTGAGCTGTCATATTTGGAGGCAAACTGGCAATCACAACCCCAAAAGGTGAAACAACAGCCAACAGCAATGACATTGTTTGCATTGCTACAGTGTTTGTAAATAACATTTAATTAGAAAAACTGAATGAAGGTGAATGTGGCACATCATTGAATTAATATGTGTGTTCACCTGCTGAGATGAATGAGAGGATCCAAAATTGTGAAATTAGAGGGAAAATATATATTCAAGACTCTGAATATTAAATGTTCAAATTGTATTGGCAGTGTATTAGAATAGCAAAGATATCGAATGGGAATATTTCTCCTCTCTGGGAAATTATTTGTTTTGAAGTATTTAATATATAATTTAGCTAGAGGCTTTATCCTGAAGGATTGGCTGTAAATTGTTATTCTGTAATGATAGGCAGCAGCGAGAAGGGAATGAGAGTTTGTAGTACGGTGCACCTGCGTTCTGCTTCCACGTGTAAGCCCAAGCCTCGCCTGCTTGTCAGTTTTGCCTAATAGGTCTCTCAAAAGCTCTTAGTGCCTCTCAATGTTATGCAATTTTCATATTTCCTTTCACATGATAATTACAGAAATTAGGTTATGAGACGATCCGCCTTGGGTTGCGGCAAAGTCTTTGATTTCCCTTTTATATGTCGCAACAATTCTTACACAAATTGGGAAACTGAGCTAATTTTAGAGGGAATTACTGTTTCCTTAGGAAAAAACCTGATGGCTTGTAATTTCCCAGATGTCTCCTTTGTGTTTTCTTACCATCAATCCATGAAATATGTGCAAATAGTTGCAGCCAATATATTGAGTATTAATGCTTCAGCCGGTGCAAGAGTCTGGGGTTTTCCAGATGTCAATCAAACCTCTTTGGTCCATTGTTTTTTTCACCTTTCAGAGCAGTGTGACTGCACTTTTTCCTCTGCCAGTAGCAATGACTGTAATCCGTGTAAACAGAGCGCGTGACCCTGTTGGCGTTCCCCTGCGTGCCAGGGCAAACTGTGGAGACGTCCTGTCTCATGATAACTTTGTCACTGCTGTGGGGGAGCGGGTGAGGCGAGGGAAGGAAGAGCTTGTCAGGCGGGCCTCTCCACTCTCTCACACGGCGGCGGGAGCGCTGGGGTTGTCGCCTCCAGCTTCTGTGTCTGCTGTTGACGAGGGCCGCTGTCACCCCGGTCGTCCCCACATCTCGATAAGCTGCTCCCTGCTGCTGGCAGCTACTGACAGGCCTGCAGGTCATCCTGTGTGCTCACCTGAACACACTGTCCTGCTCTTTCTGTAATGAATGAATGGTCAATACGTGGATTTACCTTAATATATATTATACTTCTTAGAGTGAGATTAGAGTAACATTTTAAATGGGAAATAACTTAATAATTTTCTCTAAACATTTTGAAATACACTAAGGGTTTTTTCTTCTACAGTACAACCTCACTGTGTCTGGTATGACCAGTAGGTTAAGGTAGCCTTAATTAACCAATGTTATTGATATTGCTGTGCAACTGACATTAATGAGTCAATTTTCTATCTGTTAGTCAACAACTCTTCTGTTTGCCCAGTCCCCAGGAAAAAATGGTTACTGTACGAATCTGCAAACCACGGCTTTAATAAGTGTTAATGTGTTTTTGGGTTTTTTTTTGCATTCTGTCAGAACAGATGACGTACTACAACGAGCGAGCGAAACACATTGCGTCGACTGACTGTTGTTGAAAGTTACGTGGTATAAAAGCGAGAATTACAAGTGCGAAATTTCACAAAGAGTGGAGTGGAGGGGTGGGGATATCGGTCTGCACAGGACTTTCACAGAGGAGGCCGATGTCCGTGTCCCATGTAAAATCGCTTGTTAGGTAAGAGGTCAGATAAAAAATATATTTTATTTTTTTTCTCAGAACTTTATCAGGTAAACTTCATATAGACAGACCAGAAAGTGATCAACAAGGTGCGGGGTGTTTTTGAACTGTCTTATTTGAAAGAAGGATGTTTGTATATGATTTTTATTAAAAGGAGTAGATATTAACCTTACCTAAATATGCCCTGGCCAGGACGAAAATGTATCCTCACTTTAACTTCATTAACCATACTCATTCACGATAATCCAAAGACCGAAATTGTAAACTAAACAGGACTGTTATTTTAAATGGGATATTAATTTAACAGGATTATTGTTCCAGTACGGATAAAGTAGAATTTTATGATCGGGAAAACATGTAGTACTTCATACACAGGGGGTCAATTCTGGGTGCTTTTCAAACCATTGGATAAGTTCCCTGATGAGAGGCAAATGACAGAAAATAAATCAAGACGCTGTAAAATGTATTTTTGGTATCAAACAGTATTTCCATTGGATTCAGCCAGGAGTCAAGTCAGAAAATATACTTGTGCAAGGTTGAAGTAAATGCAATTTTGGGATTATAATATTTTCTAATGCAGAGCTTGAGGGGAGAGTTGTACCCTCTCAAATGGAAGTAATAATGCAAATTTTCTTCAGAGAGTTATGATTTTAATATATATTCATGATGGATCAATAGAAAACATTAATATTCACAGACCTGTGCTGAAATGTTGGAGAGCAGACTGACCATGTATACTAATGCATTTTTAAATTAGCAGTATGCACTGGAATAAAGGAATCCAGATGTTACTTATAATACAGGTCAAAGAAACTTCATGTATGTTGTTGTTGTTGTTGTTGTATTGGTTGAAGTAATGCACATATTATACAGCAGTGATTCCCACCTGTGGCTACGTGTACCCATGGAGTAAGGGCTTCTTCAGTTGCAGCGTAGGGGCCATTAGAAAAAGTAGCTCATATAATTTTAAAAGATAGGAAGCAAGTGAGAAGAGATGTTGAAACAGTAAGCAATGTATAGGAAGGTAAGTAATGGATGATTGTGTTACACACTGAATGATGACAATTTCCATTCAGTCGCCAGATGAGTTTTTAATTCTGTGAATACAAACAGAAAGACAGTCTCGGGTGAATATCTTTCACTGCCGCTATCCTGACTGTCCTTTCTTGGCTTCACTAACTTGCTTCTCTAAAGAATTACAGTGTCACTGCCAAACATACATCAGTGAGACTATCTAAATACAACTGTAATTAGGTTAAACAAAATATAATTACACAACCAGGGTGCCACACCTGTAATAACAGTGAGAGTTCAATCGTATGAAAAACAAGCTGTAACAATTTAACGTACTTGAGCGTTATACATCCGTCCAGTTTAAATATAATTAAAAAAGTAACAAATTAGGAAAATCTTAAGGTCATCAGAGAAACAGTCTCCTTGGTAAGATGTATTTAATAAATAAATTACTAATCAGAACAGAGTACTCTTCAGTCTTCTCTCTGTCATCAGAATATGGGATGAATGATTTTTTAGTAATGAGATTAAAAATAGGCAACTCTTCTAGGGAAGCAAAATGTATTTTTCCTCGGGTCAGTTTTCTTTCCACAAGGAGATACATCAGTGGTAATGGCTCTCATTTTGGCGGCCCAACTGGGAAAGCTTTAAACAGATTTGGCACCAGACAGACAGATGGCTCAACCGCACAGATCAGTGTGACAATAAAACCAGAGCCTAAAGAATTAAATCAACCCTTGGAGTAATTACATTCAAACTATTGGTAAACCTTTTCCATTTGCTGATCCCATTGTTATCAGGGACATCATCTGTCGGCTCCTGTGTGCAACAGGTCCACATGTGGGGAATATATCTCAGCCTAATGATGTTGCATGCAAGGGTGCCGTATCCTGTGGGACAATAGGAGTGAGAGGATGACATTATGAGACAAAAGGTTGGCATTTAACCTGAAATGTGCAGCAAGGAAACTCAAATCCATCCTGAAATCATGAGCTCTACAGTTTGAGTGTATAAAGCATCACTCCCAGTTGGTATGAGTCATGCAGTGTCTGAAATTGGCTGGTGGTGAGCACTGAACAGTATTCTCCACCTGGCCATTTTAGTCACTTACAAAACAATAGATCTATATAGTAAATGGTTTATTAGCCAGCCACGGTTCATGATAAATAAATGACTCAAAAGCTCCTTCAAACTTTGGCATGTTCTGCAAGAAGCTGCTTAACTGACTCAGAATTTGTATTCTTTTTTGGGCTGAAGACTCAGTGGAGCACACACAGACCACACTGCTGACTCATTCTGTTCTGCTACAGGGCTATTATAATCCGAAGAGCCAAAGAACTGCAGGACAAAGAGTGATTTCACTAAACAAACAAAATAACCTCCAATATTTGAACTGAACCCTGTAGGGTCCTGTTTGTTTGATCTGGACTAATTAGGTGCAAAGGCACTCATTAGCTGAAGTCACTCTGCAGAAGCCAATTGTCAATTAATTATTCAGGCCCTCTCTCCCATGCAAGACATCAATACTTGGCCATTCCCGCCACGCGTCTGTGTATTCTCATCTTCAATTGCATTCTACCGCTGTGAAATGAAGAGTCTGTGAATTTATAAAATGCGCTGCTCAAAGAATACAAATCATTTATATCTTTCTACTCTGGGTTTGACTTTCCAAGCCTCCAGCCTTCTTTTCTCAGACCCCTGTCCGCTGCTCTGCAGATTTAATTAGTTCTGCCCTAGTAACCCTGCTCCTTTCTCCTTCTCTCCCTCAGGATATGGCCATGCAGCCCCAAGCACAGTTGGAGGGAAGGTGTTCTGCATGCTTTACGCCCTCCTAGGCATCCCTCTCACCTTGGTCATGTTCCAGAGCGTTGGTGAGCGGATCAACACCTTCGTCAGGTTCCTGCTCCACCGTCTGAAGAAGTGCATTGGCATGAGGCGCACCGAGGTTTCCATGGTCAACATGGTCATCATCGGCTTTATATCCTGCATGAGCACGCTGTGCGTTGGGGCACTGGCCTTCTCACACTTTGAGGGATGGAGCTTCTTTCATGCTTACTACTACTGCTTCATCACGCTCACCACCATCGGCTTCGGGGACTATGTAGCGCTGCAGAGTGAGCACGCTCTGCAGAACGAGCCGAAGTATGTGGCCTTCAGCTTCATCTACATCTTGACGGGCCTGGCTGTGATCGGAGCCTTCCTCAACTTAGCAGTGCTGCGGTTCATGACCATGAACGCCGAAGACGAGAAGAGGGACGCCGAGCAGAGGGCTCTTCTCGGTCACAACGGTCAGGCGGGTGGACACATCCACTGCTCCGCAGACCAGGCCTCCTCCTCTTCCGAGCCGTCTGGGTGTGGTGGAGGAAGCGCAGTTGGAGGTAGTGGGGGAGGGGCGGCAGGGGCGGCAGGCCGGGGTCTACGAAACGTTTATGCTGAAGTGCTCCACTTACAATCTATGTGCTCTTGTCTTTGGTACAAGAGTAGAGAGAAGTTGCAATACTCCATACCCATGATCATCCCACGTGACCTCTCCAGCTCAGACACCTACATGGAGCAGGGAGAGGCTTTTTCCAACCCCATGCACTCTAACGGCTGCGTGTGCAGCCTGCAACGCCACTCGGGCATCAGCTCAGTTTCCACTGGTCTACACAGCATCAACACCTACAGAAGACTCAATAAACGCAGAAGCTCCATCTAAACCTGGAGGACGTCATGCTTTAAGGTCAAGTCCCACTAAGGGGCCGTTCTACTGTGGTAATAAATCAGCTGTGGACATCAGCGGGACACAACTCCAGTCCTAAAGAGATGTTTGCTTCTTTCTGGCACTGAAGAGCCTGGTGATGCAGCTTCCAGACTCCACATATTTAACCTCCATTAGCTAAGCACAAACCATTAAACACTTGCATCGTTTCTGATGTCACTGACAAATAATGCTAATGGTTGTTTAAGAAGCATTCGTTACACGAACTGTTAGAAGACAGGCTGCAAAACACATCGGCGGCTCTCTCTGCACCTCTGAATTCTAATATTAACTATCATGATAATGAATTCAGTATTTTCTTTGTTCATAAGATTGATTTTCATGTTCTAATATGAAAAGGGACAAAGTACACTGTGAGACATACTTTTAAGAGGGATTGTGCGTATTGTCCTCGAAATGAAGAAATATTTTATTGAATAATCTTAAACACACTTTTTCTTTGGTTGTAAGTATTATACTCACTGCAGTGAAATGATATGATGTATATATTTAGATACTTCACTACTACTGTAGGACTTATTAAGGGAAAGCTTATTTTTTCAGTGAAAGATTTCAAAAATATTCTCTATGTCTTCTCCCATGTGTCTGTAAGTGAAGTTCAGGTTCAAGCCAAACTTTCTTGTCTGCTTCATCTACTTTCCCTCCATGAGAAAACTTATATTGACGGCATTTAAATGTTTTGAGTTTTGATGGAGAGTGATCAAGCACGTTTGGCTTAAATTTCTTGCAGAAGGATGGGACACTTGTAGCTGTTGTGGGAATCAAACCCGTGACATTGTCTCCAACCACTTAGGCCTCCCTGCCGACCCTTTCAGACCTCATCGCTATGAATTGGTTTTTCATAGTTTCTTCCTGTACATCAAACTATTTTATGTACTTGTTTCTTATCATATGTTTTGATATAGCACAACCTTATTGTGATAGTTTAACTTAGAGCATGTAAGCTCACTTTGTGCAAAGTAGAGAGTCATATCTTATTCACTGCTGCACCTTAGAAGACAGTTGTGTATGCTTTTGGGCATTCAGCGCACTATTTTATTTTTTATTTAATGGAATCACATTATGTTTTGTTATGTAAATTATACGCCCTTATTAATTCTTTCTTGTGTTATGAGTCTGCAATGTTTGAATCGATACTCTGTGTTATTAACGATTGAGAATAATAGCAGTTAAACTCACTTATAAATGGCCTCAGAGTTTGCACCTCATGCACTTCGGGGTCTTTTCACCAGCCCCACCTAAACAAACTTGATTCAGCCAAATGAGGTCTTCATGCAGTGTAAACTTTCTTCCTTGTTTTGGTCATTTTCTTGCATAATCATAAATATTTTTATTTTATTTGCTTTGGTTTTACTTTACAATGTCTCAAAATTGTGGTCATATCAAATTCATTTCAGTAACATTTTCAACATTGTTATTGTTGTTCATCCCTCATGAGCTGAAAGAGGCACTGCATTTGGCTTTTTGTGTAGCTATACCTTTATCATAAAAAAATTTCTTCAGTCAAAATAAAATATGATTTAAATTATAACAACAGTTTATTCATTTGAGTGCCAAATTATTTACTAACTGTGATCTTGTTAGTATTGGTGAGATATACATTTATTTCATTTTACCCATTCTTATTTGTTAGTGTTAACTCCTCTTAAAGGCTTATTGAAGGTGTATTCAATATGGCTGTATATCATTCACTTTGTTGAGAAATCTACTTTTACGAGTTTTCAAATAGTATCCTACTGAAAACTATTTGAAAATTCAGGGCAGACCGATATCATTCACTAGAATGACATTTGGACAAAATGCTTGTTGCAAACCTAACAAGTATTAGGGTTATAGTATTGCCTTTCTTCCTGCTGATGCATTACATTACATTACATTACAGTCATTTAGCAGACGCTTTTATCCAAAGCGACTTACAGGAAGTGTATTCAACATAGGTATTCAAGATAACTACTAGTCACTAGAAGTCATAAGTGCATCTCCTTTCTTAAACAAGCATCTTAAAGCATAAACCAGAGCAAAAGTATAGTGCAGAGGCAAATTACTACGAAAACAATAATTGCAGTAAACGAATACGAATTCAATAAGTGCAGCGAACTGATACGAATACAGTAAGTGCAACAACTAATATGAATGCAATAAGTGCTACGAGGAAGGCTCAGGGTAGTGCTTCTTGAAGAGGTGAGTTTTCAGCCTGCGCCGAAAGATGGGCAGCGACTCTGCTGTCCTGACGTCGGTGGGGAGTTCATTCCACCACTGTGGGGCCAGGACAGAAAAGAGCTGTGACCGGGTGGATCGGCCGCAGGGACCTCTGAGCGACGGGGCAACCAATCGCCCCGAGGCAAGAACTTGGGGCGATTGAACACCAGACGTGCTGCAGCTTTCTGGACAAGCTCCAGAGGTCTGATGGCCGACGCCGGGGCTCCGGCAAGTAGTGAGTTGCAGTAGTCCAGGCGGGAGATGACCAGAGCCTGGATGATGCCTCATGTCTTATTGCCTGTATCCTCAGGATTTGGTTCGGCAGCTTATCAAAACTCATTTCTGGGTCCTTTAACTCTGCATCTCACCACATAAAAGCTTTCAAGTGTTTTTATGTGGCTTTCTTGCAGACTAAAGAGGCAATGAGGTGCCTTCAGTACAAAGTCAATGAATAGTTTTTCCCTGCGGTGTGGGCGGGAGTCAGTTGTGCTCTGTCTCTATAGCATACAGTATTACAGACAGCTGTTTGCGGTGGAGCATACGTCATTCTATATACATTCAACGTTCAATGCTGTACATATTGCAGGTGAACTGGACTATCTCAGCCTTTAGTACTATAAGGGAATAAATACTGAACAAACAGAGATGCCTTCAACAACAATACAAAGCCAGCATCCATTCGGCTGAAAATCTGACCTTTGTGAAACTCAACAGGAGAAAACAACTTTTTACCAAGCAAATAAAGATGTTTTTTATTTATTTCATGCTACAGAGTAAACATGCAAAATTACTTTATAATAACATAGGGAGAACGGGGTAATGTGAGACATTGGGTAATGTGAGACACCCCCTGTATCTAGGCAACGGGACACATTTGTGGTCATGTGACCATTATGTTTTCAAGCCCCTCCCATTTCCCCTTGGCCATGAAGGAGAGAACCTCCTGGTGCTGTGGTAAGCATGTTTTTTTCACAAAAATATATTTTTTGCATGTTAAAGTAAATTTTCTTGCTGTCAACTTAATCAACTGTTGTGCCAAAGCAAATTGATTCAGGTAGAAAAACTTATATCATACATGTTGATGAACTACCAACATATAAAACCATGTGATGATGCTAGCTGAAGATTAGCCTGAATTACTAAGAGAGGTAATTTTTTCTAAAATGGTGGTGGTGGGGGAAAGTGAGACAAATGCCATGAGGCACAAGTGATGATAGGAGCACCTCCAGGAGCCAAAGGTACCTCCAGGAGTACCTCCAGGAGCCAAAGGTACCTCCACCAGAACGGGATGGATGAATGAAGACACCTGGCCCAAGTTCCTTGATCACCTGATACAGCACACTAACTGCACCCCTGACCGTCCCATGCTGCTTATCCTGGATAACCTGAAGGCTCACATCTCACTCAAAGCAGTAGAAGTAGCCAAGAGCAACGGTATTGTTCTGCTCACCATCCCTCCCCACACATCCCATCGATTGCAGCCTCTCGACGTGACCGTGTATGGCCCGTTCAAGACCCAATACAGCCGAGCTCTTGATGGGTGGATGAGATCCAACCCTGGCAAAACAGTCTCCATCTACCAGATTGCTGGACTTGTGAATGAGGCCTTCATGTCAGCAGTGACACCACGCAACATCACTTCTGGATTTAGGTCCACTGGGATTTT
Source organism: Anoplopoma fimbria (assembly GCF_027596085.1). NCBI lineage: Eukaryota > Metazoa > Chordata > Actinopteri > Perciformes > Anoplopomatidae > Anoplopoma > Anoplopoma fimbria. The sequence goes on from NC_072466.1 coordinate 12,662,218, forward strand.
CCCATATAACCGAGAAATTTTCCCTGATGGAGCGTTTGCACCATCCATGGTGTCCGACCGGCCAAACCCTGAGCTGCAGCCTGCCACTGCAGATGATCCGGATGGTCCACCCACTTCAGATGGTCCACCCGCTGCAGATGGTCCACCCGCTGCAGATGGTCCACCCGCTGCAGATAAATTACTCGATGATGCTAATTCATCCACTGCGCATGGTCCACATGGATGTGCCCCGCCAGCTGACTCAGATGTGCCACGTGTTCCCAGCCGACCTGGATATGTGTCCCCTCGTGAAATCGTGCCACTTCCCAAATGTTCCCCCAGAACACAAACCAAACGAAAGCGTGTGAAGACAGCCATCATAACTGATACTCCTGAGAAGCAGGCAATTGAAAAGGCTTATAAAGAAAGTCAAAAGAAACTGGCAGGGAAAAAGCAGAATAGCAAAGAAAAGGGAAAACCGAAAAAGAAAGCAACCAAAAAGAAAATCGTAGTTAGCAGCTCTGAGGAGAGTGATGTCCCTGTCCCACTTGATGATGTGTCTGACGAAGAGAGCTCTGAGGATGAGAGAAGTGATCCAGGAAACACAGATCTGTCCGTGGGTGACTTTGTCATAGTAAACTTTGCAACCAAACACAGGAGCGTCCGTTACATTGGCATGGTTGAGAAAGTTGAGGATGACGAAATACTTGCACAATTTCTCAGAAGAATCAAGGGAAACACGAAAGAGTGGGAGAGACCCATGTTTGCTATAAAGGAAAATGATGTGGCACATGTTCATAAAAGTGACGTGGTGAAGAAGCTGCCTCAACCTAAAAGGCCTGGAGGAACCACACGGAGAGAGCAGCTCTTCATCTTTCCCTGTAACCTTCAGGGCTGGAATGTAGAGTAGCCTACTTCGAGTTAACACATAAAGCATTTGAATTATACTATGTTGTATTTGATTTTGTTCAGAGTTACTTTAAAGTGTTTAGGAAAAAAAAGGGCTTAATTGACAATCCCCATGATTCTGTTACTAGTCTGAAATTAGTTGTGGAATGTGTGGTTGTCAAGCTAGCTGTCAGGATTCTAACTGTTACAAAATGTGTTGTTATGGTAGTTTCAGAGTGGATAAAGTAAGTGGATCAGTTTACCCCTTGCTGATTCACTTTACCCCATTGATTTCGCTGGTCTGTCTCAGTTTACCCCTGAGATGGTGTAAAGTGAGACACAAGACCACTTTTTAAAAAACAATCATATTTTCACTGCCCTTCGTCCTGAATTCATTCTGATAATTTCCATGGCTAGGAAACATCCTGAATTAATGGTAAATGTGTACATTTTACTGATATGTCATTTTAGCTCGCTTAGAGGGGAGCAAATGTAAAAAATGTCTCACTTTACCCCACTCTCCCTACAACAAAAAGCTGCTTTTTAATTTATAAAACATGCTGTATAAATGTGGCCGTGGCCTGTTCACACACCGTTGCAGCAAAAAAACTCACTGTGTCATTCTGTGTTTTCATCATGGTAAACTTTTCAGCGAGGCTTTGGTGCAACATTACATAACCAGAATTAGGACGAGGTGACTGTAAGTTTACTCACCCCTGTTGTGATTGTTATTATATAACTGTCACTGTCACTGTTCTCACCTTTATAGCTGCAAACCATGAACTCTTCCACTCCACTTACAAGGAGAAGCAATCAGCTGAGATCTCGATGTCCTTCGTTACCTTTCATCCTTCACCAAACGTATCCTGACATGAGGCCTGACATGAGGCCTGACATGCTCTACAGCTCATCTTTATCTTTACATCACCTGTCGTTGTTATTCATACGACACCATCATAAAGTTAATCAAGAACGAGTAACAAATCTTGTTGTAGTTATCTTTAAGTGCAAGTAGTTAACCATATATTTGATGTAACAACAATATAGATGTTTGACATATCTGTTCATCAATGACCTGAGACTTGGCCTTGGTATCTCTTGGTGCTTGATTAGTTTTACTCATGTCTTGCAGGACCAATATTTTGATTGAAACAAGATGTACATGATTAAAACAGGTACCAAATATTCTTTCAATATTTTTCTAATTCTGCAGAGATTTGAAAAATTTGAAGAAATCTTTTCAGATTGAGGTAGACTTTGGGGGATTTAAATGTCATGCTTCCACATCCAAATACATACCTTGTTAAAACATGCCCCACCTTCTAAAGGCCCTTCAGTGTTAACATTAATTTCCATATATCATAAGTTTGCAAAGAAACGGTATGTTCTCATGCAGCAGCACTTTGCAGTGTGGAATATTTCTTTTTTGAGGCATGATAAGCAGAACTGTACCCAGGATTTTGGAAATATGGATTTTGGAAATACTCAGGTTAAGAGTTCAAGGACCCCCAGTGCAGCGATATCTACTTATTTATAGCAACCAAATAACCATGATAATCATCATATAAATCTAACAGACAAACATTGATTAAAAACAGTTAATTAAGATACAGTTATAAATTCTCTCAATGGGTATTTTTGTGCACTTCAATGGAAGCCTGTTCTCTACCAAATTCCCAGAAACAATATTGAAAACATCCTGTCCTCTGTAGCTTTAGCCGTGATCAAGCATGACGCATGGTTTGGAGGTTTTATCTATTCAGTCTCTAACTTACTCTGTATTTTGGTTCTGCACTATTTATCCAAGCTTTATAACGCTATCCAAACACTTTTGAAGATGTCATTCTCAGTCTTGTTAAATAGACCCTGATGAGCACGTCATTAGAGCTTTGTTATATGAGTAAACTACAGAAAATGCATGGATCTGTGAGTTCAAGGACACAAATTACATCTGACAGGCTGCAGTACCTCATGCTTGGTTGGCCAAGCATTACAAAATAAACTGAAGAAATGTTCAATCTTAAGTGATGCTTATGTTAAACCATGTTAGTGCTCCAAAAGAAGAGTTTGGTGACAAATAAATATAATAATATGAATTGCAAAGACACATATTGCCTGTCTTCTTATATAAGACATTTCAGATACAAGTAAACATTATCAGAGGTTACATGCAGTTAAGTGGAAAATACAGTATATAGAGCAGTCTCTAAAAAGCCATTTCCCCAAGAAAACAGCTTCACCTTGTTAGAGTGGAACAGTTAGTTATCAACATGCTGTCAAACCAAGGTACTGATTTTGAGGGAAGAAGCCACACAAGTGTTTGTAACTTAACAAGAAGGTTAAAGTGGGGCTGGCAGGAAAAAAAACATCTATCTGCCTGAAAATGTGTGAATTGTCCATTTTTTCCTCAACATTTGCACACATTCAACCACCTCTTCCTTTATTTCCTCTGAGCTTTTTCCTGTAACTCTTTTGTCTCCCAAGATTGGCAATTTGTAGAATACGCAGTCATTATTCCACAGAATAATCTCTGGATGAGTCCTTTTCAGAGTCAGCAGAGCATATTCACAAGAATGAATGAAAGTGGAGAGGATGAAGGTGGTTGTTTAGTGGATGATGGGTTTCTAATCTTTCCAGAGCCTCCACCTCTGAATGTCCTGTATTAGGTCCCTCTCACACCTCAATCCCATTGCATCGCATTAAGCCAACTAATTTTTCACAGGAAACTGCAAGTACTGCCAGGACCTTTATATCACTAGCGAAAAATGCCATTAATGGCCTGCTCCATTCTCTGTTGTTAATCACATAGAGAGGAAATGTCTGTCTATTTGCTGTAAACCATCTCTCTTGAAGAAAGTAAGATTGGTGGGCATTTCCAATCTATATGTCAAAATTACGCTTTCCCATCACTATTATCTTTGTTGAGATTGACAGCAAAGAAACACTTCCTGTAAATGTCACACTGATTGGTGTCACTCATGAAAAAATAAATCAACAGGATGTCAAACATAAAAGCCAAAGGCCCATTCCCAAACTGTAAATTGGGAATTTCTCTTTCAATCTGTCATTCAGTCTTTTTATTATTTCTAATCGTTCCTGTCTCACATAAACATTGCCGCATTTTTGAGATGTCACGTAAACCAGTTCAAAAGTAGAAATAAGAGACACACTGTGAAAGCTGTCAACGCCGTATTGCTTCATCTTATTGAAATCTTTCGGCCACAGGCCTTCCTCAGAGCATAAACCAGGTCCTCAGTTACATTTTATATTTTAATTTGTTTATTTAGTTTGAAGATTCACCCTTGACCTGCAAAACAGCAGCTTGATGAAATTCCATACTTTCTTAGGTCATACATGATAACTAAACCATCTCCATGACAACTGAGAAACACCATCCACTGAGGGAGGGCACAAGGTGTGATTGAAAGCTTCAGAAACAGCAAGTAAGTTGGGCCTTATGTGCTGACTTTTATTGTCAAGTTTTATACTTTTAAAGAGTTGAGTCTAAGGAGAAGATTGATGCCACTTTCATTTCTGTCTGTTAATTCTACAAAAGCAAGGCTAATTGTTTCCCCCTGTTTATGCTAAGCTAAGCTAACTGGCCAGTTATCAAAGCATTTAAAGTACAGACGAGAGAGTGGTATCAATCGTCTCATCTAACTCTAGGCAAAAAAGTGAATACACATATTTCCCAAAATGCTGAACTATTCCTTTAACTTATATGGGCGGTGATTAAAGGGTTAGCTTAACTGTTTAGCATTACCATTTAACTGTCTGCTGACATCAAGCTGAGACTGCTGTCTCGTGTTGGCACTTAAAGCGCATGTAAATAAATCAAAACCCAAAATTGACACATTGAACACAATCCTCTCTTTTTGCTTCTTGTGAAATCATGACATAAATATTTCTGTCCCTGATCTCACTGAACATTTACTTTCTCAACAGAAAGAGATGAAGCCAAAAGGCCCCTTTACTCTTTTCTCTGGGTTGTTTTTCTGTCTGTCTTTGAATTTCAAATAGTTTAAGGTCAGATGTCTTTACTGAACAAAGATGATAAAGGATTTATCCGAAACATGATTTCTGAGAATGAAATTTAATCTTTGATGGATAATGTGCCCTTGATAAAGCAGTTAAACAACATCCAATCCAATTAAAATATATTATGACAATTTGGATGATAGAAGGGATGGGTTTTTTGTCAATAAGACAACAATTAGGCAACATTTGCACACTTATTCTCAGTGGGGAATTTAAAGACCAGAATTAGAAAATAACTTCTTTATTTTTCTCCAGGTAACACCTGGAGTTTTTCTCTCCCTGTCAGCAGATGAAATGTTGGGATGTTTGCCATAATTAACCTTTTCATCCTATCTAACTCTGGCTTCTTGCTATTTTTGTGTTATTTGTGAAATGTGAGAGCAATCACAGGAGGAATTCACATGCAGATGCTTTACATGTGCTGTACAAATCAACCGGAAACAGGTGCTACACAGATGATGGATAGGATTTAACACACTTGTAAAAATAAAAAAAACATTTCCATAGAAGTCAGAACACACTGACCTTGTTCCCTCTTCATGTTACACCTGAATCAACTGGACACATTGGTTTGAAGAGTCGGACTTCCACGATTCAGAATGGCTATAATGTCATTACTTCAAGTAATGTAAAGAGAAATTGGCATACAGCAACAGGGATGCTGGGGAAGGTCTCATCTTCTGTGATGGTCTGACATTAGTGGTGTTACATAACTGCGACCTCCGGCTCCTCCTCCCCCCACCCCCATCACCACCACCACCTCCCATCTCCTCTGTAATCATTCTGCTTGCACGGCTTCAGACATGAACCCAGGCTTTGTGGCCAAACAGGCTGTTGGCACTGGGCGAGATGTTCTTCTGATCGGTTGACGCCGTCAGCTCAGACGAGAACAAGCGGGAACACTAGCGAGAGCATGCAGAACAAGACCAGGACCCATGTGACTGATATCACTGCAATCCCTGATGTGCTACAGAGGAACTGTGAAGCTGGGAGACCGATGATCTCCAGTCTGTGACCAACAACATATCGCAACTACCATTATATGGAATATAATTTAATTTAGAAGGAGTTGCATTCTCTGAAGTGGGTCCAGTAAATGCAGGATACATTTTTTGTTTGAGTTATATGTGTCACTTTCCCTGAGCCAGAAGATAATGTTAAATCATTTTGTTTGATTTTCCTTAAAAAACTAACTGCTAGTCATGCATTCATGAAGAATAACACAATTACATTTTCTAGAGTAGCAATATATATTTTCTTAATTATATCTTTGCACTGGTCTTAATACAGTGAAACTTTATCTGAACTATATTTCTATGGTTAAGTGAATTCATCACTGACTTTCTGTTTGGAACAACATCTCCTTACAGTGTTAGCGAGGCAGACCTCGAAATATTAATGTCACTGGAAATTCTTAAAAAAATTTGGAAGACTAAAAGTGTGGCCACACCAGGGAACAACCAATTAAATGGTTAAAGGAGTGAGTGTGCTGCTGCTCTCTGTTTTCCTTGTTCAATAGGCTTTTATTTATACTATAAGCTGTGTTACTTTTTCCGTCTGCAAATGTTCTGCCAAGTAAGACATCCTTTGTCTCATCAGACCAAACCTGGTGAGGAAAGGCTTGGATCATCAGAGGGTCTGTGTCTGATCAGAAGTAATACACCACTAATATGGAGGGTTTGCCAGGTTGATTTGATAGAGCTGCACTGCAGAGGGACAATCAAAAGAGAGCATCACAGCCATCAGACATCAAAAAACCTGCACGTCATGAAGTAACACAATCTGCAGAGTAAAATATAGCTCAGAGGCCTTACAGTCATTCAAACATTCAGTATTTCCATTCAGGATTTAGGCTGTTGAGGAAGAATTTTAAGAATTTAAGTTGTTCACTATTGTTTACATCATTAATTTTCATACTTGAATGTCTTTCTACTCCATATTTTATTTACATCCAGTCTTACTGTAATATATTTCATGTTCTTCCTACCTTTTCCTTCAGAGGCTTTTTCTTTCTCCAACGTCATAGTACATTGAGTTCGAACTAAAAATGCAACACCATCTTTGACCAGAGAATAGTCGAAGCTTTAGGGAGACTCTGTAATATCATGTCAACCCTGTAGGCTCAACTTTGCTTTGACAGCTAAAAAAGAAAAAGGTCATTGTGTTTATGTTTGTGTTTCATTCTCGCCACATGTGTCGTTATGATAATGTGCGTACAAATTTTTGAGTAATGATAAGTTTCAGACAAAATGTGCATCCTTAGGACATATTAACACCTTTAATTATGACATGCTTATTCTAAGAGAATTAGCTTATAAAACAGCTTATATTGAATATTGAATACAAGTTGAGGAACAGATACAAGCGGCTGTGTTTTGGGGCAGATCTCAAAGCTTGACAGTATATTATATATTATAGTCCAGGTTTTTGACTCCTTACTCCTAACCTAAGGTGTGTGTAAATGATTGAAATAGGTATCACATCGCAGCCGTCATGGCACAATTTCAATTGCGCCCTTTTTATCTAGAAAGAACCGCTGAGAGCCTTGGAAATGTTTCTGACTTCAACATGGATTAACATCAAATCTGCAGTGCTGCTCCTGTGTCACTTGTGATTAGGTGTCCTCCAAGAAGATCTGCAGGAAAATTTGCCAGGCTCTCCGTACCCCCGCACACCCTGGCAATGTCGCAAAAGCTCCTCGACGGTTAGATAATCAGATATGAGATATGAGCTGAAGTGATTGTTGTGAAATTCATACAAAAAAGCAAAGTGACATTCTGCACAATGTAATGTTGAAGGATTAATGATGATATTAACATTATTGATAATCTTCTTGTTTTTGTACTTACTTATCTTAGCCAACAATATTTCTCAATGAAAAAAAACACAGAAGGAAAATGTATATCAATCAACAGTGACGTTTTAAAATGTTTATAACAGCAAATTTACAGTCACAGTCCCACCACACCTAAAAAGAGACAAAACAGATAAAAAACAAATAAACAAAATATTTTACACAGTAAATTACCAAAGAAAAATATGGAAATCATTGTGGTGGGAATACCTTATGTTTCACTTCACAAAAAAAGCAAGACTGACACCAACTTTAATTTTGTTTTCTTTGGACCATAACTTTTCTTTGGACCATAACTTAACACATCCCACAAAACATTCATTTTCACTATGTCAAACTTAAAGATGTTCAGAAAATATTGTAGCCACACTTTATGTTTGAAAGATGAGATCGCTGCTGTTGGTAAGCTCTTGTTTTATTCATAAGGGAATGTGGTTTTATCTCCATGATGATATATATATTACCTTTAAGTGTTTTGTTAGCAGTTCAGTTTAGGACCATAACATGTGTGAGTTCAAGTTACCCATTGATTGAAAATGTGCAGAACTGGCAGACATAAAATATATCAGTTTTATGTAACTGTTTTGATCATTTTTTTGAAAAATTAATCCCACAAGGGAAGTGTGAAATTAAGTAAAAAAATTGGGAAAGAAAGAAATAAAATACCTTGACATGCTCTCCCAGAACAGTCTGACTCTCACTTCAGCAAAGATAAAAATGACAACTCTCCTCCTTTTCTGTTCTCTAATCATAACAACACTTCTGAGGTCTATTTATATGTATATTGAGTGGGCTCAATGGGAAAGAAAAGTGAACAACAAATGGATAATCCAGGTGGTTGGTTTTTTTTCTCTTCTCAAGAATTCTGTCCATGTAAATCCTCCTCTTTTGAAAACTCTCAAAGGGACAAACTACTTAATAATTCCTGAAAAGCCCTGTGTGTTAAATGGCCTCTTCTGCCATGCAGGGACTTAAGAGAGCAGGTTCTGGCTGCTAGAACATCGAGCACCGCTGGAGAGCGATTGCGTAACCCATGACAGCCCTCAGCGACTAATGCATAATCGCCACAGCGACAGTTACTGTCCTGGTGTGTTGCTGATACAGTGGATAACACAGAAAAGATGAGTGGACAGGGGAGACAACAGCTCGCAGGTCAGGCGTGTCTGAGTCAGAGATGTTGTCTTATTTTAAGATACCCAGCATATCTAATTTGTTTTATTAACATTTTGCAAAGCCAACAGTAAAGTTGCTATGTAAGTTAAAAGGTTGCAGCCTACAGTTTGTGTCAATGATGAAAAAAACAAGCAATTCATCTTTTTTAATTTGTTTTGTGTCCACAGAGACTGATTGTATTGCTCTTCCTGCAATTATTCTCATCTGACAGTTGTATTTTTCTTTGAATTCTAGTTTCTGTTCAGAAATTGGTGTTGTTACAAATTAAAGAAGTTATTTGCATGTCAATAAAAACATAATTTGAATCTAACCAGTCTTGTTTTTTTTACAGAGGCCAGGCGGATCTAAAGTCCAGCAATTACAGTTACAATTCACCCTCCTTGTGTTACTGTGGCCAAATATGGACTCCGGCTCCTGACCTCGATTCAACTGAATCTCAAACTTCCTAAAAATGTTCTACATATAGTTTGGTTACAGATTTGCAGACCTAATTAGACTTTCATTCCTGAATTAACTCCTGTCCTAATCCTCTGTCCTTTCTCTTGCGCATGAGAATTTCCTAAATGGTAAGAATGATATTTAAACAGTAGCTCTGCCTGGAAGTCTTGCTTTGTGTCTCCAGAGTTCATGGTAACTGTTGTTTATTTTATTCTGGTATTAAAAGTTTGGGCAGTAAATTGCACAGCTGTAAATCAATATATAAACAATGCCAGTAAGGGTGAGCCACCTTTTGTACAGGAAAGGTCAAACTGCAGTCCCAGGATGTAAACATCTGAAAGTGATCACACAACTGACAGTTTCTGCTTTTTCATAAATATTGATGACTACTAAAGATTTCTAACTGGCCAGTATTATAAGACATGTTTTAGCCTTGAAAATCACTTAATCCCTTATTTTTGTGATACAGATTTCCATATATCACAACATTTTAACAGTAAAGAAAAACGATCTAATTATTGTCGACTAAAAAGAAGTCACAAGTATTTAATGGTAAATATATCATGGCAGAGATGTAAAACTTCTCAGTGAATACATTGCTGCTTACATTTGTCTTCAGGTGAACGATCCTGCATTTGCTCTGGACAGAGCAGATGCACATGTTATGCAACAGCACGGAGTCACAAGTTTACCAGTGATATCTATGCAAAGTATGCACAGGTGAGCATTGCTGAATGGTGATCATGAATAATTCTGCGGTCAGAAAGGTGAACAGTTCCCACATGAAGCTTTTTAACGAGCTGTTACCAGCCTCAGTCGGCTCAGCAGACCCTGTCATGTGACATTTCAGTGGCCTCAGATGAGCTGCGTGTTCATATAAAGTGCTGCCCCGCCACCTTTCCCTCCCGCAGGTCCAACTTCACACCACTGGAGGTTGGATGTCAATCAAATGTTTCCGGGCCATTCAGCGTGAAATGATAATGCTCCTGGGCACTCATATTTTTTTCATGGATGCCACAGATGTTGTGATTCATCAAGGGCACATTTTCAAGAATTACAGGCTCACTGAAGATGATTTTTTACAAATATCCTGCAGTACCTGAATTTTAAAAGAATAGTTACCCTGGCATCGAGTAGCTGATCCTTATATGGCAGGTGGACGATACCACAAAAGTATACATACTGACCATGCAACTAGAGGTTATTGCATCATAAATTCACCCAGGAGGATAGACTTTTTTTTTAATCTAGAGACTGCAATTCCTATGTTGGTTGGTCGGTCCACCGCCTGCTTCAAAACTAAGATATCTCAGCAAATAAGACATAGATGGGCTTCTGAAGATGTATCCAAATGACTCTGGTTTTCCATCGACTTTTCATTTAGCGGCAAGTTGACATATGTGGTTTTTAGATCAATGTCTTGATAATAAGTATGTGGATTGCCTTGAATTTTGGTTGACATTACCATTATACCCATAGTATGAAGCCTGCAGACTTAAACTTTATATAATGCTCTTATAAGTTTGATTTTATCATTTTGCATCCCTTGCAGTAAAGATATAAGTGTCTCAAACAAAATAACAATATAGAATTTGTTCAACACACACACATGTGGCAACATAAGCAAATGTGCATCATTTAAGTGCCAATCATAAACTAGCAAAAATAAAAAACTTAATCTTAGCTTAAGGTGGTGTGATGTTGGGATCCATCCTGTGATAGCTAAACTTAAAGAAAAAGAAAGACAATGTGAGAGGTCATGAATTGGTCAGGGGGTTATCATGACAGACTGATGACAGCAGCTGTGTAAAAGATGGGCCGGTGCTGGCTTCATTTCAGATTTTCCCACAGCTGTTTATAGTAAAAGAGGACATCCAGCACTAAATTAATGACCATCTTAACTAAGGTCATAAGATTTCAAAACTCTTATTAAATCGAAATCTTTGAAGCACTAAGATGCATTGCTAAATCCAGTACAAAAAAACTTGTATTTCATTAATTTGTAATGAGTAACCAATTATTGATCTTTAAAGCAGGTGATGATCAATAAAGGAAAAAAAATAAGAACTTTGCATCATAAATTGACTTTGTGTCAGACGGGAGATTAACTCTATTGTCAATGTACATGGGTGTGGATGAATTAATTAGATGAAGTGTGAACAGTAGGCGATGTGTGTGCATGCATGCTTGACAAAAGGTTTTATTTATTTATTATTTTGTATTATTATATTTGATTTTATTTGTTTTTATATTCAATTACAGGCTTTGGAAAGCCTAAAATTGACATCAAAAGCACTCGGCATTCTAGTGGAAAATGTTCCTAATTTTAAGCAATGTGAGGCCACAGAGGGGAAAAATGTCTGTGATCCCACTTTGTTATCCTAGATAGTCTAGTCGGTCTTTGACGCCCCCTGCTGTTTATCCTTGATGCCTATCGACTTCGTATAAGGCCCCCTCCTTAACTCCTCTTTTATTGATCTTGGAAATTAAAAAAATAATGACATAATCAAACCATGTTACACATAGTATTTTAATTGCAACAACATTTATTAGAACCCTTGCCAGTGTGATGAGAAACTACTGCAGTTTCCCACATCAGGTATAGACTTATACTGCGTTTCAAATCACACACTTTTCTTTTTACTGCGTTATTACCTGCTGCAGCAGTCCTTACAATGTAGGCCTCAGATATTTGCTATTTTCCTATTAAGTTATATATATTGAAGGCACAAATAGGTTTACTATTAATAGGCTTTTTTTTTGTATTAAACTAGCAATATGGATATGTTTGGTTCCTCTAGTTTTATAAAACAATCATTCAATTCTTTCACAGAGTTTTTTTGAATAAACTTTATCAAACATTGTATATTTTTTTACAACTAATCCGGGGCTCAACAGTAGAGCAAATTTAGCATTAAAGATATAATTTAGCATGTGAATAAAAACATTGTGTTACCGTATGATGATGATATGATTATTATATCAATGTACCTTTTTTCAATAATAGAGACCTTTAATTTGCTGAATTTACACTTTTGCATGCAGACTTTGACCATTAAAATAGATACATCATAAAGCTTTCATTCAATCTTCCTTTGTTTATTGGGCAATTTCCGACAGCACGTGAATGCAGCGCGTACTTTGCTGAGCGGTCAGCTGACTCAGGGTTGTCATGTGACCTTTGCAGGCAGACTAGATCCCACTGAGGACTGTGGGGACAGCAATCAGCCCGGTGCTCGTCTGTCCCCGGTTTGTTTGCCCCATTGCACACGTCCAGCATGGCTTGGACTAAATACCAGCTGTTCCTCGCGGGACTTATGCTCACAACTGGCTCTCTCAACACATTATCCGCAAAGTGAGTACATTTAATTCTGTTGTTTACTGGTGTCATGTGTTCATAGTTAAAGTTCATTCACTGTAGGATGGTTTCCTGGTAAAGCAGAGTACCAATGCTTTATATAAAAAATGAGAATTGTAACTGTAACGTCAGTACTTATTTACTAGCTGATTAATCGAACTGGCTTGTTTACTTTTGTTACAAATATTAGCATGCTATCCTCTTGTAGTTGAAGCTACTATTGTATCTATTTGCTAACCTATTGTTAGCTTGTTAGCTTCACGGTGGGGCTAATATAAACATCCTTATCGAGCGTTAAGTGTGATAAAAAGCTAATGGGGGACAGACATTTTAATCTCTGTTATTGACATGATAAGATTTATGCCAGGAAGCAACTCAGGATGGGATGTAGAGACACTTTAAAGCGGGTTATCTTAAGTCAAATAACAAATTGATTGTACAATGGCATTATCATTAGCTATCTGTGTTTAAATACAAATAGCTGGCAAGAAATATGATATGCTTATTAGCTGCAACTATCTATAACTTTAATTATTAAATGCAAATTAAATCACATCTTGAAATGGCTTGTTTTGTCCTACTGTTAATGTTAATGTTTTGAACTATTCCCTTGATAAACGATCTAAACAATCGATTAGTGATCAATAGTGGTGACTGTTAGCTTTCTTTTGACGGGGAAAGAGCGATAAATCATCGTCATTTCCGTCCTGAAATGATGGTGGATTTATTTAAAAGACTGCAACTCACAACTACTTTCATTTTCAGTTAACCTGCAGATTATTCTATCATATTATTGATTAACCCTTTGGTCTTTAAAACATCACAAGAAAAGTGAAAATGTCCTTTTAATATTTTTAGATTACTTGTTTTCATCCACCAACAGTCCAAAACCCAGAATATATTTGATTTACCAGTAGAGAAAAGTGTAAAAAAAAAAACCTCACAGTTGAGAAGCTGGAGCGAATATTTGTTATTTTTTCTTGATATATAATTTAAATTATTTATGACTAATACATGTAAGCACTCTCTAGTTATTGTCAAGATAGGAAGAAGTTTTTCTGTTCTAGTGAAACTAGACCTTCAGCTTTTTTAGCTTCCCCAATAAATCTGTGATGTCAGCTCCCTGCTGCTTGACACACTTCTCTGTCCTTTTGTGGGTATTGTCAGCAAAACAAAACTCAAGAAATGTTGAATGAATCACGGTCTGAGTGTTAATGTGTCAGACGAAGCAAGCTGTGTCATGTTGCTCGGAGGAGAAACGGCAACTAACAGGTAAAGTTTCACTACAGTCACCTGACACCGGCCTCGTCACAGCGCCGCCTCGCTGGGTTTAAAGCCCCATAGCTGAGATCAAATACAGCATGAAGATTGATAGTTTATGGTGCAAGTTCCCTCTTTGCAAACCTGCACCACATTCAAGATAATCAACCCAAACACAGTGACCAGAAACAAACAGGAACAGTCACCTCAGATTTGGATCAAGTTTCTCTCTGTTTGGACGAGCTCTGGACGTTGCAATTTCTTCCAACGTAACTGTTGGAAGAAATTGCAGTGTCATCACCACATTCCCTTGTCTTGCATTTTAAAGCCGACAGGACGCTCACATGCTGGTCATGCTTCCTCTGACTGTCTGATTATAGAAGTCAGTGGATTATATGGACTTAAGTACTCATTAACTTCACAACCAACTGCATCCGAATCATTTTGTCTGACTGTCCAATATTCTATGTGAGGGCAAAGTGAAACAAAATGTGCTCTCACTGCAGAAATCTTCCTCACACTGGTATTTATGAGTTGGTTGTCAGTCAAACGCAGGCATATTATGAAAAAATACAAAATGAGAAACAAACAAAACTCCGTTCTACAATCAGAAACGTATTGTTGCTCATTCTGTTACTTGTTTGTTCATAAAATGTCCAAAAATAGTGGAAATTGTCTGTTCTATTTTCCCCATAGTTAAAGTGTTCAGATTGCTTGTTTAGTTTAATATTACATATGACAGAGAAAGGCAGCGAGTCATCACATTTGAGAAGCTGGAGCCAGCAAAAGTTTGTAAATTAAAATGACTAAAACAATTATTGATTATAAAAATAAATGTTGATTAATCAACTTCTCTTTGCAGCTCTATCTGTGTGGCAAACCCCTTTCATATTAAACGACTTTCTTTTATATTTTGTTGTGTAAAATATCAATAACGGCTTCTTGTCTGACAGATGGGCCGACATGTTCTCAGCGAAGGGTTGCCGCGATGACCCTGAACATCCATTTACTCACCCGTTTGTACAGGTAAAGTAATGAACTGTGACATTACTATATAGCAATTTATATTCACTCCACACCACATTGGACCTAGAGGGCTGTGTATTGATCCTCAATTCTGTCTAGTTACTCACCAAAATGTGTCTGAGTAGAGCTGGGCCACATGGCCAAACTCTCCTGTCACCATACAGGTCATTTCATATCACGATATAGCACGTTGGTAACGCCTGTATTATTCTCCTGTGTGAATTAAACACTTTGCAGATAAAAAAAAAAAAAACACAGATTATTTTCTGATTTCATTAAGAATGTTAGTGCAAAAATGAACATAACAGTCTCAAGTGAAATAACCAAGACAAAAATACATAAATTATTCTAGCTTTACTCTGACTATTATTATGGGCATACACACAAATACCGAATACTCAGATTTGGTACAAAAGTTTAATTTAACTGAATTTGATCTGATTTCTGAGAAATTTGAGTTATCATGTGCTTGTTATTATCAATTTAGACAACGTAATTGTCTAAATAATAATTATATTAAATTATCGGCCAGCCCTTGTCTGTAGGACATTATCAAATTCCATCAAGTACAGTAAACTGGCATCAAATGCCTCTTAAATAAGTTTTTGCCAATTTTAGTTATGCAAAGTTCTGACACAGCTGCTTGTTTTTAAACATTTAACTTAGGATGCTTTTATTGAATGGATATTTTTATAGAAAAACTTATAGTTAACTTAACTATATATAAAGATAACAAGTGTATATATATCATTTTTCTTTTCAAAGTAAGATTTCACAAAATAAAATTGTTCCGTTGAAGGTTTTCAGACGATACCCAGCTCCATTAACCTCATCCTTCCATATGAACATTTATGTGTTTGCACTTCAAATAAGTGCAACAAATTTAAGACCCTCTTGAAACGAGATGATGCATCTGAAATGAAACAATACATTTGTTCAGTTTTCTACCAAAAGTAAAATCCAATCAGTTATTATTGTCTCACTTGTTGTTCCCAAAAATAATTGATAATCTGTTTCCCCTCTCTGTGACTTCCTCCCTCTCTACCTGTCCAGGCCGTGGGTATGTTTCTGGGAGAGCTCAGCTGTATTGCCGTCTTCTACATCTTACTCTGCCACGACAGACGAAGACCCGAGCCCAAGATGAACGCCGGCCCGAGCTTCAACCCTCTCCTCTTCTTCCCTCCCGCCATGTGTGACATGACGGCCACCTCCCTCATGTATGTTGGTAAGTGACCTTAAGAAGCCTTTTATCTGTTCACAAGCTTGTTTAAAGGGGTTGATTTTTTTTTCTTTTTTTTTTTTTTAAATCCCTGATCTATTCTGCCCTTCAAAGGTTAAATGTAATGACTTAAGTCCCATTGGCCAAACAGAGTTATCTACTTCAAGTCACAGATAATGTTGTTGTTGTTGTGTGTGTTATGCAGCCAGTACTTTCAGCTTTATTGAGCAATGTGAATTGTTTATTTATGCGACGTTGAAAAGAAAGTATTTCAAGAAGGAAAATCAACTTTTTTTCCTTTTTTTTTTTTTGCAGCTCTCAACATGACCAGCGCCTCCAGCTTCCAGATGCTGCGCGGAGCTGTCATCATCTTCACCGGTCTGCTGTCTGTGGCGTTCCTGGGGCGACGCCTGGTGACCAGCCAGTGGGTTGGCATCTTCACCACCATCCTGGGACTGTTGATCGTGGGCCTCTCAGACTTCTTCAGCGGGCACCAAGACGACACGCACAAACTCAGCGACATCATCACAGGTGAGGTGGATTTAAGTTACAGGCTTTATTATCTGCTGTAATCCACTCTGTGTTCAGTCCATGGTGTTTCAGGATAATGGCAAGAAAAGTAAAGTGCAACACTTATTTGGTTAAATGTTCTCTAATGATGCAGTAAAGGATACTCAACCAAGCACCATGGACAGATCAAAACTCAAATAACCTCAACCTCAATACTCTCTTCTGTCCTGCAGGAGACCTTCTGATCATCATGGCTCAGATCATTGTTTCAGTGCAGATGGTCCTGGAGGAGAAGTTTGTCTACAAACATGATGTCCATCCTCTTCGGGCCGTTGGTACTGAAGGTACAGTAGCTTTTCATCTGCAGTTACAAGCAACATTGTTTCAAGAACACCAAAAGAAACATTTTGACTTATAACCCTTGTAGTGGTCATGAACAACAAGTCAAAACAGCCAAAGTCTTCATTTTCCAATGTTAACAAAAGTAAATATTGAGGAATGCAAAGGTCAAATAGCAGATACGAGTCACCATTTATCTAAAAGGGAAGAAATACCTCTAGTAGTAGAGTTTTAAATATTCTTGTGACATTAACAGGCACTGAACTTTCTCCACAGAGTTTGGCCAAATAAATCTAAACCTAAATGTCAAATTGTTAAAGCTGCATTAGTCAATATTCTACACAATCAATGGATCAAATTACTTTGTTTAATATGAAAATAATCTCTTATAGTGATGAACCCACAGCTCTACGGAGCTTATCAGTATCTTTCAGGGCGTCACACCAGGTGGCAGCGAAGTCTGGGTTCCTGTATTTATTACATTTTGCTGCGGCGAGGAGGCGGCTTCATGTTTTACAGACGAAAAAAAATGATTTGTAACAAAAGTCAACATGTCACAGGAGTCTCAGGACTCTGTCTACTGATTGCAAGTACTCTGGCTACACCTTCTCATTTAAAGTTGAACTATTAAAACAGCTGCTCCTAGCTGCAGTTTTTGCCACAGAGTTGTTATCGGGTCACAAGATATTTGCAATAAACAGGAGAAGAAAGCGGTAAAAAACATGTTTTCTGCATCCAAGTTTTTCATTTGAGATGTATGTTTTTTATTTTATTTTTATTTAACTGGTCACACGCGTAGAGGGAGGGCAATAAGACTTTATTTTGACTATATAAGAAGGTTGTGAGCTGCTGTTTAATGTCATATGTAATTCTGTTCTCTATTTGCAGGTTTCTTTGGGTTCGTGGTCCTGTCGCTGCTTCTCATCCCGATGTATTTCATCCATGTCGGCGAATTCAGCGGCAACCCTCGGCAGGTCCTGGAGGACGCGCTGGACGCCTTCTGTCAGATCGGGCACGAGCCCCTCATCATGCTGGCCCTGCTGGGCAACACAGTCAGCATCGCCTTCTTCAACTTTGCCGGGATCAGCGTCACTAAAGAGATCAGCGCCACCACCCGCATGGTGCTGGACAGCCTGCGTACGCTGGTCATCTGGGCCGTGAGCCTGGCGCTGGGCTGGGAGAAGTTTCAGGGCCTGCAGGTTCTGGGCTTCCTGGTGCTGCTGGTGGGTACGGCGCTCTACAACGGACTGCACCGCCCCCTGCTGGCCAGGATACCGTGCTGCTCCAGGATGGTGAACACAGAGGAGGAGGAGGAGGAGGGCCCGGAAGAAAGGGAGAGGTTGCTAGGTGACGGCAGGGTGCAGAACAGTGACGAGGGCTAAAACCCTGAGTAGTCCCGGTCTACTGGACTGTCTGTCAAAGACATGCACCTTTTATGTAGTCTCTTTTTTTTTTTAAATATGGTTCTTGTTCACACCTCAGATTTTAACTGACCTCACTCAATGTTATACTATGTGGGAATGGGCTAGCTCTTTTAAAGGAATAGTTTGCCACATGAGTATTATTCATTTTGCTCTCCCAGTCAAGAAAACAAAAAAGTTCCAGAATTGTTCAACTGTTTCTTCAGATTAACAGAGGCCAGTCTCAAAGACCTTTTGTATTACAGTATAGATTTTTATAATTAATTCAAGTAAGATATGGATAACAAAACAACAACATAATCATTGATAATAGCCAGTATCAACATTTGCTCACATATTTTATATCCTTAAAACAATGCAGGATAACCACCGCTCCACCTGGCTTGGACTTCACTAAGGTGATGGAGGTATCAGGAAGTTCAAACTATCGCACTCTTAGATCTATGCAGAATACATATATCCAAGTGTGTGGATATCTCTTCTATCAGTTTATCCTTTAAAAGGTTTATGAAACCTACTGCCACACAAGATGAAAATGAATCCTTTTTAAGTTTTATGCAGATTTTCTTGAATCGACGGGTTTTTGATATTGTTTTAAGAACGGGTTTTATTTTTTTTTAATGTTGCTGACTGTGATGTACGATTGTGCCAAAGTAATGCCAACAGAGACCGGTGTTGCAGTGGTTCAACATTTATTTTGTAGTCAAGCTGCAGTGTCATCTCCTTAATCTATAATTTAGTTGAATACAGAATGTGTGCAGAAAAGCAGTTTTAAAAGAAAATGTGTGTATATTTGCTGATCTTAAATTTGGGGTGATTTGTTTTTACTGATGGACACGTATCAAAACGTCTGAGTTCTTAAACAGAGGGATTTACACTTATTATTGTAAATTCTGCTTCTCCTTGTCTGTTTTAATAGTTTAAGGCCGTAACGTACACTAAGAAAAAAAGGGAACTGTCATTAAATCACTCTTGTTGAATTGTGCATTAGCATTTTTACTCGGGTCTTTGTTGGCCTGCAGAAAACAAAAAATTGATGTGATGAGATGTAATGTAATGACAAAAAGAGGGATATAAAATACAATTCTCAAACAACCCACAAAGCCTGAAAAGATGTTTGTTCTGCATGATTAGATACAATATTGTGATTGTGGATTAATGGATTATTTGATCGTCAGAAATTCAATCTGCAAAAGTTTTTAAGGATCCATTTGGTGTCACAGTTATTAACCCAAGGAAATATAGCAAATATTCTCTGTTTCCAGCTTCCAAGCTTCCTCTTTTTTCGCTTTATAGTAAATCGTAAATGTAATATCTCTGTAATTTTATACACTAAAAGATTCATCTTTTAATAGAAGAAGATTAACTGATTATGAAAATAACCATGTTTACTTCTTATTACAGTTTGGATGGATCTGTTTTTTCATCAGAGGAAGAAAAAGGAAAGCAATGACAGTATTGATATTTGATGATACAATAAATGCTATAAAATAATGATTTTTAAATGCATTTATGTTAAATATACATAATATTCAACCGCCAATAACACTGTTTTTTCTGCTTTGCAGCATCCTGGGATCCAATGAGATGAAAATATAGACAAAATTGTGATGAAATGATGACGTTCGACAGCAGAAAATACCAGCTCAGCTCAGCGAGCAGCCAGTTAAGGGTCCAGTGTCACCAGTCCCACCAGCAGCTGACACCTGCCCTCACTTCCTGAGTCAACCCGACTTCCTCCCTAAAGACCGGTCTAGTGCTTTAATGGAGGTCAAAGGTTGAACACAGGAACCCCTCGAGATCTACACACACGACCCCTGTCCAGCTCCAGGAACAGGGTGAAGGAAATGTGTTAATTGACCAAATACACATAAACACATTGATAAAGAAGTAATGTCATTACCGAAATACTCAAAGAAGCTGCAAATAACTGAGGACTTTAAAATAATACCATAAATAATTGGTTGTTTTTTATTTGCTAGACTGGTGTAAGCAGTGTCTACATTCATTACAGACCAGGTTAAAATAATAAAAAATGATAAAAATGAATGGCTTAATGAAATAAAATGAATGGCTTACTATAGTTTTGTATATGTGGTATGACACACGGTCAAAAAATAATTTAAATTGAATAATGAGTGTGACTCTATAGAAGAGAACCGTTGTGGGCCCTTGTTAATTAATTAATTAGTACATTTCCTAATTATCTCACAAACATCGTGTCTCATGACAATACATAACACGGCCGCTAGATGGCAGCATTTCGCTGATAAATGAAACGCAGCTCTTCGTGTGGCTGGTTGTCGTTGTGAGCTGCTGCTGCCTTGCCAATGAACTGAGGGGACAAAGATGTTACATTATGTTGTCTACAGCAACATTATAGTCATATAGCACAGTGAAGCCATTATGTATATTATTAAACACATGTGAGGTGAATATCTGCAACGACACAGAAGGAAATATGTTGAGAAAAAATATTTTAGGATGTGTATATATTTTTCTTTTAGGAAACATTTTCATTGTATTATACATTTTAGGCTGAAATAAAAGCCAGTATGTTCATAGCAACACAGATGTGAACCAAATTTGGTTTAGGGAAACCTGTTTGCAGCTAGACAGTTGGGTCATGATCTACAGCCTCTGACATAAAAAAAATAATATTAAAATAAGTGAAAGTAGCACAGAAGACGCCCCTGGGACAGCATGGAAAAACTATTCCAGAAGCTGTTTTCTGGACAAATTTGTCCCGATGCGGCCTGTTCTCCCCTGAGACAAACTGAGCTTCTGTTAAGAACCAAGAGCAACAAAAGAATCCTGTGTAATGATAGATAGATAGATAGATAGATAGATAGATAGATAGATAGATAGATAGATAGATAGATAGATAGATAGCACAATAATTATGCTTTCTTGAATATAACTTCTGTCGTGTTTTCAGGGATTTAAACTTTTCTGCTTTGCATATTCAGGTTTGCTGCTGCTCGGAGTCTGTCGGCTGATGGATCTGGCAGAGATGTGAATCATTAAAGCTGCAGGGTGAGATGCTCTGCTGCAGCCTGACTGACCTTAATTCATCACCTGAAACGTTTCTATACGAAGTTACTTTAATTCTGAAAAACTGTTAAAAGCAGTTAAATAATGTCCTATAGTTAAAGGTATATTATGTGATATTTCCCCCTTTTACTGCAAACTCCTCAATGATTAAGACAACTATCTCTGGAACTACTCATGCTCACTTCATTTAAAAAAAAAAAAAAAGGTATTTCAAACATATCTGACATAATATATGTTTTTATTTTGTTTTGTTTGCAGCGGTTTATGCTCCTCGTGGCAGCAGCAGCAGCAGCATCGGGCCTAATGGTTTGTTATTCTGACCTCTTGTGTTTCCATTAGTCTCTCCTCCTGCAGCATCGAGCTCACAGCCGTGTGTGTACGTTTGCACACCGGAGCTGCAGATGGCCATGAACCTGCCGCACAGGAGGTGATTTTAATCCGCTCCGATGTAAACACGTGGTTTTTTGCTCAAAGGCACTGAGTCACCATCATATTTAAAAGCTTCCATTAAAGCTGCTCCTTTGGGTTGTTTACAGCAGAGGGCAGGCCGGGGTGAGTGTGATTAGTCTGCCTCTCCAGTGTCCAGCTAATGACCACTTAATGCTTTAAACTCCGACTGTGCAGAGCTGACAGCCAAAAGCACAATACCACAAAAGGAAACACGGGGCAGCAGATCACTCCTATCATCATTTTAATATTTCTACCTGCATTATAGGACCTTTTTTGTAATTAAGTTATCAATGGGTCATAGCGGTGCAAAAGTATTGGCATTAAAATGTAGCCTGCTTTACTAAAACTAAAAGTACTCATTATGCAGAATGACCCTTTAGAGAATATTGTACAATAAAGTCTTATTTTATATAATAATGCATCATCATTTATTTGTTGATTGCATTTTGTAGTATTAATCTGAATCTTCAAAGTCAAGGGTATCAACATACATGTAGAGGAGTAAAATACTACTTTATTCTGCTTATACTAGTATAACTAAATAAGAAATGCAGTAATTTACCATTGAGCAATTTCAAATCACCGCCTGTGTTTCTGTAGATCCACATTGAGTGTTATTTATTCAAGTCAACCACAGAAAATTTAAATAACAATCAACACATATTAAAACTTGAAAATTGAAGTATTTATACTTAAAGTCAGACAGTTGAGACAAACTCAAGGGACGAACATTTTGGGTTTTCTTTGTCTCTCTCTGATCATTTTTGTTCAAATAGAAGGTCAGTGTTTCTTCTGTCTGCAGCTGCTGCAGTCGCTCAACATGAACAGAAACAAAAGCAGTGGTAATTAAAATTGTGAGGTTTATTTTTTTCAATTTTCTGCAAACTCCACTACATTTCAGAGGGAAACATTTTTTTTTACTCCTTTACATTTCTTTGACAGTTTACTTTTCACAGATTAAGATTGTACTAAAACACATATACACCTAAATCATTAAATATTTAACCAGTGGTTTATCATTTTGACTTGTGAACTTGTACAGTAATTCAATTCTCACATAGTTATGTTTAAATTTAACAGTTTTAGGTGAAATCATCCCACATTTCACATTAAAAGAGCAAAGATGAGAGAAAAGTCCAAAAATGTAGCAGAACTTTTAGTTTTTGTTCTTTCCCCTCCTAATAATCATCCTGGGACCCTCCAGATTTATTTTGAGTATATAAATTAAAAGTAGCTCCACCTCAGTCAGCTACATCACTAACATGCTGTCATCTTTAATCAGTAGCTGAGGACATTTTTTAGCAGAACGGCTACTTTTACTTTTGCAACTTTTAGTACATTTATCTTTTATACTTATGATATCATCTTCATATAGTTTCAAATTCAACAACGTGTGTTCATCTCTCTACTGACATGTTTTTATTTAATTCATTTTTGTTGATTGTAGATTAAATATTTTTATATATATATATTTTTTACGTTTGTTCTGATCAAAAGGAAAACTACTTGTAGAAAAAAGCCCAGAAGAAGAGGAGAAAACATTTTGTCACAGGACTTTTTTTACTTTTCCTTAATTAGAAGATCTGAATAGCTGTTCCATCATTGTCTAGAATAATGGTGAGCAAAGATGAGATCATTTTATTAAATGATACTTTTAAGAACATAAAGACTATAATGTTTCATACGAAATACACAAAACAAAGCAGGACTGATCACAACAGGAACATGTAGTTACTTTCAGACTCACATTCAACCTCCTAAATGCAAATAAAAAATAATTTGAGTTCATCTCCACCTTAGAGAGAGTTCAGTGTTTGAAATATATTGTCTGTGTTCGGGATCACATAAATGGGGACAGTCTTGTTTTGACTTTATACACATCCCTCAGTTCTTTTTTTCCTTCTCTGTGGAGTTGATGGCAGGGTGCCATACAGAAGGCTGTGTACAATGGCCCAGGTCCCATTAAATCTGCGAAAGTTCCTTCCTGAGGCAAACATTGCCAGAAATAGTAATCTTGGCTTGGAGAGCTGGAGTCTTACAGAGGGGGAGCAATAATTCTCAGTGTAATAATGGAAATCATTTAATTCTGTCCTGCAGCCTGTGATCCAGCCGGGCTTCAGTCCGAGGTGCTCATTCAGTCTTCCTCCGCCTGATAACGCTTCCTGAAAAACACACAGCGAGCAATCAGCCGACAACAATGGGCTCCGTCAGAGGCTTTAAACTTCAGGTAGTCGGCTGTGCACAGCAGCACGGCTTTGTTTTCCACACAGTGGGCATGTGACTCATAAAAGCGTTGACTTTTCATTTTCATGTTTGTTTAAGCTGCACGGCAGAGTGTATCTGTAAAGTAGAGCTGCTGCCTCCTCTGAGCTCATTAATCAGTCATTTAGCTGAAGTTTTACTCATTGTTATCATGTTTTAACAGCGAGGTAAAGCTGTTAGTTATGAATAGAAATGATCTCACATCTCTTTCACAACAAATATGTTTTGATCTCTATTAAACACCAGATGTTATCAGATTCTAGCAGTGGTTTATTAAAGTAAAAGTACAGTAAAGCACCATATAAAATATTATATTACAAGTAAAGGTCTTGTATTCAAAGTAAAAGTACTCATTCTGCAGGAAAAAAATGTCCTTTCTCCTCCTATTTATCCTATTTTGTTTAATACTTTATACACTGCAGGTTGTTTAATCCCGTAGTTTGTTCTTTAACATACTGTAGATGTGAGGCCCCTCCAGTTGGACACATCATCCATCGGGGTGGTCCTGAGATGATTAAATATGATAGGAAAGAAGAAAATAAGCAGCACGTTTCCCTTATCCTTGAGTTTCTGTAAAATATTGGGTCATTTTACCACTTTGGGTTAATAAATCCATACTAGGAGTTCAGTGTGGGAATTTGGACATTTTTTCTTTAATCTTTAGCAATTCACATTTTTATCATGTTTTTTTAATGTAAAATTTAAATCTTAATGTATAAAGTAGCGTTTAATGGAAATACTCAAGTAAAGTACAAGTATATCTTGGAATTGTACAAAACTTAAGTGATGGTACTTTCCTCTGGATTATAATGTTTTAGTGTGTTTATAGGGCTGAATACACACATGAGACAATGAGGTGGCCAACAATTCATTTAGAGGACAACAGCCTTAATGCAGGGACAATATTCAAACATCTCTAGAAAAAGACAATCTGATTTTTTTTTAAAGGATTTTATGGCTGTGAGTTTTCTAGTGTTAAAGACAGATTTAAGTGTGGAGTGCTTGCAGTCCCTTAAACAGAGACGGGAGCCGCTGGCACTGGCACTAATCCCACCTGCCATCATTCATACAGCTCCACTGAGGACTGGCTTTGAAAAAGGAAATAAAGGTGAATAATAGTATCCAACAGGGCTCTGGCTGAAAAAAGTAATATTTCAGGTTTTACCAGAGATTTACGGATCAAATGTGTGCTTTTTCTTATTTTTCACTTTTCATCCCTGAACTTCCAAAGTAAACAATTCTGCACGGCTATGAAACCATAAGTAATAACAGGTTTATTGTTATGTGCATTACGGACTCTCCTCCTTAAGACACATAAAATCAAGCGGTGGGTGTATGAAGGTACATATAAATCATATAGAAATAAGGAAAATAAAACTATAACTTGATGACACAATTTAATGAGACTGCAGAATTATTGCACAGCTTCTGGTGCAAAGTGTCTCTGTAGTAGGAATAAATTCTGATGTTTTTATTAATACAAGTACCGTCTACATCTTCTGCAGTCTTTGTTTGATTCTGCCCCGAAAAGGATAATCATCGGCTCTCTTTCTTTTTAAATATTATTATGTTATTCCTTCAGTTTCAATGTAGATTATAAAATTAGAAATATGAGAGAATGCAACATTTACAGCTGGGAAACAATATAATGTTTGTTTTATTTTGTCAGGGTATCTGTGCTACAACACCTGGAGTGGCACACTCACACTAAATTCATATGTTGTACTGGTTAAATCATGTGTGTGTGTGTGTGTGTGTGTGTGTGTGTGTGTGTGTGTGTGTGTGTGTGTGTGTGTGTGTGTGTGTGTGTGTGTGTGTGTGTGAGATGTTTTTTGCACAGAAATATGCAGGGCTCTTAGGGGTTATATGATGTGTGCTCCTCTGCTGTTTGTAACATTTAAAGTAATACATATTTTTTATCACAGTGCCCCGTGTGTTGTGTAGCATGCATGCCTTTCTTTACAGTAAAAAAAAAAAAAAAAATTACAAATGATCTTCTGAATAATGGATTTATATCGTTCTGTGGCTGAAAAGGTATTTGAACTGAATGAGTACCAGCTTGTCACAGGCCCTAAAGGCTGATCTGAGGCCTGTGTTTCTGAACGCTTCCCACTGAAGGAGCTCATCGGCACCTGAAATAACTCGAGGCGTGCTGCGCTGCTACATCCTCTTCCCTGGATTGTTTTGACTGCATGATGGAGGGCAAACGTTAAAATCTCTATTTCTAATTTTAACCCGGAAAAGTGTCACTCGAAAAAAAAAACCCAGCATGATAGCAGGCAGTAGGCAGTCAGGGTCATCGGCGCTTCCGCCCCATGAAGCAAGACTTAAATGAATGCGGGCTTCAGAAGCCATTGTTTCAACACATGCGAGAGAGAGAAAAAACATGCGATCGGAGAGTTTGTTTGGGGGAGGAGGAGGAGGAGGAGGAGGAGGACAGTATCACGGCACGACAGTGGGAGAGAGAGAGAGAGAGAGAGAGAGAGAGAGAGAGAGAGAGAGAGAGAGAGAGAGAGAGATCATTTTAATTGACAGTTAGAAAAATACAGAAAGTATATAAACCTATAATAATTACAGATGTTATTAATGCTAATATCAAAGAGGTGTTGTTTTAAGCGAAATATCAAACGACAAATTAATTCATGTTAAGGCTACAGGGGAAAACAATGGTAGAATTAGTACATTGGTACAGTTTTAGTTATAATGTAACTGGTCAGGACCCAACGTGTGGATCCTGAGGGCCTCGCGGATGAGGTATCGCCTCTGAAGTTAATTGTGTTTTGGTGTTTTAGAGGGGAATCGGTTTCCTCTGTTTATTATGAGCATGGGGACGGATTTGCGTCACCGTGCAACTTGCAGGTCGAGATAAAGTTGCACAAATATTGAAAAGGGGAAGTTCTAACAGTCATTATAAAAGTCCCCCCCTCTGCTCCGGAAGAAATAAGGATTTCTGCTGTATCCTAAAATACTAAAACAGCTTCTATTTCGGGGGCAAATCTAGCAGGAATATCCGCTCATTTAACACGAATCACGGCCCATCAAAAACAGGATGAGAGGCGCTAATAGAGCCTCTCCTGGGCTCAGGGTCACGTGCTACACGGAGATTATTATTTTTTCCTATTTTACGTAATCCTCTGGCATGTTTTTATATTGCATTTTTAAAAATCTTTTTACAGAGAATGTATGTATTTTGTGTTCGAAAATAAAAAAGTTTAAATACTTTCTTAAAAATCTTTCTAGTCTTCTACATGTAAACTCGCCTCTGGAGTGAAATGTGATTTATTTCCTTAAATGAAAGAAAAAAGAAATCAACATAAGAGGTAATGGGTGTAATGTTTTGTTTTTTTGTGCGGTGATGGGTGGGGGGTTTCTCTTTAAGTAATCAATCCATCATCTCAGGATCAAAATTGCTCCAAAGTGTCCCCGGTCGTGTGTGTGTATGTGTGTGTGTGTGTGTGTGTGTGTGTGTGTGTTTTGGTTACACACCATCCTCATTTGTAAGGGCGTGATGTGAGCGACTGCAAAACATCCATTGGCCCTGAAAGCAACCAATCAGTGTCAGCGGAGGAACTTCAGAGTGGAGCTGCAGGGTTTGGATTTCAGAGTTGGGAGAGCGATTTTGGCACTGACACAAAGTGGACCTATCACCTATCCCCCTAAACCTCCATACCTGCTTCTTCTTTTTCTTTTTTCTTTTTTATATATACATGCCTGTATGTTTATATACCCTCTTCTGAGAAACAATAAGTCGCATTAGAGGCTGCGGGATGTACACGGCCGGGCTCAACCCGTTTTACGCGTCGAATTTCAGCCTCTGGTCTGCGTACTGCGCGGGGGGCTTCTCTGTGGATACGATGAAGAAACCCTCATTTTGCATCGCAGACATTTTGCAGGCGGGAGACGCGGAGACCATCCCGGGCTCCTCGGCGCTGATGGTGCATATGGGACACCACCACTCGCCGCTGCGTCCTTCTCCCGTCGCTCCCGAGCCGTACGGTGCGAGGCTGAGTCCGGCGTCTCCTTACAGCAGACACGGACTACATCTAACGTCAGTCTCCAGGACGGCGTTCAACTCCCAACAAGCACCCCCGCCTTCAAGCAAGGACCTCAAATTCGGAATTGATCGGATATTGTCGACAGACTTTGATCAGAGAGGCAAAGAAAAGTCGTCATTAAGAGGTGAGAAAAGAGTTTTTAACGACACGATGAATTTCCAAATAGATTATGTGGTGTTTATAGAGAAGCTTCCTGTCATGTCAGCTAAACAAAACAATAAATAGGGATGTGTTTTGTGGCCTTAACGTCCTTTTTTTTAATGATACGTTTAAGTACCACCAGACAAAATCATGTACAAACTTTAGAAACAACCAACTGGAAGCAGCTTTTTTTGTAAAGTTTATGACAGACTTGTTCACAGAGCAGTCAGAGCCCCAAATAGCCTCATAACATTCACTTTAAGGAGCCCTGTGGGGATATCCTCTGCTCCCTTGCCCCCAAACCAGAGAGGTCAGGGGTCATGATCAGCTACAAACAGATGGAAGTTTGCTAAAAGACACTTTAGCAGTCACACTTGAATCCAGGCTTTGACTTTGTCTGATGGTCTCTCTAAATACTAGACCATCTTGCCCCCCCCCCAGGTTGCCAGTGTGACTATTTTGTTTCCTGACTGAAGCCCCTCATCTCTCGCTCTGTAACAGATCTCACATCCATCGTTAGCTCGAACCGTCAGTCAGGGATCCACGTCCCCATTCACCCTCCGGCCAGCCAGTACTTCTCCTGCATAGACCCCGGGATGAGCGACGCGTCCGCCATGATGAGTTCACTAGGCAACAGCAGCAGCAGGCATTCAGGCCAGCATCAGTTTCAGGACACCTTCCCAGGTAGCCACCACATGTAGGACTGTGACAGACAGGAAACTGGCCCGTCCAGCTCTTCTGTTTGGAGGTGTAAGACACCTGCAGTGAATGCCACTTTGGTTTCTGTTCTCTTTTCTGCTTCAACTTCATGTCCTCCTCGTGTCTTTTAGGTCCGTATGCAGTCCTCACCAAAGACACCATGCCACAGACGTACAAGAGGAAGAGGTCGTGGTCGAGGGCAGTGTTTTCAAACCTGCAGAGGAAAGGACTGGAGAAGAGATTTGAAATACAGAAGTATGTCACCAAACCGGACAGAAAGCAGCTGGCTGCGATGCTCGGGCTGACAGATGCTCAGGTAAGAGGCAGTGTTGACTAAACACGAGGTTTACCTGCACAGGTCTTAACTTTGGATTACCTCTTGCAAGAATGATTTATACAAGATTTAGCATCTTTAGCATAAACCATATAGACAAAAAAAGTTTGAAAAAACAGCAAAAAAAGGTTATTGGTAAATAAGCAAGATAGGTTTCCCTTCATTTCTTTAGAGTATTGATTATCAAATAAGAGATTATTATTATTTCATTTTACCTGTCAACTTAATTTGATGGTTGTATTTTTATTATTTTGTATATGTTTGGTTTTAATGTAATTTCGTCGTTGCTTACCTTATCTTACTCCCCCTTTGACCAGATCAAATAATAACAGTTTACTTCTTATTGTTTGGACTTTGTCATATTTAATAATTCAGTTGTAAATTATGTTTTCTGTAAACTCTTAATTCCCTACATGGCATGCCAAGTCTAAATTCTGCCATCTTTACTCTTAGAGGTTTTAAAAATACTTAACACAGCCTGTAACATACCCACCATGCGTAAAGTTAGCCACAGGTTGCTGAAAAGACAAATTCCTAGAAACACTGCTGTAAACAATGACCTAAGTGACCCAAGTGGTGGCTCAGAACTTGACAAACCAAAGAAAAAGTATGATTCAATATATTGCTATTTTCACTTCAGTGTTTGCGACCTACATTCCTCAACTCAGCACAAGAACTTCATATTTCAAATGAATTAAAAAGGACTGACAAAAGACAGAAGAGCTCCAGTCCTTACATTGAAGTTGGAAACCTGAGTGGTTGAGCAATGTTCTGGTGAAATCTCATTTTGAGCAACACAGTTGTTGTTTCTATATAATCACACTGTACAAACGTCACGCCTGCACTTAAACTCACCCAGGAACATGTCAACATTAATGAAAACTGACACAGATTATCTAATTTTATTACTTTCTCTCTAATATTACATTTGAAATGATATATTAGTATACCCAGGGTAGCAACATGTAAGTGTTTAATAATATAGTTTGCACTATATTTACACAATAGTTTTGCAAACTAGACACTAGGATAATCCCAGATATCTATACTGAATGGTCGACATGAATGTTTGATATATTTACTTAAATCTACAAATCAAAACCACCTATGAAAAAAAATATATTGACCGTACAATGTTTAAAAAAAAATAATATAGAAGATTTAAAATCATGTGACTTAAACTTCCTAAATTATAAACATATTAGGAAAATGTGAGGAAAGTATATAAATGGACTGTGCAAACAGGCTGCAGTTGTATGTCACTGAAATACACACAGAAACAGTCTGAAGCAACAGTGTGTGTGTGTGTGTGTGTGTGTGTGTGTGTGTGTGTGTGTGTGTGTGTGTGTGTGTGTGTGTGTGTGTGTGTGTGTGTGTGTGTGTGTGTGTGTGTGTGTGTGTGTGTGTGTGTGTGTGTTGTGTGTGTTTCCAGGTGAAGGTGTGGTTCCAGAACAGACGCATGAAGTGGAGACACTCCAAAGAGGCGCAGGCCCAGAAGGACAAGGAGAAGGAGAAGGAGCAGCCGGACAAGAGCGCGTCCGAGTCCGGCGGCGCGGAGCTGAAAGAGCCGGCGGAGGAGTCGGAGTGTGGGAGCGAGGGACGGAGCGAGTGTGAGTCCGACGAGGCTCCGGAGGAAAACTCCGACGGACATGTGGACGTTTCTGAGCAAACAAACAAAACCAGCGTGATCATGAGCGGCGGCGCGGAGGCCACAGAGGCCTCCTCCCACATACTGTAGTTATGAACAATACCTTTTTGTTATTATTATTTTTTGACAGAAGAACGACAGTGATGTTAAAAAAGCACCCGGAGTTTCAATTTACTAACTATGAGACATTTGCAACGTAAAGCCAGGCCTGTACCTGTCTAATTCCTGGGAACAAGTGGAGCAACAAGACAGTAGGCCCATTTATTTGTTCAAAATGACACCTTTATTTTAGCCAAGACACCATGAACATGGTGCCATTTAATGTGTTCATTTTATTAAGGTTCTCCATAACGATAAAAAAAAAAAAAAAAAAGCTATTTAAAAATTAAAAAATCGGACTTCCGGCCACCTCCAGTGTCTCCTTACTGTCGTTTTCCTCTCAAGAGCTTCGTGTGCTTCATGTTTTCCTCACCTGAAGGAAATAATGCGGTTGTGAATTTAATATTTTAGGTTATGAACCACTCGTTTCACCTGATAAATGGAGTTGTAGAACATCACAGCAGAGTTCATGTATAACTTGTTTTGTCTGGATATATAGATGTGCTATTTTGTTAATAATAATTTGCACTGAAAATATTGTAAATAAAACGTTTCTTACTTTGAAAATTGGATTACGAATTATTATTATTATTATTATTATTATTATTATTATTATTATTATTTAATTGCAGGAATTTACAAGTTGCTCATTTATCAGAAGTCAGGCAATTATTTGTTGTCAACTGACTTTATTTAATTTTTGGTGTTAAAAATATTTACCTTTGGTTTATTTGATTTACTGTTTTTATTTGCTTTTTAATATAGAGTAGGAAAAGCAAAAGCCCCAGCAACAATAACAATAACAATAACAAATAGTTGCATACTCGTAAATATGCAGCAAAATAAATAAATTCAAATCGAGTGGGAGGTGGAAACGGAGACGCTGCTGTACAACATGTGGTGGTTAAATCCAGAAAAAAAGATAAACAACCCGAGTCATTGAGTTTAATAGCATTAAAAAACAAACAACAGACCAAATGAATGAGTTGATTGAAATCAAAACGTGGAAAAACGGAGTGTTTCAACGGACAAACAGTCTAAAAGGTTGAGTGGACCAAATCATACTTCCATAATAAATATATACATCTTCTGCTCTTATAAGCACATTAACTCAATGAACTAGATTCTCTCTGAGCACGTTGCGCCTCCGACAGCACAGAAAGCGAGAGAAGAAGAAGAAGAAGAAGAAGAAGAAGAAGAAGAAGAAGAAGAAGAGTAATTTATAGTTTGTATACATTTACTGGCTCCAGATAGAAGCAGCGACCCGGGTAAGTATATTTTATGTATCCAGACGCAGATACAATCAACATCTCCTCCATTTATAGTGCTGCTCATAACCTCCTCTGCAGACCAGAGTCCACCTCCGACCTGCTGCTTTTTATTAGGACTAACAACTGAAGACTAACGTGAGAGGAAAGCGCAGTGTTGAAATGTCGTTTCCCAATCAGTCTTATCATGAAAGTCAATGGTGACCGTTCAAGATTTATAAAATAGAAGAAATCTACGTTGTTGCTGCAACACACATCCAAACCTTGCACATGCGCAGCTCAATCAAACCTGTTTAAGGGTGTTTTAATGGCATGATGTCATGACACACTCCCTCCCTTTACATGTCTATTAAAGTCTACCTGTCAGAGTGATTATATTTTATTAGAGCCTGGGGTATGTAGTTTAAAGCTAACTAACTAACATTCAGTGTCTTAATACAGATCAATATTCTTGGTCATGATTCTTGGTCACGATATGTTGCCCAATGATGCAAGAACATGTTCATTTGTTTAAAAATCCTCCAGAATAAGTGTTTTCCAAACCAAGCTGCTGTTCAGTGACACCATAAAGTTTGTCTAACAGAAGAGGTTTGTTATTTAGGAGCTCCAATGACTTTTACAAAAATGTTTTACATCTTTTTAATTGTTAATCTGTAGCAATCTGCCTTGGCCATTAGATTTGTTTTTTTTACAGCAGACACTGTAACAACTATTACGAGTGATAGTCCTGCATTCAAATGTTTACTTTACTAAATGAGTTAAAGTATTGGCAACAAAATGTGCTTGAAGTGAAAGTACTCAACATGCAGAGCTGGTTGTGTCAGCAGATATGTGGAAATACTGAGGTCATGAGTCCTCCAACACATCTACTGAGAAAAAAACTTATCATTAGATTAGTTTGACTAAAGAATTTTTATTCAAGTTATTTGATGTAATTTAGTTGTAGTTTGAGTACTGTTTAAGTGCTTTGCATTTTGAATGCTATATTGGTGTTTCAAAGACTTCTCCTCATTGCTTGGAATACACTCTGATTAGTCTTTTATCTATTGGCCATCACATTTGAGTCAACAGATATTAAAATCAAAATACAAACCAAAGTTTTATTTGTATAAAATAATCTTCACACTGGATG